>NC_064429.1:390000-712500 GCF_023375975.1 Astyanax mexicanus | reverse complement strand
AGTCGTGGCACCTCTCCAAACCTGTTTTCCAGACATCCCACATGCCATATATTTCAATACAAAGTCCATATATGGGTTTTGGACATGGCTTAGAAAGGTCAAATTGACAACAATTTTCACTATGTTGGTCCTGAACATGGTCTGAGACGAACTGGAAAGTCTGGAGGCCCAATCTCATGTTTTAATGTGTTAATTAGCCCTAGGGTTTCCTGTGCCATGTGCTCACAATAAACAGGCCTTTTCACTCACACACCGAACATTTTTTAGGAATATTTCTTCTGATATTTATTTTGACCTTTAGGAAGGGTGTAGAGATCTGGCCTCCAGATATGTTATTCGGGGCACCTACATGTACAAGCAGTCGAAGCTGTCAGGTCAGGGCACCTCTCCAAACGTGTTTTCCAGACATCCCACATGCCATATATTTCAATACAAAGTCCATATATGGGTTTTGGACATGGCTTAGAAAGGTCAGATTGACTACAAATTTCACTATGTTGGTTCTGAACATGGTCTGAGACGACCTGGAAAGTCTGGAGGCCCTATCTCATTGTTTAATGTGTTAATTAGCCCTAGGGTTTCCTGTGCCATGTGCTCACAATAAACAGGCCTTTTCACTCACACACAGAACATTTTTTAGGAATATTTCTTCTGATATTTATTTTGACCTTTAAGAAGGGTGTAGAGATCTGGCCTCCAGATATGTTATTCGGGGCACCTACATGTACAAGCAGTCGAAGCTGCCAAGTCGTGGCACCTCTCCAAACCTGTTTTCCAGACATCCCACATGCCATATATTTCAATACAAAGTCCATATATGGGTTTTGGACATGGCTTAGACAGATCAAATTGACAACAATTTTTACTATGTTGGTTCTGAACATGGTCTGAGACAACCTGTAAAGTCTGGAGGCCCAATCTCATGTTTTAATGTGTTAATTAGCCCTGGTGTTTCCTGTGCCATGTGCTCACAATAAGCAGGCATTTTTGCACCCAGACAGAACATTTTTTAGGAATATTTCTTCTGATTTTATTTTGACCTTTGGGAAGGGTGTAGAGATCTAGCCTCTGGATATGTTATTCGGAGCACCTACATGTACAAGCAGTCGAAGCTGCCAAGTCGTGGCACCTCTCCAAACCTGTTTTCCAGACATCCCACATGCCATATATTTCAATACAAAGTCCATATATGGGTTTTGGACATGGCTTAGAAAGGTCAAATTGAAAACAATTTTCACTATGTTGGTCCTGAACATGGTCTGAGACGAACTGGAAAGTCTGGAGGCCCAATCTCATGTTTTAATGTGTTAATTAGCCCTAGGGTTTCCTGTGCCATGTGCTCACAATAAACAGGCCTTTTCACTCACACACCGAACATTTTTTAGGAATATTTCTTCTGATATTTATTTTGACCTTTAGGAAGGGTGTAGAGATCTGGCCTCCAGATATGTTATTCGGGGCACCTACATGTACAAGCAGTCGAAGCTGTCAGGTCATGGCACCTCTCCAAACGTGTTTTCCAGACATCCCACATGCCATATATTTCAATACAAAGTCCATATATGGGTTTTGGACATGGCTTAGAAAGGTCAAATTGACAACAATTTTCACTATGTTGGTCCTGAACATGGTCTGAGACGAACTGGAAAGTCAGAAGGCCCAATCTCATGTTTTAATGTGTTAATTAGCCCTAGGGTTTCCTGTGCCATGTGCTCACAATAAACAGGCCTTTTCACTCACACACATAACAATGTTTAGGAATATTTCTTCTTATATTTATTTTGACCTTTAGGAAGGGTGTAGAGATCTGGCCTCCAGATATGTTATTCGGGGCACCTACATGTACAAGCAGTCGAAGCTGCCAGGTCATGGCACCTCTCCAAACGTGTTTTCCAGACATCCCACATGCCATATATTTCAATACAAAGTCCATATATGGGTTTTGGACATGGCTTAGAAAGGTCAGATTGACAACAAATTTCACTATGTTGGTCCTGAACATGGTCTGAGACAACCTGGAAAGTCTGGAGGCCCAATCTCATGTTTTAATGTGTTAATTAGCCCTAGGGTTTCCTGTGCCATGTGCTCACAATAAACAGGCCTTTTCACTCACACACAGAACATTTTTTAGGAATATTTCTTCCGATATTTATTTTGACCTTTGGGAAGGGTGTAGAGATCTGGCCTCCAGATATGTTATTCGGGGCACCTACATGTACAAGCAGTCGAAGCTGCCAAGTCGTGGCACCTCTCCAAACCTGTTTTCCAGACATCCCACGTGCCATATATTTCAATAAAAAGTCCATATATGGGTTTTGGACATGGCTTAGAAAGGTCAGATTGACTACAAATTTCACTATGTTGGTCCAAAAACAAGGGCTGATCTCGGTCCACCCTTTCAAATATAGCAACCTACTTCCACCAAAGAGTCCTTAGGACCCTCGCATTTGTAAACGCACGGGGGTCTCAGACTTAAAGCCCACAAGACCGTTGTTTGGTTTTCAGATAGAAATAAAGCTATCTTTTGGCTGGGGGGATGCTGCGTGCACCAACTCTGGATATGCGTTAAAGAGGGTCCCCATGAGTAACATAACCGAAAATGGGCCCCCTTGGTCAAAAGGTCGTCTAGATACGGCCCTTAGAAGGTACGAATGGTAGGCCTCGGGGCCAAATCGGGTGTCTTTTTGGCTCCCACGAAGGCCAAGAAGGTCGTAGGATCACCAGCACCAGAAGCCCGATTTTGATATCTCTAGATTCAACCCTTCCTGAGATATGAACCTATAATCTTTTCGATTTAGGCCAAAAAGTAGGCCCAAAAAGGGTTTTTCGGCTTGCGTGAGGGCTAGGAAGGACATAGCGTTACGAAGATCGGCACGCTGAAACGGACCGAAGGTACGATTCAGCTTGTGGAATTTCGTCTCTATAGCTCACACCGTTCCCGAGATATGGCCGTTTAAAAATTTCAGTCAGGTTTCGGACGTGGGAGGGGATTGCGAGGGAGGGGGAGGGGCAAGGGCCACAGGACCACTGCCGGTAAAAAGGTGGCCGTCGTGTGGTCCACATATCTGAAGCTGGTGACCCTACCACCTAAGGTCTAGGACTTATGGGTACCTAAGTGACGGTAACCATGGCACTTGGACCCAATTCACTGCCTGATTGTAGTTCCACCATTGAGATATATTGGAATTAGACACCATCAAACTTGTCACCTATATGACAACCATAAATTTATATTGTAATTGGACATCATCCCATTCGTCATCTATATGACAGCCATAGATTTATATTGTAATTGGACACCATCCCACTTGTCACCTATATGACAACCATAGATTTATATTGTAATTGGACACCATCCCACTTGTCACCTATATGACAACCATAGATTTATATTGTAATTGGACACCATCCCACTTGTCATCTATATGACAGCCATAGAATTAAATCAGAATTGGACACGGACGGTAATCGAACACCATCCCACTTATAATATATTTGAAGTTGTTCAAATATATTGGAAATGGGACTTATGTAACAGCAGAAAGTAACTGTACAGTGTCATGTTTCAAAAATATATGGCAATTGGGACTGAGATATTCTGCAAATGGGACGGTATTGTTATAAAAATTACTTTACACCATTTTATAATCAAGATACGACTTATTATTAAGCCACACCCTAGGAAAACCATTTTCTATTTTCTATACTGAGTTCGGGATGATATACCATGGTTTTGGACAGCTGGACACGCCCCCAAAGCCTGGGAGGGGCATAGGAAGGAAGCAGAAAAAAAACATCCCTAACCTAATATATATGACCACATTATAATATATTAGAACTTGGATGGTATTGCAAATCCATTGAGTATGTTGGTTTTGGGACACCTGTCCAAACCGGTAATGGTAAGTGAAGTGGGGTGAATTTATGGACAGAGCAGCAGTGCCCCTAGTGATGTCCAGGAACCACATATTGACCGTGGACAGCAAGTTAGTCAAGGTTAGTACTCAAGTTCCAAACCCCATATATATATATGGAAATTGGGATCCAAATTCAGAATACAATCCCATTGCACATATATTGTGCCAATGGCAATATATTTGAATGGGCTTTTGTCCGAAAGGTATATATCCGTACTAACTCATGGCAGGGCATGGCCTCCAACTTGCGAATCCTTGAAGATTTCTGCCGGCGCGGGGGGCTGAGGCTTCAGCCTTCTAAGTGTTCGGGTTTTCTGATGTCCTTTAAGTCCAGGGCTAGGTGCCTCAACGACTGCCTGCCGTGGAGAGTAGAAGGGGTGGCTCTCCATATGACTTGTCCCGGAGAGGCAGTGAGGTACCTGGGCCAACGTGTACCCTACCTTGGAGTTTAGGAGTAGGGGCAGGGACAAGGTATCCTCTCTCTGTAGGCGGTGCTCTTTGAGTCTGGAATCCGCCTCTCACATCCTGAGTGTCTGCCCGTCCACTCAGAGGTCCAGGATTAGAAGGCATCACAGAGTTTGTGACCTCCTCGCTGCTGGGACTGGGATGTTCACCGGGAAAAGTCCTTCAGGGCGGCCTATGGCGCCCTGCTGCGGCCGGACCTGGTGTTCGTCCGAGGCAGTAAAGCCAAGGTGGTGGATGTCACAGTGAGGTTTGAGTACGAAGATGACACTCTCCCCAGTGCCGCCAAGGAAAAATCCTCACAATACTCCTGCCTAACGAGTACGATCATTGACTCACTCGGGGTGAGTTCGGTCGAGTACTTCGGGTTCCCATTGGGGGCTAGGGGGCTCTGGCCGTGCTCTAACGAGGCGTTGCTCAGGACTCTGGGTCTCCCCTCCGCGAGGAGGAAGACATTTTCCAGACTGGTCAGTAGAAGGACCCTACTGTACTCCTTGGATGTACTTGGGACCTTCTACAGGGATCTCCCCTCTTCCTAGAGGGGCCCCCAAGACACTATTGGGCTCTCAGTTGATGGAGGAAACGGGGTTACCGCCGCAATGCGGGTTGGCAGTGGATGTGTGTTACAGAGAAGCATCCAGGGACTAACTGTCAATGAGATCAGCTTTTGGAGACCACGGGGCCCCCTCACCGTATCTTGGTGTTGGGGGGGGGTTCCCGCCACTCACGGGTGGTTCGATAGAGGATGCAGTGTTCCGGTTGTCATCCTGGGCGGACTATAAGGGCGTCCTACTGAATAGCCCGGGGACCTAGGTGTGGTGTACAGAGTAACATCTGGGTCCAATAGTCTTAGAGGATAGTTCTTCTGGTGACGTCCCGGCGGACTGTCAGGGGCGTTTTGCAGAGTAGCCCTAGGACCTGGGTGTGGTGTACAGAGTAACATCCGGGTCCAACAGTCCTAGGAGATGGTTCCAGGAATCCTCGAGCCCCTGTCGAATGCAATCCAAGGCATTGACTCACGGAGCCCCCTCACCGAAACGTCTGAGTTGCTACGTGTCTAGGTAGGTTGCAGAGCCAGCTTCCGACTCCCCTAATTAACATCAGCTGGGTCTCTGGGCACCATCCTATCAGACGGCAGATGGGCAATTCACGATAGCCAGAGTGCCATGGCTATCACATATATACTCTGCACCTGCACCTCCTCTCTCCTTGACCCTAACTTAACTGAAAGCCGAGTGTACTCACGGGCTTTCATCAGCAGAACATAGTCGTAGAGTCAGAACCACGTTCTGTGGGGACGACTTTCACCAAGACCCACCTAATGGGCAATTGGACATTTGCCCGCGATGATAGAACGTTTTGAATATCGCCATATTTGAGGGTGCTGTTCTCCGCGAGGCTGTTATGTGTATGGGCTCGTTGGAAAGTCTTTTTCTCACACTACAAGTGTCTTAAATTTCGTGTGGATATGTTCAGTTTTCTTTGAGTTACGGCTGTTCAAAAACGGTCACAGTGATACCCTTCATTCTGGAACTCTGCCACCCTCTCTAACTTTTTTGGTCATTTTAAACTAAGATTACTCTCCCTACACATAAGTGATACCCGGAAACATAGCCTAGTTGGACAGGGAATGTCCTCGACTGTACGCAGGATAAATCCCATGTTGATGGATTTAGTTTTGCTTGAGTTACGGCTGTTCAAAATCGGCCATAGGTTTTAACAGTCCAGCGGGTCACAGCAGTCATACGGCCGCCTGAGGTGCATTATTTTCGGTTATAGAAATCCCATGTTTACCGGTCCATATCTCGGGCTGTGTACATGATACAGACACAACCCTTATGTCGTTGGATAGCTCTTGACATGCTCTACAAAGTTTCTGCTTGGTATTTTGCAATTGGACATTTGCCCGCGATGATAGAACGTTTTGAATATCGCCATATTTGAGGGTACTGTTCTCCGCGGGACTGTTATGCACAAGGATGTGTATGGGCTCCTTAGAAAGGGCATTTCTCACACTACAAATATCTTAAATTTCATGTGGATATGTTTAGTATTCTTTGAGTTATGGCTGTTCAAAAACGGTCACAGTGATACCCTTCATTCTGGAAGTCTGCCACCCTCTCTAACTTTTTTGGTCATTTTAAACAAAAATTACTCTCCCTACACATAAGTGATACCCGGAAGCCTTAGCCTCATTGGACAGGGAATGTCCTGTACTGTACTCTGGTTAAATCCCATGTTGATACATGTAGTTTTCTTTGAGTTACGGCTGTTCAAAATCGGCCCTAGGTATTAGCAGTCCAGCGGGTCACAGCAGTCATGCCGCCGCCTGAGGTGCACTATTTTCAGCTATAGAAAAGCCATATTTACTGGTCCATATCTCTGGCTGTGTACATGATACAGACACAACCCTTATATGCTTGGATAGCCCTTGACATGTACTACAAAACTTGCTGCTGGGGATCTTAGAGTCAGAGGGCCTTCATTTGGAAGACAATAGCAGCAGGGTCTATTAGCTGTGGGGGATGGGGGGAGCATGCTCTCAGTCTGAATGTCTAAGCAGAAGTATTGCTGACCAGCCATGTCAAAGAACAAATAAGACCAGACAAATATCAGGAAACAATCGGTTTATTGTATTTTGCAGAAGTTTTACAGAAGTAGCAGATAACAGTGTGTACATATAAAGCTGAACATATATTACACATATCACATATATATATTTTAGCCTAACCCTAATCCTATCTCTTATTCTAGCTAACCCTAATATTTACAGTTCTATCTACATATTTATTTACAGTTCAGATTTTTGCTGCAGGGACTACAGCCATACTTAATCTAACCCCTCCCCAGCAAAAGACTTCCTGTTGACGCCGTAATCAAACAGGAGCTCCTCTTTAACTTTAATATTGCGTATGGCAATAAAGAGGATTACGTCTTTGCCATCTACACTATACAACCGTGGTCGTAAATTTGCGTTCTTGGAGGAATGATTTATTAGACGGCCAAATGTGCACATTCCTGGATGGCACGGACACTCTTCCTCGTGAGCATCAATACAACGGGCTACCTGTCCAGAATTAAAAAAGAACATGTACCCACTCTCTTGCTCTGCTGTTGCTGCATGGGTCGCTAAGCCCTCCTGTCTAGACACCACTTTACCGTGGTAGTCACACACGACTTCCCCCAAGGCAAAAGGCCTGGTCACTACCACTCCCCTACCCTTCCCCTCTATCTCTGCCACTGCTAGTCCCTTCCACCTCTGCGTCCTGCAAAACTTCTGCAGCTCAGCACTGTCCATCGCATCGTCAATGCCCCCAGATGGCTTCCACTGCTGTACGATGGATGCAGCATCTGGAATGTTGGCAGACCACCCTTCTCAATCCAGGCCTTGACTCTGGACTCAGAGGGCAGTCTACGGGCAAAGTGCTCTGTAAAGAACGCAAAAAAAGAAATTAGTCAGTAGGTTCAGACATAACAAATATGATGTGCATTCCAGGTAGTAATTAGAGTTGAGACTAAGACTAGGCTAAGAGATTAATTCTTAAAGACTCACCTAGAACATGCTGCACCCGAAGCTCGAGCTGTTCCCTACGCCAGCGGTCGTAGCAGTAGCGTTCGTACTGCCCAGCCAGGGATACCCGCTTAGACCTCTTGGGTGGCACCCCGTCCAACGTCACTGGATATGACCGGAGCAACTTGTCATATGCAGCTTGGTCGGTCAAGTATGCCGCGGAACCCGTGGGGGTGTGGTCGCTCTGGTCACTACTGCAAGTAGAGGAAATGAGAAAAATGATGAGTACAGAAAAAAAAATACAAATAGTTGAAATGTAACCATGCTAGACCATCCTAGTGACAACATGAACAAATACTTACTCTGAATCACCCCGCAGTCTCCTCAGGATCAGGCACGCATCTACCGCTGAGCTTATCTCTCTCATCCGGTAGTGCTTCTCTGCCGTGGCCGTCGAGTGGGTGAGGTAGCCCGCCACCTTGGACTTTTCAGCATCGGGCGTGTCCTTCGTGGCTGTCTCGTATGCCCGTCTGACCATCTGGCTGGTCACCTTTGGCACCTGATACCTGAAAAAGACAATATATTCCTTAGTACTCATACATTAATTCCATTATATAATATAAAAACTGAAGTAAGGAAAGAAGAGTATTGCAGAGCTTGAGTTCATTTAGTTCAACTTACTTCTTGTGCAGCCGCTCCAGGTCATTGGAGGCGTTGTGGATAGTTCTGCCAGTGGAGGAGATGAAGAACCTCTCATCTGACTCAGACGGAGCCTCAACTGGCAGTTGGGCTACAGCTGGAACAGCAGGAGCAACAGGAGCCGGGTCTTCAGTTGGGATGCCAACCACAGCCATCCCTCTGCTCTGCAGCTCCTCGATCATCCTGCGAGGAATAAAAGACATATTTACATTTAGCTTTCTTATAATAGAATAAGAAACGTACTTTATGATATCTAAAAGTAACCATTGTCAGCATCTTACCTGCCAACAGGGTCAGGGCTCTGCATGATCCTGGTGATGAGAGAGTACTCCCAGACACGAAGCAAATTGTTGGCAGCTCTCTTGGCAGATTCCACCACAGCCAGAATGTCAGCTTCTGAGGAGTTCTTCATGCAGGATCTTCTGAGGTGAACTGGAAGGCTCCAATGAGTCTTATTGCACATAGGACACAGGAGGAAGGTCCTATTGCTAGCTTGCCTGTAAAACAGAAACAGAAAAAAAGAGAAATAGACATTAGATATCTTCACATATTTATTGTCAAATTTATCAATAAATTTATCAATTTAATTTGCATAGAATTGTTCAGCATTATGTAATCCTAAAACAAGTAAGGTTCCCATAGCATTTTCCTTGTAGCCAAGTCAGAGATAGTTTACTACAGTAAATCAAAGACAAACTTGTACTTACTCAGCAGAAGCAGCAGAAGAAGAAGAAGCAGCAGAAGAAGAAGCCATCTCAGACAGTCAAGAGGATTCCTGGTCACTGG
Source organism: Astyanax mexicanus (assembly GCF_023375975.1). Lineage (NCBI taxonomy): Eukaryota > Metazoa > Chordata > Actinopteri > Characiformes > Acestrorhamphidae > Astyanax > Astyanax mexicanus. Next base: position 703,125 of record NC_064429.1, on the reverse strand, counting down.
AGCAGAGAAGGTCAAGGAGGTCAAGGAGGTCGCTGATCTTGGTAAGACAAGTATCAGAGGTGGTTTGGGGGTTCAAACTTGCTGCTTATATGCTACTGTAAACAAAAGGACACGCCCCCCACTTGACTGGGGTATCACCTGGTTGGATGATGGCTGTGGTCCAGAGGGGGCCAATGAGGTGACAGGTTGAACTCTGAATTGAGGAACAAGCCATATGCTAATTAAGTCAATTCACAGGCTGGGAGTCAGCAGGCTGGGTGAGGTGGCAGTGAGAGGCTGGGAGACAGCAACCAGTTCTCAACCTGAGAGTGTGGGTACAGGAGTTATTCCTACATATTTGGAAAGTACTCATCATGAGCTTTCCATAGGTACCAAATATGTGCATATATCTGGGTGTTACAGGTTGAGAAGCTGGGAACTGCAACCCTGGAGTTCCGGTTCCCAGCTTCTCAACATGGGAACTGCAACCCTGGAGTTCCAGTTCCCAGCTTCTCAACCTGTAACAGCTTCTCAAGCTTGTGATGAGTACTTTCCAAATATGTAAGAATAACTCCTGTACCATACTCCATGAGGTTGAGAACTGGTTGCTGTCTCCCAGCCTCTCACTGCCACCTCACAGGCCTCATGGGGGCAGGCCTCATTAGCATGGCCTATCAACTGGCCTGATGTGCCCATTTACAAGCTGGGAGCACAAGTCAGATGCTAATTAAGTCAATTCACAGGCTGGGAGACATTGAGATTGAGAGGCTGGGAACTGCAACCCTGGAGTTCCAGTTCCCAGCTTCTCAACCTGGAACATCCAGATATATGCACATATTTGGTATCTGTGGAAAGCTTGTGATGAGTACATTCATATATAATATGTAAGAATCATTCCTGTACCATACTCACAGGCTGAGAGATTGTAGGTCAAATTAGCCAATTTTTGCCAGTTTCTGAATTGATTCCGCCAAAATTGGTTTGCTAAGTGCGGACCACGCCTAAAGAAGTAGAGAAAGAAGAAGGAAAAAGGGGAGGGAACTCAGGGAAATTTGGGCTGGAGTTCTGAACTACGTGCTTGAAGAAGCGTGCAGTTATATCCCCCCCTTTTTATTTAATGAGAAGTGGAAGAGTAGAAAAAGGGGGCTGTTGGGGAGGAGGTGGGTTGCGAACTTTCGTCACGAGAGATAGTTAGTTAGGGGAGGTATTTATAGGACGGTTGATTGATACGGGGTGGAGTTAGAACGTAGAGTTCGGGCGTGGTCCTTCTCCCAAACTTTTGTTATTACATAACATCATTTTGCTAAGTGTGGACCACGCCTAAAGAAGTAGAGAAAGAAGAAGGAAAAAGGGGAGGGAACTCAGGGAAATTTGGGCTGGAGTTCTGAACTGCGTGCTTGAAGAAGGAGCTTGATCGTGTGCTCGGAGATTCCTTGTCTGGAGGCGTTGGATGCTGCACGATGTAAACTGAGTGGGCGGAGAATTGATCTGGTGAGTAACTACTGGGAGAAAGGATGCGACGGAGATGTGTTGGAACCAGTGCTTTGAGATTATACTACTAGATTCCGTTGTGAACAGAGGATCTAAAGGTGATGCTTGTTGAAAGAGGCGGAGATTAAGTGGTGGACGAGTGGTTCGTACGGGCTGAGGGGTGAGTCAAGTTTGAATAGATAGAGGATCGTGGTTTTTGCCAATTTGGTCCGTTTGCTTCATTCTTGAAGGTAAGGGTATCTGAGTCAAGGATGATGAGATCTGAAATTAGGGGCTGAGAAGGAGTTGTGGGAGATTTTAAGGGAAGTAAATTCTGAGCATCTGAGGAATCTAAGTAGAAGGACGGCTGAAAGGATGGTTTGTTGAGCTTGGAAGATCAGTCCGTTTACACGGGGGTTAGGTGAAGTGTAGTTTGTGAAAATGAAGGTACCGTGGTTGGGTTGCATTTGCATGCGGAGCCAAGGATCTGAATTTCTGTAACTGAAAACGAAAAAGAATAGAATTAAATTCTATCAGCGATAGAATTAAATGGACCTGAGGTGTGAACAGCTTTAGTGGTGAACTAATGCTTAATGGAGTGCCAAGTGAGACGACGGATAAAAGGCAAGATTTCTAGCGATTTGGAGCAATTTTTTTTTTTTTTGATGTGGACTGCAGCGAGATTGATCAGAGTGGAGTAGAATAGATTTTCACCATTCATGTCCCCAAAGGAGGGCAGCGACGAGGACCGCATATAAGTCCAGAGAGCGCAGAAGAATCGCGCGGCTGCACGGCGGAGCAGATGAAGTTCTCCGGCCAAGCAGAAGCGACCAGAGGAAGGAGCGGCATCTGTGAATAGCTTAATATCAAAAGAGCTGGAAGCTGCGTTGGCGTAGAAGAAAAACCCGTTCGATTGCAGAGGAGGCACAGCCAGAAATGGAGCTCTGACGTGCAGTATCAGTTGAGCATAACGAATGGTGGAGGGCTCGGACGAAAAAGCCAAGAGGAGGAGGCGGGAAATGAAAGAACGACCCTGGGTTCGATTTTGGGTTGTGAATAAAGTGGCCGAGGGGGGAAAGACGGTGCTAGGTACGGGCGGGGAGACTTGAAAGGAGGCGGAGTCCAGAAAGATCCCAAGAAACTCGAGAGATGTGGAGGGACCAACGGAGTTCTCCGACGGCGGGGCACGGAGGCGAGTGAAAGCGCTGGTCATGGCTTCAAGACCCATCGAGAGGGGCGAGGAAGGAGGACCGATGACGAAGTTACCCAGGAGGTAGAGCACGAACTGGGGCCCGTGTTAAGCAAATCCAGCAGAGCGCCTTAGCAAAGGAGTCGAAGCTTGGGGTTACTTTGCACCCGAAAGCAAGGTGAACTGAAAAACGGACTCTGAAAAGGCGCCAGGAGTCAGGATGGAGAGGGAGGATTTTGAAAGCCGAAACCACGTCAGCCTTAGACAGCCAGGCCCATCGCGGGATGGGGAGCTTCGTCCCGCAAACACACGTCAATGAAGTTCCAGATCCGGGGCGTCTTGGAATGTAGCAGGGTTCCAGTGTTGGAGATGAACCGCAGCACGAGCTGAGAGGGGGCGGCGTTGTAGATGGAGAATGAAGGTCATGAAGCTCCAGCAAGGAGCTGAGCGGGTGCTGCAGCCCGGTGAGAAACGGCGAGAGAGGAGGCGGGGAGAGAATTGACGGAGTAAAGGAAGGAGAAAGGCTGGCTGGAAGGGACGGGTTGGAGAATAGTGTTGCCAACTGCTCAGTAAGGAAAGTAGCCATTGGCTGCAATTTGTGATTAAAACCCCTTAAATGTTAGAAATGTTACAAATGAACTCTAACAAATGAACTACGTCTGTTGCTTTTATAAATAGGCAGAGACTTCTGAAAATGACTCCATTTTAACGTAAATTACATGATTAAGTTTTTTTTTTTTTTTTTTTGACAGTCAGCTGCGGCTTCAGGTATGCGCAGTTCGTTGCAGCGTGTTTGAAGAGCGGTGTGAGTGTGTGGTCTGACTGAGACTGCGCTGTAAGTGACGTGGGCGGGGCTCGCGGCAGCACCTGCTGCTCGCTGAGGAGAAACTGAAGAGCATGTGTGTTCATTTAAACTCTCAATAACAAACAAAAACTAAGTTGGCAAGTTGGCAACACTGTTGGAGAACAGCAGGAGGAACGCAGAAATGGAGAAGGAGGATGACTGAGAGAGGGGGTTTGAACGACTGAGGGGAAGAGGGAAACGAGAGAGACGAGAGAAACGAGGCGCTGAGGCGAAGTTGGTGCCGCGCCAGGGGTGCGAGAGCTGCAGCAGCGGCTAGGGGGTTTGGACGACTGAGGGAGCGGGAGTTGGACGACTGAGGGAGGGGGAGTTGGACGACAGAGGGAGGGGGAGTTGGACGACAGAGGAAGGGGGAGTTGGACGACATAGGGAGGGGGAGTTGGACGACTGAGGGGAAGAGAGACTAGAGACGAGGCGCTGAGACGAAGTTGGTGCCGCGCCAGGGGCGCGAGAGCTGCAGTGGCGGCGAGTTGAGCGGGTGACATCATCAGGCCGCGACGCCGGTGCGGCTCATGTGCGCTGTTCAGAGGTTCAGTGAAAAGTTCCGCTTTTGGAGCAGAACGGGGGAAAGGGACGCCGCGGTCCTTCAACAACCCGCTGCAGCTTAACAACAGTCCAATCGGACATGCGAGGAGGCTGGGACTTACTAGGAGAGAGGGGCCCAGGGCCGGCGAGGCCGGCCGAGGAAGACGGGCGTCCGGAGCGGCGAGCCCGCGCAGGAGGAGTAGGGGAAGGGGGAGAAGAGCGGCGGGAGTGCCGAGATCCGGGGGTGCACTGGTGAGGACGACCGACCCGGGAGGAAGAATAAACAGTAGCCGGAGTAGAACCAGGAGTAGCCGGAATGGAGATTACGGAATTCAGACGACGAGCCCGGCGAGGTGGAGCAGGAGTGGAGACAGGCTGGCTAGGAGGGAAGAGGTCCTCGTCGGAGGCGGTGAGTTAAAGGTCCATGACGGAGAACAAGCTAATGCTAGCAGGCGGGTGCGGCAGATTCGACTGACGCGAACTTTCATCACGAGAGATAGTTAGTTAGGGGAGGTATTTATAGGACGGTTGATTGATACGGGGTGGAGTTAGAACGTAGAGTTCGGGCGTGGTCCTTCTCCCAAACTTTTGTTATTACATAACATCATTTAGAATGGCAACCCCTGTAAAATCTTTAATCCTAAAGACATATACACATATAAGTATATGTCTATATATAAGTATTGCTGTAAAGCAGTGGGTGAGTACTTTCCAAATATGTAAGAATCATTCCTGTAACATACTCACAGGCTGAGATATTTAGGGTCAAAATGCCAAGTTGATATATGGGTGCTATAGGTTGAGAAGCTGGGAACTGCAACACCAGTGTTGCAGTTCCCAGCTTCTCAACCTGTAACATCCAGATATATGCAGATATTTGGTATCTATGGAAAGCTTGTGATGAATACTTTCCAAATATGTAAGATGTAAGTACAATATCGCCATATTTGAGGGTGCTGTTCTCCGCGAGGCTGTTATGTGTATGGGCTCGTTGGAAAGTCTTTTTCTCACACTACAAGTGTCTTAAATTTCGTGTGGATATGTTCAGTTTTCTTTGAGTTACGGCTGTTCAAAAACGGTCACAGTGATACCCTTCATTCTGGAACTCTGCCACCCTCTCTAACTTTTTTGGTCATTTTAAACTAAGATTACTCTCCCTACACATAAGTGATACCCGGAAACATAGCCTAGTTGGACAGGGAATGTCCTCGACTGTACGCAGGATAAATCCCATGTTGATGGATTTAGTTTTGCTTGAGTTACGGCTGTTCAAAATCGGCCATAGGTTTTAACAGTCCAGCGGGTCACAGCAGTCATACGGCCGCCTGAGGTGCATTATTTTCGGTTATAGAAATCCCATGTTTACCGGTCCATATCTCGGGCTGTGTACATGATACAGACACAACCCTTATGTCGTTGGATAGCTCTTGACATGCTCTACAAAGTTTCTGCTTGGTATTTTGCAATTGGACATTTGCCCGCGATGATAGAACGTTTTGAATATCGCCATATTTGAGGGTACTGTTCTCCGCGGGACTGTTATGCACAAGGATGTGTATGGGCTCCTTAGAAAGGGCATTTCTCACACTACAAATATCTTAAATTTCATGTGGATATGTTTAGTATTCTTTGAGTTATGGCTGTTCAAAAACGGTCACAGTGATACCCTTCATTCTGGAAGTCTGCCACCCTCTCTAACTTTTTTGGTCATTTTAAACAAAAATTACTCTCCCTACACATAAGTGATACCCGGAAGCCTTAGCCTCATTGGACAGGGAATGTCCTGTACTGTACTCTGGTTAAATCCCATGTTGATACATGTAGTTTTCTTTGAGTTACGGCTGTTCAAAATCGGCCCTAGGTATTAGCAGTCCAGCGGGTCACAGCAGTCATGCCGCCGCCTGAGGTGCACTATTTTCAGCTATAGAAAAGCCATATTTACTGGTCCATATCTCTGGCTGTGTACATGATACAGACACAACCCTTATATGCTTGGATAGCCCTTGACATGTACTACAAAACTTGCTGCTGGGGATCTTAGAGTCAGAGGGCCTTCATTTGGAAGACAATAGCAGCAGGGTCTATTAGCTGTGGGGGATGGGGGGAGCATGCTCTCAGTCTGAATGTCTAAGCAGAAGTATTGCTGACCAGCCATGTCAAAGAACAAATAAGACCAGACAAATATCAGGAAACAATCGGTTTATTGTATTTTGCAGAAGTTTTACAGAAGTAGCAGATAACAGTGTGTACATATAAAGCTGAACATATATTACACATATCACATATATATATTTTAGCCTAACCCTAATCCTATCTCTTATTCTAGCTAACCCTAATATTTACAGTTCTATCTACATATTTATTTACAGTTCAGATTTTTGCTGCAGGGACTACAGCCATACTTAATCTAACCCCTCCCCAGCAAAAGACTTCCTGTTGACGCCGTAATCAAACAGGAGCTCCTCTTTAACTTTAATATTGCGTATGGCAATAAAGAGGATTACGTCTTTGCCATCTACACTATACAACCGTGGTCGTAAATTTGCGTTCTTGGAGGAATGATTTATTAGACGGCCAAATGTGCACATTCCTTGATGGCACGGACACTCTTCCTCGTGAGCATCAATACAACGGGCTACCTGTCCAGAATTAAAAAAGAACATGTACCCACTCTCTTGCTCTGCTGTTGCTGCATGGGTCGCTAAGCCCTCCTGTCTAGACACCACTTTACCGTGGTAGTCACACACGACTTCCCCCAAGGCAAAAGGCCTGGTCACTACCACTCCCCTACCCTTCCCCTCTATCTCTGCCACTGCTAGTCCCTTCCACCTCTGCGTCCTGCAAAACTTCTGCAGCTCAGCACTGTCCATCGCATCGTCAATGCCCCCAGATGGCTTCCACTGCTGTACGATGGATGCAGCATCTGGAATGTTGGCAGACCACCCTTGCTTCTCAATCCAGGCCTTGACTCTGGACTCAGAGGGCAGTCTACGGGCAAAGTGCTCTGTAAAGAACGCAAAAAAAGAAATTAGTCAGTAGGTTCAGACATAACAAATATGATCTGCATTCCAGGTAGTAATTAGAGTTGAGACTAAGACTAGGCTAAGAGATTAATTCTTAAAGACTCACCTAGAACATGCTGCACCCGAAGCTCGAGCTGTTCCCTACGCCAGCGGTCGTAGCAGTAGCGTTCGTACTGCCCAGCCAGGGATACCCGCTTAGACCTCTTGGGTGGCACCCCGTCCAACGTCACTGGATATGACCGGAGCAACTTGTCATATGCAGCTTGGTCGGTCAAGTATGCCGCGGAACCCGTGGGGGTGTGGTCGCTCTGGTCACTACTGCAAGTAGAGGAAATGAGAAAAATGATGAGTACAGAAAAAAAATACAAATAGTTGAAATGTAACCATGCTAGACCATCCTAGTGACAACATGAACAAATACTTACTCTGAATCACCCCGCAGTCTCCTCAGGATCAGGCACGCATCTACCGCTGAGCTTATCTCTCTCATCCGGTAGTGCTTCTCTGCCGTGGCCGTCGAGTGGGTGAGGTAGCCCGCCACCTTGGACTTTTCAGCATCGGGCGTGTCCTTCGTGGCTGTCTCGTATGCCCGTCTGACCATCTGGCTGGTCACCTTTGGCACCTGATACCTGAAAAAGACAATATATTCCTTAGTACTCATACATTAATTCCATTATATAATATAAAAACTGAAGTAAGGAAAGAAGAGTATTGCAGAGCTTGAGTTCATTTAGTTCAACTTACTTCTTGTGCAGCCGCTCCAGGTCATTGGAGGCGTTGTGGATAGTTCTGCCAGTGGAGGAGATGAAGAACCTCTCATCTGACTCAGACGGAGCCTCAACTGGCAGTTGGGCTACAGCTGGAACAGCAGGAGCAACAGGAGCCGGGTCTTCAGTTGGGATGCCAACCACAGCCATCCCTCTGCTCTGCAGCTCCTCGATCATCCTGCGAGTAATAAAAGACATATTTACATTTAGCTTTCTTATAATAGAATAAGAAACATACTTTATGATATCTAAAAGTAGCCATTGTCAGCATCTTACCTGCCAACAGTGTCAGGGCTCTGCATGATCCTGGTGATGAGAGAGTACTCCCAGACACGGCCAGTACGAAGCAAATTGTTGGCAGCTCTCTTGGCAGATTCCACCACAGCCAGAATGTCAGCTTCTGAGGAGTTCTTCATGCAGGATCTTCTGAGGTGAACTGGAAGGCTCCAATGAGTCTTATTGCACATAGGACACAGGAGGAAGGTCCTATTGCTAGCTTGCCTGTAAAACAGAAACAGAAATAAAGAGAAATAGACATTAGATATCTTCACATATTTATTGTCAAATTTATCAATAAATTTATCAATTTAATTTGCATAGAATTGTTCAGCATTATGTAATCCTAAAACAAGTAAGGTTCCCATAGCATTTTCCTTGTAGCCAAGTCAGAGATAGTTTACTACAGTAAATCAAAGACAAACTTGTACTTACTCAGCAGAAGCAGCAGAAGAAGAAGAAGCAGCAGAAGAAGAAGCCATCTCAGACAGTCAAGAGGATTCCTGGTCACTGGAGCAGAGAAGGTCAAGGAGGTCAAGGAGGTCGCTGATCTTGGTAAGACAAGTATCAGAGGTGGTTTGGGGGTTCAAACTTGCTGCTTATATGCTACTGTAAACAAAAGGACACGCCCCGCACTTGACTGGGGTATCACCTGGTTGGATGATGGCTGTGGTCCAGTGGGGGCCAATGAGGTGACAGGTTGAACTCTGAATTGAGGAACAAGCCATATGCTAATTAAGTCAATTCACAGGCTGGGAGTCAGCAGGCTGGGTGAGGTGGCAGTGAGAGGCTGGGAGACAGCAACCAGTTCTCAACCTGAGAGTGTGGGTACAGGAGTTATTCCTACATATTTGGAAAGTACTCATCACGAGCTTTCCATAGGTACCAAATATGTGCATATATCTGGGTGTTACAGGTTGAGAAGCTGGGAACTGCAACCCTGGAGTTCCGGTTCCCAGCTTCTCAACATGGGAACTGCAACCCTGGAGTTCCAGTTCCCAGCTTCTCAACCTGTAACAGCTTCTCAAGCTTGTGATGAGTACTTTCCAAATATGTAAGAATAACTCCTGTACCATACTCCATGAGGTTGAGAACTGGTTGCTGTCTCCCAGCCTCTCACTGCCACCTCACAGGCCTCATGGGGGCAGGCCTCATTAGCATGGCCTATCAACTGGCCTGATGTGCCCATTTACAAGCTGGGAGCACAAGTCAGATGCTAATTAAGTCAATTCACAGGCTGGGAGACATTGAGATTGAGAGGCTGGGAACTGCAACCCTGGAGTTCCAGTTCCCAGCTTCTCAACCTGGAACATCCAGATATATGCACATATTTGGTATCTGTGGAAAGCTTGTGATGAGTACATTCATATATAATATGTAAGAATCATTCCTGTACCATACTCACAGGCTGAGAGATTGTAGGTCAAATTAGCCAATTTTTGCCAGTTTCTGAATTGATTCCGCCAAAATTGGTTTGCTAAGTGCGGACCACGCCTAAAGAAGTAGAGAAAGAAGAAGGAAAAAGGGGAGGGAACTCAGGGAAATTTGGGCTGGAGTTCTGAACTACGTGCTTGAAGAAGCGTGCAGTTATATCCCCCCTTTTTATTTAATGAGAAGTGGAAGAGTAGAAAAAGGGGGCTGTTGGGGAGGAGGTGGGTTGCGAACTTTCGTCACGAGAGATAGTTAGTTAGGGGAGGTATTTATAGGACGGTTGATTGATACGGGGTGGAGTTAGAACGTAGAGTTCGGGCGTGGTCCTTCTCCCAAACTTTTGTTATTACATAACATCATTTTGCTAAGTGTGGACCACGCCTAAAGAAGTAGAGAAAGAAGAAGGAAAAAGGGGAGGGAACTCAGGGAAATTTGGGCTGGAGTTCTGAACTGCGTGCTTGAAGAAGGAGCTTGATCGTGTGCTCGGAGATTCCTTGTCTGGAGGCGTTGGATGCTGCACGATGTAAACTGAGTGGGCGGAGAATTGATCTGGTGAGTAACTACTGGAAGAAAGGATGCGACGGAGATGTGTTGGAACCAGTGCTTTGAGATTATACTACTAGATTCCGTTGTGAACAGAGGATCTAAAGGTGATGCTTGTTGAAAGAGGCGGAGATTAAGTGGTGGACGAGTGGTTCGTACGGGCTGAGGGGTGAGTCAAGTTTGAATAGATAGAGGATCGTGGTTTTTGCCAATTTGGTCCGTTTGCTTCATTCTTGAAGGTAAGGGTATCTGAGTCAAGGATGATGAGATCTGAAATTAGGGGCTGAGAAGGAGTTGTGGGAGATTTTAAGGGAAGTAAATTCTGAGCATCTGAGGAATCTAAGTAGAAGGACGGCTGAAAGGATGGTTTGTTGAGCTTGGAAGATCAGTCCGTTTACACGGGGGTTAGGTGAAGTGTAGTTTGTGAAAATGAAGGTACCGTGGTTGGGTTGCATTTGCATGCGGAGCCAAGGATCTGAATTTCTGTAACTGAAAACGAAAAAGAATAGAATTAAATTCTATCAGCGATAGAATTAAATGGACCTGAGGTGTGAACAGCTTTAGTGGTGAACTAATGCTTAATGGAGTGCCAAGTGAGACGACGGATAAAAGGCAAGATTTCTAGCGATTTGGAGCAATTTTTTATTTTTTTTTTTGATGTGGACTGCGGCGAGATTGATCAGAGTGGAGTAGAATAGATTTTCACCATTCATGTCCCCAAAGGAGGGCAGCGACGAGGACCGCATATAAGTCCAGAGAGCGCAGAAGAATCGCGCGGCTGCACGGCGGAGCAGATGAAGTTCTCCGGCCAAGCAGAAGCGACCAGAGGAAGGAGCGGCATCTGTGAATAGCTTAATATCAAAAGAGCTGGAAGCTGCATTGGCGTAGAAGAAAAACCCGTTCGATTGCAGAGGAGGCACAGCCAGAAATGGAGCTCTGACGTGCAGTATCAGTTGAGCATAACGAATGGTGGAGGGCTCGGACGAAAAAGCCAAGAGGAGGAGGCGGGAAATGAAAGAACGACCCTGGGTTCGATTTTGGGTTGTGAATAAAGTGGCCGAGGGGGGAAAGACGGTGCTAGGTACGGGCGGGGAGACTTGAAAGGAGGCGGAGTCCAGAAAGATCCCAAGAAACTCGAGAGATGTGGAGGGACCAACGGAGTTCTCCGACGGCGGGGCACGGAGGCGAGTGAAAGCGCTGGTCATGGCTTCAAGACCCATCGAGAGGGGCGAGGAAGGAGGACCGATGACGAAGTTACCCAGGAGGTAGAGCACGAACTGGGGCCCGTGTTAAGCAAATCCAGCAGAGCGCCTTAGCAAAGGAGTCGAAGCTTGGGGTTACTTTGCACCCGAAAGCAAGGTGAACTGAAAAACGGACTCTGAAAAGGCGCCAGGAGTCAGGATGGAGAGGGAGGATTTTGAAAGCCGAAACCACGTCAGCCTTAGACAGCCAGGCCCATCGCGGGATGGGGAGCTTCGTCCCGCAAACACACGTCAATGAAGTTCCAGATCCGGGGCGTCTTGGAATGTAGCAGGGTTCCAGTGTTGGAGATGAACTGCAGCGCGAGCTGAGAGGGGGCGGCGTTGTAGATGGAGAATGAAGGTCATGAAGCTCCAGCAAGGAGCTGAGCGGGTGCTGCAGCCCGGTGAGAAACGGCGAGAGAGGAGGCGGGGAGAGAATTGACGGAGTAAAGGAAGGAGAAAGGCTGGCTGGAAGGGACGGGTTGGAGAATAGTGTTGCCAACTGCTCAGTAAGGAAAGTAGCCATTGGCTGCAATTTGTGATTAAAACCCCTTAAATGTTAGAAATGTTACAAATGAACTCTAACAAATGAACTACGTCTGTTGCTTTTATAAATAGGCAGAGACTTCTGAAAATGACTCCATTTTAACGTAAATTACATGATTAAGTTTTTTTTTTTTTTTTTTTTTGACAGTCAGCGGCGGCTTCAGGTATGCGCAGTTCGTTGCAGCGTGTTTGAAGAGCGGTGTGAGTGTGTGGTCTGACTGAGACTGCGCTGTAAGTGACGTGGGCGGGGCTCGCGGCAGCACCTGCTGCTCGCTGAGGAGAAACTGAAGAGCATGTGTGTTCATTTAAACTCTCAATAACAAACAAAAACTAAGTTGGCAAGTTGGCAACACTGTTGGAGAACAGCAGGAGGAACGCAGAAATGGGGAAGGAGGATGACTGAGAGAGGGGGTTTGAACGACTGAGGGGAAGAGGGAAACGAGAGAAACGAGGCGCTGAGGCGAAGTTGGTGCCGCGCCAGGGGTGCGAGAGCTGCAGCAGCGGCGAGGGGGTTTGGACGACTGAGGGAGGGGGAGTTGGACGACAGAGGGAGGGGGAGTTGGACGACAGAGGGAGGGGGAGTTGGACGACAGAGGGAGGGGGAGTTGGACGACAGAGGAAGGGGGAGTTGGACGACAGAGGGAGGGGGAGTTGGACGACTGAGGGGAAGAGAGACTAGAGACGAGGCGCTGAGACGAAGTTGGTGCCGCGCCAGGGGCGCGAGAGCTGCAGTGGCGGCGAGTTGAGCGGGTGACGTCATCAGGCTGCGACGCCGGTGCGGCTCATGTGCGCTGTTCAGAGGTTCAGTGAAAAGTTCCGCTTTTGGAGCAGAACGGGGGAAAGGGACGCCGCGGTCCTTCAAAAACCCGCTGCAGCTTAACAACAGTCCAATCGGACTTGCGAGGAGGCTGGGACTTACTAGGAGAGAGGGGCCCAGGGCCGGCGAGGCCGGCCGAGGAAGACGGGCGTCCGGAGCGGCGAGCCCGCGCAGGAGGAGTAGGGGAAGGGGGAGAAGAGCGGCGGGAGTGCCGAGATCCGGGGGTGCACTGGTGAGGACGACCGACCCGGGAGGAAGAATAAACAGTAGCCGGAGTAGAACCAGGAGTAGCCGGAATGGAGATTACGGAATTCAGACGACGAGCCCGGCGAGGTGGAGCAGGAGTGGAGACAGGCTGGCTAGGAGGGAAGAGGTCCTCGTCAGAGGCGGTGAGTTAAAGGTCCATGACGGAGAACAAGCTAATGCTAGCAGGCGGGTGCGGCAGATTCGACTGACGCGAACTTTCATCACGAGAGATAGTTAGTTAGGGGAGGTATTTATAGGACGGTTGATTGATACGGGGTGGAGTTAGAACGTAGAGTTCGGGCGTGGTCCTTCTCCCAAACTTTTGTTATTACATAACATCATTTAGAATGGCAACCCCTGTAAAATCTTTAATCCTAAAGACATATACACATATAAGTATATGTCTATATATAAGTATTGCTGTAAAGCAGTGGGTGAGTACTTTCCAAATATGTAAGAATCATTCCTGTAACATACTCACAGGCTGAGATATTTAGGGTCAAAATGCCAAGTTGATATATGGGTGCTATAGGTTGAGAAGCTGGGAACTGCAACACCAGTGTTGCAGTTCCCAGCTTCTCAACCTGTAACATCCAGATATATGCAGATATTTGGTATCTATGGAAAGCTTGTGATGAATACTTTCCAAATATGTAAGATGTAAGTACAATATCGCCATATTTGAGGGTGCTGTTCTCCGCGAGGCTGTTATGTGTATGGGCTCGTTGGAAAGTCTTTTTCTCACACTACAAGTGTCTTAAATTTCGTGTGGATATGTTCAGTTTTCTTTGAGTTACGGCTGTTCAAAAACGGTCACAGTGATACCCTTCATTCTGGAACTCTGCCACCCTCTCTAACTTTTTTGGTCATTTTAAACTAAGATTACTCTCCCTACACATAAGTGATACCCGGAAACATAGCCTAGTTGGACAGGGAATGTCCTCGACTGTACGCAGGATAAATCCCATGTTGATGGATTTAGTTTTGCTTGAGTTACGGCTGTTCAAAATCGGCCATAGGTTTTAACAGTCCAGCGGGTCACAGCAGTCATACGGCCGCCTGAGGTGCATTATTTTCGGTTATAGAAATCCCATGTTTACCGGTCCATATCTCGGGCTGTGTACATGATACAGACACAACCCTTATGTCGTTGGATAGCTCTTGACATGCTCTACAAAGTTTCTGCTTGGTATTTTGCAATTGGACATTTGCCCGCGATGATAGAACGTTTTGAATATCGCCATATTTGAGGGTACTGTTCTCCGCGGGACTGTTATGCACAAGGATGTGTATGGGCTCCTTAGAAAGGGCATTTCTCACACTACAAATATCTTAAATTTCATGTGGATATGTTTAGTATTCTTTGAGTTATGGCTGTTCAAAAACGGTCACAGTGATACCCTTCATTCTGGAAGTCTGCCACCCTCTCTAACTTTTTTGGTCATTTTAAACAAAAATTACTCTCCCTACACATAAGTGATACCCGGAAGCCTTAGCCTCATTGGACAGGGAATGTCCTGTACTGTACTCTGGTTAAATCCCATGTTGATACATGTAGTTTTCTTTGAGTTACGGCTGTTCAAAATCGGCCCTAGGTATTAGCAGTCCAGCGGGTCACAGCAGTCATGCCGCCGCCTGAGGTGCACTATTTTCAGCTATAGAAAAGCCATATTTACTGGTCCATATCTCTGGCTGTGTACATGATACAGACACAACCCTTATATGCTTGGATAGCCCTTGACATGTACTACAAAACTTGCTGCTGGGGATCTTAGAGTCAGAGGGCCTTCATTTGGAAGACAATAGCAGCAGGGTCTATTAGCTGTGGGGGATGGGGGGAGCATGCTCTCAGTCTGAATGTCTAAGCAGAAGTATTGCTGACCAGCCATGTCAAAGAACAAATAAGACCAGACAAATATCAGGAAACAATCGGTTTATTGTATTTTGCAGAAGTTTTACAGAAGTAGCAGATAACAGTGTGTACATATAAAGCTGAACATATATTACACATATCACATATATATATCTTAGCCTAACCCTAATCCTATCTCTTATTCTAGCTAACCCTAATATTTACAGTTCTATCTACATATTTATTTACAGTTCAGATTTTTGCTGCAGGGACTACAGCCATACTTAATCTAACCCCTCCCCAGCAAAAGACTTCCTGTTGACGCCGTAATCAAACAGGAGCTCCTCTTTAACTTTAATATTGCGTATGGCAATAAAGAGGATTACGTCTTTGCCATCTACACTATACAACCGTGGTCGTAAATTTGCGTTCTTGGAGGAATGATTTATTAGACGGCCAAATGTGCACATTCCTGGATGGCACGGACACTCTTCCTCGTGAGCATCAATACAACGGGCTACCTGTCCAGAATTAAAAAAGAACATGTACCCACTCTCTTGCTCTGCTGTTGCTGCATGGGTCGCTAAGCCCTCCTGTCTAGACACCACTTTACCGTGGTAGTCACACACGACTTCCCCCAAGGCAAAAGGCCTGGTCACTACCACTCCCCTACCCTTCCCCTCTATCTCTGCCACTGCTAGTCCCTTCCACCTCTGCGTCCTGCAAAACTTCTGCAGCTCAGCACTGTCCATCGCATCGTCAATGCCCCCAGATGGCTTCCACTGCTGTACGATGGATGCAGCATCTGGAATGTTGGCAGACCACCCTTGCTTCTCAATCCAGGCCTTGACTCTGGACTCAGAGGGCAGTCTACGGGCAAAGTGCTCTGTAAAGAACGCAAAAAAAGAAATTAGTCAGTAGGTTCAGACATAACAAATATGATGTGCATTCCAGGTAGTAATTAGAGTTGAGACTAAGACTAGGCTAAGAGATTAATTCTTAAAGACTCACCTAGAACATGCTGCACCCGAAGCTCGAGCTGTTCCCTACGCCAGCGGTCGTAGCAGTAGCGTTCGTACTGCCCAGCCAGGGATACCCGCTTAGACCTCTTGGGTGGCACCCCGTCCAACGTCACTGGATATGACCGGAGCAACTTGTCATATGCAGCTTGGTCGGTCAAGTATGCCGCGGAACCCGTGGGGGTGTGGTCGCTCTGGTCACTACTGCAAGTAGAGGAAATGAGAAAAATGATGAGTACAGAAAAAAAAATACAAATAGTTGAAATGTAACCATGCTAGACCATCCTAGTGACAACATGAACAAATACTTACTCTGAATCACCCCGCAGTCTCCTCAGGATCAGGCACGCATCTACCGCTGAGCTTATCTCTCTCATCCGGTAGTGCTTCTCTGCCGTGGCCGTCGAGTGGGTGAGGTAGCCCGCCACCTTGGACTTTTCAGCATCGGGCGTGTCCTTCGTGGCTGTCTCGTATGCCCGTCTGACCATCTGGCTGGTCACCTTTGGCACCTGATACCTGAAAAAGACAATATATTCCTTAGTACTCATACATTAATTCCATTATATAATATAAAAACTGAAGTAAGGAAAGAAGAGTATTGCAGAGCTTGAGTTCATTTAGTTCAACTTACTTCTTGTGCAGCCGCTCCAGGTCATTGGAGGCGTTGTGGATAGTTCTGCCAGTGGAGGAGATGAAGAACCTCTCATCTGACTCAGACGGAGCCTCAACTGGCAGTTGGGCTACAGCTGGAACAGCAGGAGCAACAGGAGCCGGGTCTTCAGTTGGGATGCCAACCACAGCCATCCCTCTGCTCTGCAGCTCCTCGATCATCCTGCGAGGAATAAAAGACATATTTACATTTAGCTTTCTTATAATAGAATAAGAAACATACTTTATGATATCTAAAAGTAACCATTGTCAGCATCTTACCTGCCAACAGTGTCAGGGCTCTGCATGATCCTGGTGATGAGAGAGTACTCCCAGACACGGCCAGTACGAAGCAAATTGTTGGCAGCTCTCTTGGCAGATTCCACCACAGCCAGAATGTCAGCTTCTGAGGAGTTCTTCATGCAGGATCTTCTGAGGTGAACTGGAAGGCTCCAATGAGTCTTATTGCACATAGGACACAGGAGGAAGGTCCTATTGCTAGCTTGCCTGTAAAACAGAAACAGAAAAAAAGAGAAATAGACATTAGATATCTTCACATATTTATTGTCAAATTTATCAATAAATTTATCAATTTAATTTGCATAGAATTGTTCAGCATTATGTAATCCTAAAACAAGTAAGGTTCCCATAGCATTTTCCTTGTAGCCAAGTCAGAGATAGTTTACTACAGTAAATCAAAGACAAACTTGTACTTACTCAGCAGAAGCAGCAGAAGAAGAAGAAGCAGCAGAAGAAGAAGCCATCTCAGACAGTCAAGAGGATTCCTGGTCACTGGAGCAGAGAAGGTCAAGGAGGTCAAGGAGGTCGCTGATCTTGGTAAGACAAGTATCAGAGGTGGTTTGGGGGTTCAAACTTGCTGCTTATATGCTACTGTAAACAAAAGGACACGCCCCGCACTTGACTGGGGTATCACCTGGTTGGATGATGGCTGTGGTCCAGAGGGGGCCAATGAGGTGACAGGTTGAACTCTGAATTGAGGAACAAGCCATATGCTAATTAAGTCAATTCACAGGCTGGGAGTCAGCAGGCTGGGTGAGGTGGCAGTGAGAGGCTGGGAGACAGCAACCAGTTCTCAACCTGAGAGTGTGGGTACAGGAGTTATTCCTACATATTTGGAAAGTACTCATCACGAGCTTTCCATAGGTACCAAATATGTGCATATATCTGGGTGTTACAGGTTGAGAAGCTGGGAACTGCAACCCTGGAGTTCCGGTTCCCAGCTTCTCAACATGGGAACTGCAACCCTGGAGTTCCAGTTCCCAGCTTCTCAACCTGTAACAGCTTCTCAAGCTTGTGATGAGTACTTTCCAAATATGTAAGAATAACTCCTGTACCATACTCCATGAGGTTGAGAACTGGTTGCTGTCTCCCAGCCTCTCACTGCCACCTCACAGGCCTCATGGGGGCAGGCCTCATTAGCATGGCCTATCAACTGGCCTGATGTGCCCATTTACAAGCTGGGAGCACAAGTCAGATGCTAATTAAGTCAATTCACAGGCTGGGAGACATTGAGATTGAGAGGCTGGGAACTGCAACCCTGGAGTTCCAGTTCCCAGCTTCTCAACCTGGAACATCCAGATATATGCACATATTTGGTATCTGTGGAAAGCTTGTGATGAGTACATTCATATATAATATGTAAGAATCATTCCTGTACCATACTCACAGGCTGAGAGATTGTAGGTCAAATTAGCCAATTTTTGCCAGTTTCTGAATTGATTCCGCCAAAATTGGTTTGCTAAGTGCGGACCACGCCTAAAGAAGTAGAGAAAGAAGAAGGAAAAAGGGGAGGGAAATTTGGGCTGGAGTTCTGAACTACGTGCTTGAAGAAGCGTGCAGTTATATCCCCCCCTTTTTATTTAATGAGAAGTGGAAGAGTAGAAAAAGGGGGCTGTTGGGGAGGAGGTGGGTTGCGAACTTTCGTCACGAGAGATAGTTAGTTAGGGGAGGTATTTATAGGACGGTTGATTGATACGGGGTGGAGTTAGAACGTAGAGTTCGGGCGTGGTCCTTCTCCCAAACTTTTGTTATTACATAACATCATTTTGCTAAGTGTGGACCACGCCTAAAGAAGTAGAGAAAGAAGAAGGAAAAAGGGGAGGGAACTCAGGGAAATTTGGGCTGGAGTTCTGAACTGCGTGCTTGAAGAAGGAGCTTGATCGTGTGCTCGGAGATTCCTTGTCTGGAGGCGTTGGATGCTGCACGATGTAAACTGAGTGGGCGGAGAATTGATCTGGTGAGTAACTACTGGGAGAAAGGATGCGACGGAGATGTGTTGGAACCAGTGCTTTGAGATTATACTACTAGATTCCGTTGTGAACAGAGGATCTAAAGGTGATGCTTGTTGAAAGAGGCGGAGATTAAGTGGTGGACGAGTGGTTCGTACGGGCTGAGGGGTGAGTCAAGTTTGAATAGATAGAGGATCGTGTTTTTTGCCAATTTGGTCCGTTTGCTTCATTCTTGAAGGTAAGGGTATCTGAGTCAAGGATGATGAGATCTGAAATTAGGGGCTGAGAAGGAGTTGTGGGAGATTTTAAGGGAAGTAAATTCTGAGCATCTGAGGAATCTAAGTAGAAGGACGGCTGAAAGGATGGTTTGTTGAGCTTGGAAGATCAGTCCGTTTACACGGGGGTTAGGTGAAGTGTAGTTTGTGAAAATGAAGGTACCGTGGTTGGGTTGCATTTGCATGCGGAGCCAAGGATCTGAATTTCTGTAACTGAAAACGAAAAAGAATAGAATTAAATTCTATCAGCGATAGAATTAAATGGACCTGAGGTGTGAACAGCTTTAGTGGTGAACTAATGCTTAATGGAGTGCCAAGTGAGACGACGGATAAAAGGCAAGATTTCTAGCGATTTGGAGCAATTTTTTTTTTTTTGGACTGCAGCGAGATTGATCAGAGTGGAGTAGAATAGATTTTCACCATTCATGTCCCCAAAGGAGGGCAGCGACGAGGACCGCATATAAGTCCAGAGAGCGCAGAAGAATCGCGCGGCTGCACGGCGGAGCAGATGAAGTTCTCCGGCCAAGCAGAAGCGACCAGAGGAAGGAGCGGCATCTGTGAATAGCTTAATATCAAAAGAGCTGGAAGCTGCGTTGGCGTAGAAGAAAAACCCGTTCGATTGCAGAGGAGGCACAGCCAGAAATGGAGCTCTGACGTGCAGTATCAGTTGAGCATAACGAATGGTGGAGGGCTCGGACGAAAAAGCCAAGAGGAGGAGGCGGGAAATGAAAGAACGACCCTGGGTTCGATTTTGGGTTGTGAATAAAGTGGCCGAGGGGGGAAAGACGGTGCTAGGTACGGGCGGGGAGACTTGAAAGGAGGCGGAGTCCAGAAAGATCCCAAGAAACTCGAGAGATGTGGAGGGACCAACGGAGTTCTCCGACGGCGGGGCACGGAGGCGAGTGAAAGCGCTGGTCATGGCTTCAAGACCCATCGAGAGGGGCGAGGAAGGAGGACCGATGACGAAGTTACCCAGGAGGTAGAGCACGAACTGGGGCCCGTGTTAAGCAAATCCAGCAGAGCGCCTTAGCAAAGGAGTCGAAGCTTGGGGTTACTTTGCACCTGAAAGCAAGGTGAACTGAAAAACGGACTCTGAAAAGGCGCCAGGAGTCAGGATGGAGAGGGAGGATTTTGAAAGCCGAAACCACGTCAGCCTTAGACAGCCAGGCCCATCGCGGGATGGGGAGCTTCGTCCCGCAAACACACGTCAATGAAGTTCCAGATCCGGGGCGTCTTGGAATGTAGCAGCGCGAGCTGAGAGGGGGCGGCGTTGTAGATGGAGAATGAAGGTCATGAAGCTCCAGCAAGGAGCTGAGCGGGTGCTGCAGCCCGGTGAGAAACGGCGAGAGAGGAGGCGGGGAGAGAATTGACGGAGTAAAGGAAGGAGAAAGGCTGGCTGGAAGGGACGGGTTGGAGAATAGTGTTGCCAACTGCTCAGTAAGGAAAGTAGCCATTGGCTGCAATTTGTGATTAAAACCCCTTAAATGTTAGAAATGTTACAAATGAACTCTAACAAATGAACTACGTCTGTTGCTTTTATAAATAGGCAGAGACTTCTGAAAATGACTCCATTTTAACGTAAATTACATGATTAAGTTTTTTTTTTTTTTTTTTTTGACAGTCAGCTGCGGCTTCAGGTATGCGCAGTTCGTTGCAGCGTGTTTGAAGAGCGGTGTGAGTGTGTGGTCTGACTGAGACTGCGCTGTAAGTGACGTGGGCGGGGCTCGCGGCAGCACCTGCTGCTCGCTGAGGAGAAACTGAAGAGCATGTGTGTTCATTTAAACTCTCAATAACAAACAAAAACTAAGTTGGCAAGTTGGCAACACTGTTGGAGAACAGCAGGAGGAACGCAGAAATGGAGAAGGAGGATGACTGAGAGAGGGGGTTTGAACGACTGAGGGGAAGAGGGAAACGTGAGAGACGAGAGAAACGAGGCGCTGAGGCGAAGTTGGTGCCGCGCCAGGGGTGCGAGAGCTGCAGCAGCGGCGAGGGGGTTTGGACGACTGAGGGAGCGGGAGTTGGACGACTGAGGGAGGGGGAGTTGGACGACAGAGGGAGGGGGAGTTGGACGACAGAGGAAGGGGGAGTTGGACGACAGAGGGAGGGGGAGTTGGACGACTGAGGGGAAGAGAGACTAGAGACGAGGCGCTGAGACGAAGTTGGTGCCGCGCCAGGGGCGCGAGAGCTGCAGTGGCGGCGAGTTGAGCGGGTGACGTCATCAGGCCGCGACGCCGGTGCGGCTCATGTGCGCTGTTCAGAGGTTCAGTGAAAAGTTCCGCTTTTGGAGCAGAACGGGGGAAAGGGACGCCGCGGTCCTTCAACAACCCGCTGCAGCTTAACAACAGTCCAATCGGACATGCGAGGAGGCTGGGACTTACTAGTAGAGAGGGGCCCAGGGCCGGCGAGGCCGGCCGAGGAAGACGGGCGTCCGGAGCGGCGAGCCCGCGCAGGAGGAGTAGGGGAAGGGGGAGAAGAGCGGCGGGAGTGCCGAGATCCGGGGGTGCACTGGTGAGGACGACCGACCCGGGAGGAAGAATAAACAGTAGCCGGAGTAGAACCAGGAGTAGCCGGAATGGAGATTACGGAATTCAGACGACGAGCCCGGCGAGGTGGAGCAGGAGTGGAGACAGGCTGGCTAGGAGGGAAGAGGTCCTCGTCGGAGGCGGTGAGTTAAAGGTCCATGACGGAGAACAAGCTAATGCTAGCAGGCGGGTGCGGCAGATTCGACTGACGCGAACTTTCATCACGAGAGATAGTTAGTTAGGGGAGGTATTTATAGGACGGTTGATTGATACGGGGTGGAGTTAGAACGTAGAGTTCGGGCGTGGTCCTTCTCCCAAACTTTTGTTATTACATAACATCATTTAGAATGGCAACCCCTGTAAAATCTTTAATCCTAAAGACATATACACATATAAGTATATGTCTATATATAAGTATTGCTGTAAAGCAGTGGGTGAGTACTTTCCAAATATGTAAGAATCATTCCTGTAACATACTCACAGGCTGAGATATTTAGGGTCAAAATGCCAAGTTGATATATGGGTGCTATAGGTTGAGAAGCTGGGAACTGCAACACCAGTGTTGCAGTTCCCAGCTTCTCAACCTGTAACATCCAGATATATGCAGATATATACATCCGCCTGAGGTGCATTATTTTCGGTTATAGAAATCCCATGTTTACCGGTCCATATCTCGGGCTGTGTACATGATACAGACACAACCCTTATGTCGTTGGATAGCTCTTGACATGCTTGACATTTTGCAATTGGACATTTGCCCGCGATGATAGAACGTTTTGAATATCGCCATATTTGAGGGTACTGTTCTCCGCGGGACTGTTATGCACAAGGATGTGTATGGGCTCCTTAGAAAGGGCATTTCTCACACTACAAATATCTTAAATTTCATGTGGATATGTTTAGTATTCTTTGAGTTATGGCTGTTCAAAAACGGTCACAGTGATACCCTTCATTCTGGAAGTCTGCCACCCTCTCTAACTTTTTTGGTCATTTTAAACAAAAATTACTCTCCCTACACATAAGTGATACCCGGAAGCCTTAGCCTCATTGGACAGGGAATGTCCTGTACTGTACTCTGGTTAAATCCCATGTTGATACATGTAGTTTTCTTTGAGTTACGGCTGTTCAAAATCGGCCCTAGGTATTAGCAGTCCAGCGGGTCACAGCAGTCATGCCGCCGCCTGAGGTGCACTATTTTCAGCTATAGAAAAGCCATATTTACTGGTCCATATCTCTGGCTGTGTACATGATACAGACACAACCCTTATATGCTTGGATAGCCCTTGACATGTACTACAAAACTTGCTGCTGGGGATCTTAGAGTCAGAGGGCCTTCATTTGGAAGACAATAGCAGCAGGGTCTATTAGCTGTGGGGGATGGGGGGAGCATGCTCTCAGTCTGAATGTCTAAGCAGAAGTATTGCTGACCAGCCATGTCAAAGAACAAATAAGACCAGACAAATATCAGGAAACAATCGGTTTATTGTATTTTGCAGAAGTTTTACAGAAGTAGCAGATAACAGTGTGTACATATAAAGCTGAACATATATTACACATATCACATATATATATTTTAGCCTAACCCTAATCCTATCTCTTATTCTAGCTAACCCTAATATTTACAGTTCTATCTACATATTTATTTACAGTTCAGATTTTTGCTGCAGGGACTACAGCCATACTTAATCTAACCCCTCCCCAGCAAAAGACTTCCTGTTGACGCCGTAATCAAACAGGAGCTCCTCTTTAACTTTAATATTGCGTATGGCAATAAAGAGGATTACGTCTTTGCCATCTACACTATACAACCGTGGTCGTAAATTTGCGTTCTTGGAGGAATGATTTATTAGACGGCCAAATGTGCACATTCCTGGATGGCACGGACACTCTTCCTCGTGAGCATCAATACAACGGGCTACCTGTCCAGAATTAAAAAAGAACATGTACCCACTCTCTTGCTCTGCTGTTGCTGCATGGGTCGCTAAGCCCTCCTGTCTAGACACCACTTTACCGTGGTAGTCACACACGACTTCCCCCAAGGCAAAAGGCCTGGTCACTACCACTCCCCTACCCTTCCCCTCTATCTCTGCCACTGCTAGTCCCTTCCACCTCTGCGTCCTGCAAAACTTCTGCAGCTCAGCACTGTCCATCGCATCGTCAATGCCCCCAGATGGCTTCCACTGCTGTACGATGGATGCAGCATCTGGAATGTTGGCAGACCACCCTTGCTTCTCAATCCAGGCCTTGACTCTGGACTCAGAGGGCAGTCTACGGGCAAAGTGCTCTGTAAAGAACGCAAAAAAAGAAATTAGTCAGTAGGTTCAGACATAACAAATATGATGTGCATTCCAGGTAGTAATTAGAGTTGAGACTAAGACTAGGCTAAGAGATTAATTCTTAAAGACTCACCTAGAACATGCTGCACCCGAAGCTCGAGCTGTTCCCTACGCCAGCGGTCGTAGCAGTAGCGTTCGTACTGCCCAGCCAGGGATACCTGCTTAGACCTCTTGGGTGGCACCCCGTCCAACGTCACTGGATATGACCGGAGCAACTTGTCATATGCAGCTTGGTCGGTCAAGTATGCCGCGGAACCCGTGGGGGTGTGGTCGCTCTGGTCACTACTGCAAGTAGAGGAAATGAGAAAAATGATGAGTACAGAAAAAAAATACAAATAGTTGAAATGTAACCATGCTAGACCATCCTAGTGACAACATGAACAAATACTTACTCTGAATCACCCCGCAGTCTCCTCAGGATCAGGCACGCATCTACCGCTGAGCTTATCTCTCTCATCCGGTAGTGCTTCTCTGCCGTGGCCGTCGAGTGGGTGAGGTAGCCCGCCACCTTGGACTTTTCAGCATCGGGCGTGTCCTTCGTGGCTGTCTCGTATGCCCGTCTGACCATCTGGCTGGTCACCTTTGGCACCTGATACCTGAAAAAGACAATATATTCCTTAGTACTCATACATTAATTCCATTATATAATATAAAAACTGAAGTAAGGAAAGAAGAGTATTGCAGAGCTTGAGTTCATTTAGTTCAACTTACTTCTTGTGCAGCCGCTCCAGGTCATTGGAGGCGTTGTGGATAGTTCTGCCAGTGGAGGAGATGAAGAACCTCTCATCTGACTCAGACGGAGCCTCAACTGGCAGTTGGGCTACAGCTGGAACAGCAGGAGCAACAGGAGCCGGGTCTTCAGTTGGGATGCCAACCACAGCCATCCCTCTGCTCTGCAGCTCCTCGATCATCCTGCGAGGAATAAAAGACATATTTACATTTAGCTTTCTTATAATAGAATAAGAAACGTACTTTATGATATCTAAAAGTAACCATTGTCAGCATCTTACCTGCCAACAGGGTCAGGGCTCTGCATGATCCTGGTGATGAGAGAGTACTCCCAGACACGGCCAGTACGAAGCAAATTGTTGGCAGCTCTCTTGGCAGATTCCACCACAGCCAGAATGCCAGCTTCTGAGGAGTTCTTCATGCAGGATCTTCTGAGGTGAACTGGAAGGCTCCAATGAGTCTTATTGCACATAGGACACAGGAGGAAGGTCCTATTGCTAGCTTGCCTGTAAAACAGAAACAGAAAAAAAGAGAAATAGACATTAGATATCTTCACATATTTATTGTCAAATTTATCAATAAATTTATCAATTTAATTTGCATAGAATTGTTCAGCATTATGTAATCCTAAAACAAGTAAGGTTCCCATAGCATTTTCCTTGTAGCCAAGTCAGAGATAGTTTACTACAGTAAATCAAAGACAAACTTGTACTTACTCAGCAGAAGCAGCAGAAGAAGAAGAAGCAGCAGAAGAAGAAGCCATCTCAGACAGTCAAGAGGATTCCTGGTCACTGGAGCAGAGAAGGTCAAGGAGGTCAAGGAGGTCGCTGATCTTGGTAAGACAAGTATCAGAGGTGGTTTGGGGGTTCAAACTTGCTGCTTATATGCTACTGTAAACAAAAGGACACGCCCCGCACTTGACTGGGGTATCACCTGGTTGGATGATGGCTGTGGTCCAGAGGGGGCCAATGAGGTGACAGGTTGAACTCTGAATTGAGGAACAAGCCATATGCTAATTAAGTCAATTCACAGGCTGGGAGTCAGCAGGCTGGGTGAGGTGGCAGTGAGAGGCTGGGAGACAGCAACCAGTTCTCAACCTGAGAGTGTGGGTACAGGAGTTATTCCTACATATTTGGAAAGTACTCATCACGAGCTTTCCATAGGTACCAAATATGTGCATATATCTGGGTGTTACAGGTTGAGAAGCTGGGAACTGCAACCCTGGAGTTCCGGTTCCCAGCTTCTCAACATGGGAACTGCAACCCTGGAGTTCCAGTTCCCAGCTTCTCAACCTGTAACAGCTTCTCAAGCTTGTGATGAGTACTTTCCAAATATGTAAGAATAACTCCTGTACCATACTCCATGAGGTTGAGAACTGGTTGCTGTCTCCCAGCCTCTCACTGCCACCTCACAGGCCTCATGGGGGCAGGCCTCATTAGCATGGCCTATCAACTGGCCTGATGTGCCCATTTACAAGCTGGGAGCACAAGTCAGATGCTAATTAAGTCAATTCACAGGCTGGGAGACATTGAGATTGAGAGGCTGGGAACTGCAACCCTGGAGTTCCAGTTCCCAGCTTCTCAACCTGGAACATCCAGATATATGCACATATTTGGTATCTGTGGAAAGCTTGTGATGAGTACATTCATATATAATATGTAAGAATCATTCCTGTACCATACTCACAGGCTGAGAGATTGTAGGTCAAATTAGCCAATTTTTGCCAGTTTCTGAATTGATTCCGCCAAAATTGGTTTGCTAAGTGCGGACCACGCCTAAAGAAGTAGAGAAAGAAGAAGGAAAAAGGGGAGGGAACTCAGGGAAATTTGGGCTGGAGTTCTGAACTACGTGCTTGAAGAAGCGTGCAGTTATATCCCCCCCTTTTTATTTAATGAGAAGTGGAAGAGTAGAAAAAGGGGGCTGTTGGGGAGGAGGTGGGTTGCGAACTTTCGTCACGAGAGATAGTTAGTTAGGGGAGGTATTTATAGGACGGTTGATTGATACGGGGTGGAGTTAGAACGTAGAGTTCGGGCGTGGTCCTTCTCCCAAACTTTTGTTATTACATAACATCATTTTGCTAAGTGTGGACCACGCCTAAAGAAGTAGAGAAAGAAGAAGGAAAAAGGGGAGGGAACTCAGGGAAATTTGGGCTGGAGTTCTGAACTGCGTGCTTGAAGAAGGAGCTTGATCGTGTGCTCGGAGATTCCTTGTCTGGAGGCGTTGGATGCTGCACGATGTAAACTGAGTGGGCGGAGAATTGATCTGGTGAGTAACTACTGGGAGAAAGGATGCGACGGAGATGTGTTGGAACCAGTGCTTTGAGATTATACTACTAGATTCCGTTGTGAACAGAGGATCTAAAGGTGATGCTTGTTGAAAGAGGCGGAGATTAAGTGGTGGACGAGTGGTTCGTACGGGCTGAGGGGTGAGTCAAGTTTGAATAGATAGAGGATCGTGGTTTTTGCCAATTTGGTCCGTTTGCTTCATTCTTGAAGGTAAGGGTATCTGAGTCAAGGATGATGAGATCTGAAATTAGGGGCTGAGAAGGAGTTGTGGGAGATTTTAAGGGAAGTAAATTCTGAGCATCTGAGGAATCTAAGTAGAAGGACGGCTGAAAGGATGGTTTGTTGAGCTTGGAAGATCAGTCCGTTTACACGGGGGTTAGGTGAAGTGTAGTTTGTGAAAATGAAGGTACCGTGGTTGGGTTGCATTTGCATGCGGAGCCAAGGATCTGAATTTCTGTAACTGAAAACGAAAAAGAATAGAATTAAATTCTATCAGCGATAGAATTAAATGGACCTGAGGTGTGAACAGCTTTAGTGGTGAACTAATGCTTAATGGAGTGCCAAGTGAGACGACGGATAAAAGGCAAGATTTCTAGCGATTTGGAGCAATTTTTTTTTTTTTGATGTGGACTGCAGCGAGATTGATCAGAGTGGAGTAGAATAGATTTTCACCATTCATGTCCCCAAAGGAGGGCAGCGACGAGGACCGCATATAAGTCCAGAGAGCGCAGAAGAATCGCGCGGCTGCACAGCGGAGCAGATGAAGTTCTCCGGCCAAGCAGAAGCGACCAGAGGAAGGAGCGGCATCTGTGAATAGCTTAATATCAAAAGAGCTGGAAGCTGCGTTGGCGTAGAAGAAAAACCCGTTCGATTGCAGAGGAGGCACAGCCAGAAATGGAGCTCTGACGTGCAGTATCAGTTGAGCATAACGAATGGTGGAGGGCTCGGACGAAAAAGCCAAGAGGAGGAGGCGGGAAATGAAAGAACGACCCTGGGTTCGATTTTGGGTTGTGAATAAAGTGGCCGAGGGGGGAAAGACGATGCTAGGTACGGGCGGGGAGACTTGAAAGGAGGCGGAGTCCAGAAAGATCCCAAGAAACTCGAGAGATGTGGAGGGACCAACGGAGTTCTCCGACGGCGGGGCACGGAGGCGAGTGAAAGCGCTGGTCATGGCTTCAAGACCCATCGAGAGGGGCGAGGAAGGAGGACCGATGACGAAGTTACCCAGGAGGTAGAGCACGAACTGGGGCCCGTGTTAAGCAAATCCAGCAGAGCGCCTTAGCAAAGGAGTCGAAGCTTGGGGTTACTTTGCACCCGAAAGCAAGGTGAACTGAAAAACGGACTCTGAAAAGGCGCCAGGAGTCAGGATGGAGAGGGAGGATTTTGAAAGCCGAAACCACGTCAGCCTTAGACAGCCAGGCCCATCGCGGGTTGGGGAGCTTCGTCCCGCAAACACACGTCAATGAAGTTCCAGATCCGGGGCGTCTTGGAATGTAGCAGCGCGAGCTGAGAGGGGGCGGCGTTGTAGATGGAGAATGAAGGTCATGAAGCTCCAGCAAGGAGCTGAGCGGGTGCTGCAGCCCGGTGAGAAACGGCGAGAGAGGAGGCGGGGAGAGAATTGACGGAGTAAAGGAAGGAGAAAGGCTGGCTGGAAGGGACGGGTTGGAGAATAGTGTTGCCAACTGCTCAGTAAGGAAAGTAGCCATTGGCTGCAATTTGTGATTAAAACCCCTTAAATGTTAGAAATGTTACAAATGAACTCTAACAAATGAACTACGTCTGTTGCTTTTATAAATAGGCAGAGACTTCTGAAAATGACTCCATTTTAACGTAAATTACATGATTAAGTTTTTTTTTTTTTTTTTTTTGACAGTCAGCTGCGGCTTCAGGTATGCGCAGTTCGTTGCAGCGTGTTTGAAGAGCGGTGTGAGTGTGTGGTCTGACTGAGACTGCGCTGTAAGTGACGTGGGCGGGGCTCGCGGCAGCACCTGCTGCTCGCTGAGGAGAAACTGAAGAGCATGTGTGTTCATTTAAACTCTCAATAACAAACAAAAACTAAGTTGGCAAGTTGGCAACACTGTTGGAGAACAGCAGGAGGAACGCAGAAATGGAGAAGGAGGATGACTGAGAGAGGGGGTTTGAACGACTGAGGGGAAGAGGGAAACGAGAGAGACGAGAGAAACGAGGCGCTGAGGCGAAGTTGGTGCCGCGCCAGGGGTGCGAGAGCTGCAGCAGCGGCGAGGGGGTTTGGACGACTGAGGGAGCGGGAGTTGGACGACTGAGGGAGGGGGAGTTGGACGACAGAGGGAGGGGGAGTTGGACGACAGAGGAAGGGGGAGTTGGACGACAGAGGGAGGGGGAGTTGGACGACTGAGGGGAAGAGAGACTAGAGACGAGGCGCTGAGACGAAGTTGGTGCCGCGCCAGGGGCGCGAGAGCTGCAGTGGCGGCGAGTTGAGCGGGTGACGTCATCAGGCCGCGACGCCGGTGCGGCTCATGTGCGCTGTTCAGAGGTTCAGTGAAAAGTTCCGCTTTTGGAGCAGAACGGGGGAAAGGGACGCCGCGGTCCTTCAAAAACCCGCTGCAGCTTAACAACAGTCCAATCGGACATGCGAGGAGGCTGGGACTTACTAGGAGAGAGGGGCCCAGGGCCGGCGAGGCCGGCCGAGGAAGACGGGCGTCCGGAGCGGCGAGCCCACGCAGGAGGAGTAGGGGAAGGGGGAGAAGAGCGGCGGGAGTGCCGAGATCCGGGGGTGCACTGGTGAGGACGACCGACCCGGGAGGAAGAATAAACAGTAGCCGGAGTAGAACCAGGAGTAGCCGGAATGGAGATTACGGAATTCAGACGACGAGCCCGGCGAGGTGGAGCAGGAGTGGAGACAGGCTGGCTAGGAGGGAAGAGGTCCTCGTCGGAGGCGGTGAGTTAAAGGTCCATGACGGAGAACAAGCTAATGCTAGCAGGCAGGTGCGGCAGATTCGACTGACGCGAACTTTCATCACGAGAGATAGTTAGTTAGGGGAGGTATTTATAGGACGGTTGATTGATACGGGGTGGAGTTAGAACGTAGAGTTCGGGCGTGGTCCTTCTCCCAAACTTTTGTTATTACATAACATCATTTAGAATGGCAACCCCTGTAAAATCTTTAATCCTAAAGACATATACACATATAAGTATATGTCTATATATAAGTATTGCTGTAAAGCAGTGGGTGAGTACTTTCCAAATATGTAAGAATCATTCCTGTAACATACTCACAGGCTGAGATATTTAGGGTCAAAATGCCAAGTTGATATATGGGTGCTATAGGTTGAGAAGCTGGGAACTGCAACACCAGTGTTGCAGTTCCCAGCTTCTCAACCTGTAACATCCAGATATATGCAGATATTTGGTATCTATGGAAAGCTTGTGATGAATACTTTCCAAATATGTAAGATGTAAGCACAATATCGCCATATTTGAGGGTGCTGTTCTCCGCGAGGCTGTTATGTGTATGGGCTCGTTGGAAAGTCTTTTTCTCACACTACAAGTGTCTTAAATTTCGTGTGGATATGTTCAGTTTTCTTTGAGTTACGGCTGTTCAAAAACGGTCACAGTGATACCCTTCATTCTGGAACTCTGCCACCCTCTCTAACTTTTTTGGTCATTTTAAACTAAGATTACTCTCCCTACACATAAGTGATACCCGGAAACATAGCCTAGTTGGACAGGGAATGTCCTCGACTGTACGCAGGATAAATCCCATGTTGATGGATTTAGTTTTGCTTGAGTTACGGCTGTTCAAAATCGGCCATAGGTTTTAACAGTCCAGCGGGTCACAGCAGTCATACGGCCGCCTGAGGTGCATTATTTTCGGTTATAGAAATCCCATGTTTACCGGTCCATATCTCGGGCTGTGTACATGATACAGACACAACCCTTATGTCGTTGGATAGCTCTTGACATGCTCTACAAAGTTTCTGCTTGGTATTTTGCAATTGGACATTTGCCCGCGATGATAGAACGTTTTGAATATCGCCATATTTGAGGGTACTGTTCTCCGCGGGACTGTTATGCACAAGGATGTGTATGGGCTCCTTAGAAAGGGCATTTCTCACACTACAAATATCTTAAATTTCATGTGGATATGTTTAGTATTCTTTGAGTTATGGCTGTTCAAAAACGGTCACAGTGATACCCTTCATTCTGGAAGTCTGCCACCCTCTCTAACTTTTTTGGTCATTTTAAACAAAAATTACTCTCCCTACACATAAGTGATACCCGGAAGCCTTAGCCTCATTGGACAGGGAATGTCCTGTACTGTACTCTGGTTAAATCCCATGTTGATACATGTAGTTTTCTTTGAGTTACGGCTGTTCAAAATCGGCCCTAGGTATTAGCAGTCCAGCGGGTCACAGCAGTCATGCCGCCGCCTGAGGTGCACTATTTTCAGCTATAGAAAAGCCATATTTACTGGTCCATATCTCTGGCTGTGTACATGATACAGACACAACCCTTATATGCTTGGATAGCCCTTGACATGTACTACAAAACTTGCTGCTGGGGATCTTAGAGTCAGAGGGCCTTCATTTGGAAGACAATAGCAGCAGGGTCTATTAGCTGTGGGGGATGGGGGGAGCATGCTCTCAGTCTGAATGTCTAAGCAGAAGTATTGCTGACCAGCCATGTCAAAGAACAAATAAGACCAGACAAATATCAGGAAACAATCGGTTTATTGTATTTTGCAGAAGTTTTACAGAAGTAGCAGATAACAGTGTGTACATATAAAGCTGAACATATATTACACATATCACATATATATATCTTAGCCTAACCCTAATCCTATCTC
This sequence comes from Astyanax mexicanus, assembly GCF_023375975.1. Taxonomy (NCBI): domain Eukaryota; kingdom Metazoa; phylum Chordata; class Actinopteri; order Characiformes; family Acestrorhamphidae; genus Astyanax; species Astyanax mexicanus. The sequence goes on along the minus strand of NC_064429.1, from coordinate 671,470 downwards.
TTATTCTAGCTAACCCTAATATTTACAGTTCTATCTACATATTTATTTACAGTTCAGATTTTTGCTGCAGGGACTACAGCCATACTTAATCTAACCCCTCCCCAGCAAAAGACTTCCTGTTGACGCCGTAATCAAACAGGAGCTCCTCTTTAACTTTAATATTGCGTATGGCAATAAAGAGGATTACGTCTTTGCCATCTACACTATACAACCGTGGTCGTAAATTTGCGTTCTTGGAGGAATGATTTATTAGACGGCCAAATGTGCACATTCCTGGATGGCACGGACACTCTTCCTCGTGAGCATCAATACAACGGGCTACCTGTCCAGAATTAAAAAAGAACATGTACCCACTCTCTTGCTCTGCTGTTGCTGCATGGGTCGCTAAGCCCTCCTGTCTAGACACCACTTTACCGTGGTAGTCACACACGACTTCCCCCAAGGCAAAAGGCCTGGTCACTACCACTCCCCTACCCTTCCCCTCTATCTCTGCCACTGCTAGTCCCTTCCACCTCTGCGTCCTGCAAAACTTCTGCAGCTCAGCACTGTCCATCGCATCGTCAATGCCCCCAGATGGCTTCCACTGCTGTACGATGGATGCAGCATCTGGAATGTTGGCAGACCACCCTTGCTTCTCAATCCAGGCCTTGACTCTGGACTCAGAGGGCAGTCTACGGGCAAAGTGCTCTGTAAAGAACGCAAAAAAAGAAATTAGTCAGTAGGTTCAGACATAACAAATATGATGTGCATTCCAGGTAGTAATTAGAGTTGAGACTAAGACTAGGCTAAGAGATTAATTCTTAAAGACTCACCTAGAACATGCTGCACCCGAAGCTCGAGCTGTTCCCTACGCCAGCGGTCGTAGCAGTAGCGTTCGTACTGCCCAGCCAGGGATACCCGCTTAGACCTCTTGGGTGGCACCCCGTCCAACGTCACTGGATATGACCGGAGCAACTTGTCATATGCAGCTTGGTCGGTCAAGTATGCCGCGGAACCCGTGGGGGTGTGGTCGCTCTGGTCACTACTGCAAGTAGAGGAAATGAGAAAAATGATGAGTACAGAAAAAAAAATACAAATAGTTGAAATGTAACCATGCTAGACCATCCTAGTGACAACATGAACAAATACTTACTCTGAATCACCCCGCAGTCTCCTCAGGATCAGGCACGCATCTACCGCTGAGCTTATCTCTCTCATCCGGTAGTGCTTCTCTGCCGTGGCCGTCGAGTGGGTGAGGTAGCCCGCCACCTTGGACTTTTCAGCATCGGGCGTGTCCTTCGTGGCTGTCTCGTATGCCCGTCTGACCATCTGGCTGGTCACCTTTGGCACCTGATACCTGAAAAAGACAATATATTCCTTAGTACTCATACATTAATTCCATTATATAATATAAAAACTGAAGTAAGGAAAGAAGAGTATTGCAGAGCTTGAGTTCATTTAGTTCAACTTACTTCTTGTGCAGCCGCTCCAGGTCATTGGAGGCGTTGTGGATAGTTCTGCCAGTGGAGGAGATGAAGAACCTCTCATCTGACTCAGACGGAGCCTCAACTGGCAGTTGGGCTACAGCTGGAACAGCAGGAGCAACAGGAGCCGGGTCTTCAGTTGGGATGCCAACCACAGCCATCCCTCTGCTCTGCAGCTCCTCGATCATCCTGCGAGGAATAAAAGACATATTTACATTTAGCTTTCTTATAATAGAATAAGAAACGTACTTTATGATATCTAAAAGTAACCATTGTCAGCATCTTACCTGCCAACAGGGTCAGGGCTCTGCATGATCCTGGTGATGAGAGAGTACTCCCAGACACGGCCAGTACGAAGCAAATTGTTGGCAGCTCTCTTGGCAGATTCCACCACAGCCAGAATGTCAGCTTCTGAGGAGTTCTTCATGCAGGATCTTCTGAGGTGAACTGGAAGGCTCCAATGAGTCTTATTGCACATAGGACACAGGAGGAAGGTCCTATTGCTAGCTTGCCTGTAAAACAGAAACAGAAAAAAAGAGAAATAGACATTAGATATCTTCACATATTTATTGTCAAATTTATCAATAAATTTATCAATTTAATTTGCATAGAATTGTTCAGCATTATGTAATCCTAAAACAAGTAAGGTTCCCATAGCATTTTCCTTGTAGCCAAGTCAGAGATAGTTTACTACAGTAAATCAAAGACAAACTTGTACTTACTCAGCAGAAGCAGCAGAAGAAGAAGAAGCAGCAGAAGAAGAAGCCATCTCAGACAGTCAAGAGGATTCCTGGTCACTGGAGCAGAGAAGGTCAAGGAGGTCAAGGAGGTCGCTGATCTTGGTAAGACAAGTATCAGAGGTGGTTTGGGGGTTCAAACTTGCTGCTTATATGCTACTGTAAACAAAAGGACACGCCCCGCACTTGACTGGGGTATCACCTGGTTGGATGATGGCTGTGGTCCAGAGGGGGCCAATGAGGTGACAGGTTGAACTCTGAATTGAGGAACAAGCCATATGCTAATTAAGTCAATTCACAGGCTGGGAGTCAGCAGGCTGGGTGAGGTGGCAGTGAGAGGCTGGGAGACAGCAACCAGTTCTCAACCTGAGAGTGTGGGTACAGGAGTTATTCCTACATATTTGGAAAGTACTCATCACGAGCTTTCCATAGGTACCAAATATGTGCATATATCTGGGTGTTACAGGTTGAGAAGCTGGGAACTGCAACCCTGGAGTTCCGGTTCCCAGCTTCTCAACATGGGAACTGCAACCCTGGAGTTCCAGTTCCCAGCTTCTCAACCTGTAACAGCTTCTCAAGCTTGTGATGAGTACTTTCCAAATATGTAAGAATAACTCCTGTACCATACTCCATGAGGTTGAGAACTGGTTGCTGTCTCCCAGCCTCTCACTGCCACCTCACAGGCCTCATGGGGGCAGGCCTCATTAGCATGGCCTATCAACTGGCCTGATGTGCCCATTTACAAGCTGGGAGCACAAGTCAGATGCTAATTAAGTCAATTCACAGGCTGGGAGACATTGAGATTGAGAGGCTGGGAACTGCAACCCTGGAGTTCCAGTTCCCAGCTTCTCAACCTGGAACATCCAGATATATGCACATATTTGGTATCTGTGGAAAGCTTGTGATGAGTACATTCATATATAATATGTAAGAATCATTCCTGTACCATACTCACAGGCTGAGAGATTGTAGGTCAAATTAGCCAATTTTTGCCAGTTTCTGAATTGATTCCGCCAAAATTGGTTTGCTAAGTGCGGACCACGCCTAAAGAAGTAGAGAAAGAAGAAGGAAAAAGGGGAGGGAACTCAGGGAAATTTGGGCTGGAGTTCTGAACTACGTGCTTGAAGAAGCGTGCAGTTATATCCCCCCCTTTTTATTTAATGAGAAGTGGAAGAGTAGAAAAAGGGGGCTGTTGGGGAGGAGGTGGGTTGCGAACTTTCGTCACGAGAGATAGTTAGTTAGGGGAGGTATTTATAGGACGGTTGATTGATACGGGGTGGAGTTAGAACGTAGAGTTCGGGCGTGGTCCTTCTCCCAAACTTTTGTTATTACATAACATCATTTTGCTAAGTGTGGACCACGCCTAAAGAAGTAGAGAAAGAAGAAGGAAAAAGGGGAGGGAACTCAGGGAAATTTGGGCTGGAGTTCTGAACTGCGTGCTTGAAGAAGGAGCTTGATCGTGTGCTCGGAGATTCCTTGTCTGGAGGCGTTGGATGCTGCACGATGTAAACTGAGTGGGCGGAGAATTGATCTGGTGAGTAACTACTGGGAGAAAGGATGCGACGGAGATGTGTTGGAACCAGTGCTTTGAGATTATACTACTAGATTCCGTTGTGAACAGAGGATCTAAAGGTGATGCTTGTTGAAAGAGGCGGAGATTAAGTGGTGGACGAGTGGTTCGTACGGGCTGAGGGGTGAGTCAAGTTTGAATAGATAGAGGATCGTGGTTTTTGCCAATTTGGTCCGTTTGCTTCATTCTTGAAGGTAAGGGTATCTGAGTCAAGGATGATGAGATCTGAAATTAGGGGCTGAGAAGGAGTTGTGGGAGATTTTAAGGGAAGTAAATTCTGAGCATCTGAGGAATCTAAGTAGAAGGACGGCTGAAAGGATGGTTTGTTGAGCTTGGAAGATCAGTCCGTTTACACGGGGGTTAGGTGAAGTGTAGTTTGTGAAAATGAAGGTACCGTGGTTGGGTTGCATTTGCATGCAGAGCCAAGGATCTGAATTTCTGTAACTGAAAACGAAAAAGAATAGAATTAAATTCTATCAGCGATAGAATTAAATGGACCTGAGGTGTGAACAGCTTTAGTGGTGAACTAATGCTTAATGGAGTGCCAAGTGAGACGACGGATAAAAGGCAAGATTTCTAGCGATTTGGAGCAATTTTTTTATTTTTTTTTTTGATGTGGACTGCGGCGAGATTGATCAGAGTGGAGTAGAATAGATTTTCACCATTCATGTCCCCAAAGGAGGGCAGCGACGAGGACCGCATATAAGTCCAGAGAGCGCAGAAGAATCGTGCGGCTGCACGGCGGAGCAGATGAAGTTCTCCGGCCAAGCAGAAGCGACCAGAGGAAGGAGCGGCATCTGTGAATAGCTTAATATCAAAAGAGCTGGAAGCTGCATTGGCGTAGAAGAAAAACCTGTTCGATTGCAGAGGAGGCACAGCCAGAAATGGAGCTCTGACGTGCAGTATCAGTTGAGCATAACGAATGGTGGAGGGCTCGGACGAAAAAGCCAAGAGGAGGAGGCGGGAAATGAAAGAACGACCCTGGGTTCGATTTTGGGTTGTGAATAAAGTGGCCGAGGGGGGAAAGACGGTGCTAGGTACGGGCGGGGAGACTTGAAAGGAGGCGGAGTCCAGAAAGATCCCAAGAAACTCGAGAGATGTGGAGGGACCAACGGAGTTCTCCGACGGCGGGGCACGGAGGCGAGTGAAAGCGCTGGTCATGGCTTCAAGACCCATCGAGAGGGGCGAGGAAGGAGGACCGATGACGAAGTTACCCAGGAGGTAGAGCACGAACTGGGGCCCGTGTTAAGCAAATCCAGCAGAGCGCCTTAGCAAAGGAGTCGAAGCTTGGGGTTACTTTGCACCCGAAAGCAAGGTGAACTGAAAAACAGACTCTGAAAAGGCGCCAGGAGTCAGGATGGAGAGGGAGGATTTTGAAAGCCGAAACCACGTCAGCCTTAGACAGCCAGGCCCATCGCGGGATGGGGAGCTTCGTCCCGCAAACACACGTCAATGAAGTTCCAGATCCGGGGCGTCTTGGAATGTAGCAGGGTTCCAGTGTTGGAGATGAACCGCAGCGCGAGCTGAGAGGGGGCGGCGTTGTAGATGGAGAATGAAGGTCATGAAGCTCCAGCAAGGAGCTGAGCGGGTGCTGCAGCCCGGTGAGAAACAGCGAGAGAGGAGGCGGGGAGAGAATTGACGGAGTAAAGGAAGGAGAAAGGCTGGCTGGAAGGGACGGGTTGGAGAATAGTGTTGCCAACTGCTCAGTAAGGAAAGTAGCCATTGGCTGCAATTTGTGATTAAAACCCCTTAAATGTTAGAAATGTTACAAATGAACTCTAACAAATGAACTACGTCTGTTGCTTTTATAAATAGGCAGAGACTTCTGAAAATGACTCCATTTTAACGTAAATTACATGATTAAGTTTTTTTTTTTTTTTTTTTTTGACAGTCAGCGGCGGCTTCAGGTATGCGCAGTTCGTTGCAGCGTGTTTGAAGAGCGGTGTGAGTGTGTGGTCTGACTGAGACTGCGCTGTAAGTGACGTGGGCGGGGCTCGCGGCAGCACCTGCTGCTCGCTGAGGAGAAACTGAAGAGCATGTGTGTTCATTTAAACTCTCAATAACAAACAAAAACTAAGTTGGCAAGTTGGCAACACTGTTGGAGAACAGCAGGAGGAACGCAGAAATGGAGAAGGAGGATGACTGAGAGAGGGGGTTTGAACGACTGAGGGGAAGAGGGAAACGAGAGAGACGAGAGAAACGAGGCGCTGAGGCGAAGTTGGTGCCGCGCCAGGGGTGCGAGAGCTGCAGCAGCGGCGAGGGGGTTTGGACGACTGAGGGAGGGGGAGCTGGACGACTGAGGGAGGGGGAGTTGGACGACAGAGGGAGGGGGAGTTGGACGACAGAGGAAGGGGGAGTTGGACGACAGAGGGAGGGGGAGTTGGACGACGAAGAGAGACTAGAGACGAGGCGCTGAGACGAAGTTGGTGCCGCGCCAGGGGAGCGAGAGCTGCAGTGGCGGCGAGTTGAGCGGGTGACGTCATCAGGCCGCGACGCCGGTGCGGCTCATGTGCGCTGTTCAGAGGTTCAGTGAAAAGTTCCGCTTTTGGAGCAGAACGGGGGAAAGGGACGCCGCGGTCCTTCAAAAACCCGCTGCAGCTTAACAACAGTCCAATCGGACATGCGAGGAGGCTGGGACTTACTAGGAGAGAGGGGCCCAGGGCCGGCGAGGCCGGCCGAGGAAGACGGGCGTCCGGAGCGGCGAGCCCGCGCAGGAGGAGTAGGGGAAGGGGGAGAAGAGCGGCGGGAGTGCCGAGATCCGGGGGTGCACTGGTGAGGACGACCGACCCGGGAGGAAGAATAAACAGTAGCCGGAGTAGAACCAGGAGTAGCCGGAATGGAGATTACGGAATTCAGACGACGAGCCCGGCGAGGTGGAGCAGGAGTGGAGACAGGCTGGCTAGGAGGGAAGAGGTCCTCGTCGGAGGCGGTGAGTTAAAGGTCCATGACGGAGAACAAGCTAATGCTAGCAGGCGGGTGCGGCAGATTCGACTGACGCGAACTTTCATCACGAGAGATAGTTAGTTAGGGGAGGTATTTATAGGACGGTTGATTGATACGGGGTGGAGTTAGAACGTAGAGTTCGGGCGTGGTCCTTCTCCCAAACTTTTGTTATTACATAACATCATTTAGAATGGCAACCCCTGTAAAATCTTTAATCCTAAAGACATATACACATATAAGTATATGTCTATATATAAGTATTGCTGTAAAGCAGTGGGTGAGTACTTTCCAAATATGTAAGAATCATTCCTGTAAAATACTCACAGGCTGAGATATTTAGGGTCAAAATGCCAAGTTGATATATGGGTGCTATAGGTTGAGAAGCTGGGAACTGCAACACCAGTGTTGCAGTTCCCAGCTTCTCAACCTGTAACATCCAGATATATGCAGATATTTGGTATCTATGGAAAGCTTGTGATGAATACTTTCCAAATATGTAAGATGTAAGTACAATATCGCCATATTTGAGGGTGCTGTTCTCCGCGAGGCTGTTATGTGTATGGGCTCGTTGGAAAGTCTTTTTCTCACACTACAAGTGTCTTAAATTTCGTGTGGATATGTTCAGTTTTCTTTGAGTTACGGCTGTTCAAAAACGGTCACAGTGATACCCTTCATTCTGGAACTCTGCCACCCTCTCTAACTTTTTTGGTCATTTTAAACTAAGATTACTCTCCCTACACATAAGTGATACCCGGAAACATAGCCTAGTTGGACAGGGAATGTCCTCGACTGTACGCAGGATAAATCCCATGTTGATGGATTTAGTTTTGCTTGAGTTACGGCTGTTCAAAATCGGCCATAGGTTTTAACAGTCCAGCGGGTCACAGCAGTCATACGGCCGCCTGAGGTGCATTATTTTCGGTTATAGAAATCCCATGTTTACCGGTCCATATCTCGGGCTGTGTACATGATACAGACACAACCCTTATGTCGTTGGATAGCTCTTGACATGCTCTACAAAGTTTCTGCTTGGTATTTTGCAATTGGACATTTGCCCGCGATGATAGAACGTTTTGAATATCGCCATATTTGAGGGTACTGTTCTCCGCGGGACTGTTATGCACAAGGATGTGTATGGGCTCCTTAGAAAGGGCATTTCTCACACTACAAATATCTTAAATTTCATGTGGATATGTTTAGTATTCTTTGAGTTATGGCTGTTCAAAAACGGTCACAGTGATACCCTTCATTCTGGAAGTCTGCCACCCTCTCTAACTTTTTTGGTCATTTTAAACAAAAATTACTCTCCCTACACATAAGTGATACCCGGAAGCCTTAGCCTCATTGGACAGGGAATGTCCTGTACTGTACTCTGGTTAAATCCCATGTTGATACATGTAGTTTTCTTTGAGTTACGGCTGTTCAAAATCGGCCCTAGGTATTAGCAGTCCAGCGGGTCACAGCAGTCATGCCGCCGCCTGAGGTGCACTATTTTCAGCTATAGAAAAGCCATATTTACTGGTCCATATCTCTGGCTGTGTACATGATACAGACACAACCCTTATATGCTTGGATAGCCCTTGACATGTACTACAAAACTTGCTGCTGGGGATCTTAGAGTCAGAGGGCCTTCATTTGGAAGACAATAGCAGCAGGGTCTATTAGCTGTGGGGGATGGGGGGAGCATGCTCTCAGTCTGAATGTCTAAGCAGAAGTATTGCTGACCAGCCATGTCAAAGAACAAATAAGACCAGACAAATATCAGGAAACAATCGGTTTATTGTATTTTGCAGAAGTTTTACAGAAGTAGCAGATAACAGTGTGTACATATGAAGCTGAACATATATTACACATATCACATATATATATTTTAGCCTAACCCTAATCCTATCTCTTATTCTAGCTAACCCTAATATTTACAGTTCTATCTACATATTTATTTACAGTTCAGATTTTTGCTGCAGGGACTACAGCCATACTTAATCTAACCCCTCCCCAGCAAAAGACTTCCTGTTGACGCCGTAATCAAACAGGAGCTCCTCTTTAACTTTAATATTGCGTATGGCAATAAAGAGGATTACGTCTTTGCCATCTACACTATACAACCGTGGTCGTAAATTTGCGTTCTTGGAGGAATGATTTATTAGACGGCCAAATGTGCACATTCCTGGATGGCACGGACACTCTTCCTCGTGAGCATCAATACAACGGGCTACCTGTCCAGAATTAAAAAAGAACATGTACCCACTCTCTTGCTCTGCTGTTGCTGCATGGGTCGCTAAGCCCTCCTGTCTAGACACCACTTTACCGTGGTAGTCACACACGACTTCCCCCAAGGCAAAAGGCCTGGTCACTACCACTCCCCTACCCTTCCCCTCTATCTCTGCCACTGCTAGTCCCTTCCACCTCTGCGTCCTGCAAAACTTCTGCAGCTCAGCACTGTCCATCGCATCGTCAATGCCCCCAGATGGCTTCCACTGCTGTACGATGGATGCAGCATCTGGAATGTTGGCAGACCACCCTTGCTTCTCAATCCAGGCCTTGACTCTGGACTCAGAGGGCAGTCTACGGGCAAAGTGCTCTGTAAAGAACGCAAAAAAAGAAATTAGTCAGTAGGTTCAGACATAACAAATATGATGTGCATTCCAGGTAGTAATTAGAGTTGAGACTAAGACTAGGCTAAGAGATTAATTCTTAAAGACTCACCTAGAACATGCTGCACCCGAAGCTCGAGCTGTTCCCTACGCCAGCGGTCGTAGCAGTAGCGTTCGTACTGCCCAGCCAGGGATACCCGCTTAGACCTCTTGGGTGGCACCCCGTCCAACGTCACTGGATATGACCGGAGCAACTTGTCATATGCAGCTTGGTCGGTCAAGTATGCCGCGGAACCCGTGGGGGTGTGGTCGCTCTGGTCACTACTGCAAGTAGAGGAAATGAGAAAAATGATGAGTACAGAAAAAAAAATACAAATAGTTGAAATGTAACCATGCTAGACCATTCTAGTGACAACATGAACAAATACTTACTCTGAATCACCCCGCAGGCTCCTCAGGATCAGGCACGCATCTACCGCTGAGCTTATCTCTCTCATCCGGTAGTGCTTCTCTGCCGTGGCCGTCGAGTGGGTGAGGTAGCCCGCCACCTTGGACTTTTCAGCATCGGGCGTGTCCTTCGTGGCTGTCTTGTATGCCCGTCTGACCATCTGGCTGGTCACCTTTGGCACCTGATACCTGAAAAAGACAATATATTCCTTAGTACTCATACATTAATTCCATTATATAATATAAAAACTGAAGTAAGGAAAGAAGAGTATTGCAGAGCTTGAGTTCATTTAGTTCAACTTACTTCTTGTGCAGCCGCTCCAGGTCATTGGAGGCGTTGTGGATAGTTCTGCCAGTGGAGGAGATGAAGAACCTCTCATCTGACTCAGACGGAGCCTCAACTGGCAGTTGGGCTACAGCTGGAACAGCAGGAGCAACAGGAGCCGGGTCTTCAGTTGGGATGCCAACCACAGCCATCCCTCTGCTCTGCAGCTCCTCGATCATCCTGCGAGGAATAAAAGACATATTTACATTTAGCTTTCTTATAATAGAATAAGAAACGTACTTTATGATATCTAAAAGTAACCATTGTCAGCATCTTACCTGCCAACAGGGTCAGGGCTCTGCATGATCCTGGTGATGAGAGAGTACTCCCAGACACGGCCAGTACGAAGCAAATTGTTGGCAGCTCTCTTGGCAGATTCCACCACAGCCAGAATGTCAGCTTCTGAGGAGTTCTTCATGCAGGATCTTCTGAGGTGAACTGGAAGGCTCCAATGAGTCTTATTGCACATAGGACACAGGAGGAAGGTCCTATTGCTAGCTTGCCTGTAAAACAGAAACAGAAAAAAAGAGAAATAGACATTAGATATCTTCACATATTTATTGTCAAATTTATCAATAAATTTATCAATTTAATTTGCATAGAATTGTTCAGCATTATGTAATCCTAAAACAAGTAAGGTTCCCATAGCATTTTCCTTGTAGCCAAGTCAGAGATAGTTTACTACAGTAAATCAAAGACAAACTTGTACTTACTCAGCAGAAGCAGCAGAAGAAGAAGAAGCAGCAGAAGAAGAAGCCATCTCAGACAGTCAAGAGGATTCCTGGTCACTGGAGCAGAGAAGGTCAAGGAGGTCAAGGAGGTCGCTGATCTTGGTAAGACAAGTATCAGAGGTGGTTTGGGGGTTCAAACTTGCTGCTTATATGCTACTGTAAACAAAAGGACACGCCCCGCACTTGACTGGGGTATCACCTGGTTGGATGATGGCTGTGGTCCAGAGGGGGCCAATGAGGTGACAGGTTGAACTCTGAATTGAGGAACAAGCCATATGCTAATTAAGTCAATTCACAGGCTGGGAGTCAGCAGGCTGGGTGAGGTGGCAGTGAGAGGCTGGGAGACAGCAACCAGTTCTCAACCTGAGAGTGTGGGTACAGGAGTTATTCCTACATATTTGGAAAGTACTCATCACGAGCTTTCCATAGGTACCAAATATGTGCATATATCTGGGTGTTACAGGTTGAGAAGCTGGGAACTGCAACCCTGGAGTTCCGGTTCCCAGCTTCTCAACATGGGAACTGCAACCCTGGAGTTCCAGTTCCCAGCTTCTCAACCTGTAACAGCTTCTCAAGATTGTGATGAGTACTTTCCAAATATGTAAGAATAACTCCTGTACCATACTCCATGAGGTTGAGAACTGGTTGCTGTCTCCCAGCCTCTCACTGCCACCTCACAGGCCTCATGGGGGCAGGCCTCATTAGCATGGCCTATCAACTGGCCTGATGTGCCCATTTACAAGCTGGGAGCACAAGTCAGATGCTAATTAAGTCAATTCACAGGCTGGGAGACATTGAGATTGAGAGGCTGGGAACTGCAACCCTGGAGTTCCAGTTCCCAGCTTCTCAACCTGGAACATCCAGATATATGCACATATTTGGTATCTGTGGAAAGCTTGTGATGAGTACATTCATATATAATATGTAAGAATCATTCCTGTACCATACTCACAGGCTGAGAGATTGTAGGTCAAATTAGCCAATTTTTGCCAGTTTCTGAATTGATTCCGCCAAAATTGGTTTGCTAAGTGCGGACCACGCCTAAAGAAGTAGAGAAAGAAGAAGGAAAAAGGGGAGGGAACTCAGGGAAATTTGGGCTGGAGTTCTGAACTACGTGCTTGAAGAAGCGTGCAGTTATATCCCCCCCTTTTTATTTAATGAGAAGTGGAAGAGTAGAAAAAGGGGGCTGTTGGGGAGGAGGTGGGTTGCGAACTTTCGTCACGAGAGATAGTTAGTTAGGGGAGGTATTTATAGGACGGTTGATTGATACGGGGTGGAGTTAGAACGTAGAGTTCGGGCGTGGTCCTTCTCCCAAACTTTTGTTATTACATAACATCATTTTGCTAAGTGTGGACCACGCCTAAAGAAGTAGAGAAAGAAGAAGGAAAAAGGGGAGGGAACTCAGGGAAATTTGGGCTGGAGTTCTGAACTGCGTGCTTGAAGAAGGAGCTTGATCGTGTGCTCGGAGATTCCTTGTCTGGAGGCGTTGGATGCTGCACGATGTAAACTGAGTGGGCGGAGAATTGATCTGGTGAGTAACTACTGGGAGAAAGGATGCGACGGAGATGTGTTGGAACCAGTGCTTTGAGATTATACTACTAGATTCCGTTGTGAACAGAGGATCTAAAGGTGATGCTTGTTGAAAGAGGCGGAGATTAAGTGGTGGACGAGTGGTTCGTACGGGCTGAGGGGTGAGTCAAGTTTGAATAGATAGAGGATCGTGGTTTTTGCCAATTTGGTCCGTTTGCTTCATTCTTGAAGGTAAGGGTATCTGAGTCAAGGATGATGAGATCTGAAATTAGGGGCTGAGAAGGAGTTGTGGGAGATTTTAAGGGAAGTAAATTCTGAGCATCTGAGGAATCTAAGTAGAAGGACGGCTGAAAGGATGGTTTGTTGAGCTTGGAAGATCAGTCCGTTTACACGGGGGTTAGGTGAAGTGTAGTTTGTGAAAATGAAGGTACCGTGGTTGGGTTGCATTTGCATGCGGAGCCAAGGATCTGAATTTCTGTAACTGAAAACGAAAAAGAATAGAATTAAATTCTATCAGCGATAGAATTAAATGGACCTGAGGTGTGAACAGCTTTAGTGGTGAACTAATGCTTAATGGAGTGCCAAGTGAGACGACGGATAAAAGGCAAGATTTCTAGCGATTTGGAGCAATTTTTTTATTTTTTTTTTTGATGTGGACTGCGGCGAGATTGATCAGAGTGGAGTAGAATAGATTTTCACCATTCATGTCCCCAAAGGAGGGCAGCGACGAGGACCGCATATAAGTCCAGAGAGCGCAGAAGAATCGTGCGGCTGCACGGCGGAGCAGATGAAGTTCTCCGGCCAAGCAGAAGCGACCAGAGGAAGGAGCGGCATCTGTGAATAGCTTAATATCAAAAGAGCTGGAAGCTGCATTGGCGTAGAAGAAAAACCTGTTCGATTGCAGAGGAGGCACAGCCAGAAATGGAGCTCTGACGTGCAGTATCAGTTGAGCATAACGAATGGTGGAGGGCTCGGACGAAAAAGCCAAGAGGAGGAGGCGGGAAATGAAAGAACGACCCTGGGTTCGATTTTGGGTTGTGAATAAAGTGGCCGAGGGGGGAAAGACGGTGCTAGGTACGGGCGGGGAGACTTGAAAGGAGGCGGAGTCCAGAAAGATCCCAAGAAACTCGAGAGATGTGGAGGGACCAACGGAGTTCTCCGACGGCGGGGCACGGAGGCGAGTGAAAGCGCTGGTCATGGCTTCAAGACCCATCGAGAGGGGCGAGGAAGGAGGACCGATGACGAAGTTACCCAGGAGGTAGAGCACGAACTGGGGCCCGTGTTAAGCAAATCCAGCAGAGCGCCTTAGCAAAGGAGTCGAAGCTTGGGGTTACTTTGCACCCGAAAGCAAGGTGAACTGAAAAACGGACTCTGAAAAGGCGCCAGGAGTCAGGATGGAGAGGGAGGATTTTGAAAGCCGAAACCACGTCAGCCTTAGACAGCCAGGCCCATCGCGGGATGGGGAGCTTCGTCCCGCAAACACACGTCAATGAAGTTCCAGATCCGGGGCGTCTTGGAATGTAGCAGGGTTCCAGTGTTGGAGATGAACCGCAGCGCGAGCTGAGAGGGGGCGGTGTTGTAGATGGAGAATGAAGGTCATGAAGCTCCAGCAAGGAGCTGAGCGGGTGCTGCAGCCCGGTGAGAAACGGCGAGAGAGGAGGCGGGGAGAGAATTGACGGAGTAAAGGAAGGAGAAAGGCTGGCTGGAATGGACGGGTTGGAGAATAGTGTTGCCAACTGCTCAGTAAGGAAAGTAGCCATTGGCTGCAATTTGTGATTAAAACCCCTTAAATGTTAGAAATGTTACAAATGAACTCTAACAAATGAACTACGTCTGTTGCTTTTATAAATAGGCAGAGACTTCTGAAAATGACTCCATTTTAACGTAAATTACATGATTAAGTTTTTTTTTTTTTTTTTTTTTGACAGTCAGCGGCGGCTTCAGGTATGCGCAGTTCGTTGCAGCGTGTTTGAAGAGCGGTGTGAGTGTGTGGTCTGACTGAGACTGCGCTGTAAGTGACGTGGGCGGGGCTCGCGGCAGCACCTGCTGCTCGCTGAGGAGAAACTGAAGAGCATGTGTGTTCATTTAAACTCTCAATAACAAACAAAAACTAAGTTGGCAAGTTGGCAACACTGTTGGAGAACAGCAGGAGGAACGCAGAAATGGAGAAGGAGGATGACTGAGAGAGGGGGTTTGAACGACTGAGGGGAAGAGGGAAACGAGAGAGACGAGAGAAACGAGGCGCTGAGGCGAAGTTGGTGCCGCGCCAGGGGTGCGAGAGCTGCAGCAGCGGCGAGGGGGTTTGGACGACTGAGGGAGGGGGAGCTGGACGACTGAGGGAGGGGGAGTTGGACGACAGAGGGAGGGGGAGTTGGACGACAGAGGAAGGGGGAGTTGGACGACAGAGGGAGGGGGAGTTGGACGACGAAGAGAGACTAGAGACGAGGCGCTGAGACGAAGTTGGTGCCGCGCCAGGGGAGCGAGAGCTGCAGTGGCGGCGAGTTGAGCGGGTGACGTCATCAGGCCGCGACGCCGGTGCGGCTCATGTGCGCTGTTCAGAGGTTCAGTGAAAAGTTCCGCTTTTGGAGCAGAACGGGGGAAAGGGACGCCGCGGTCCTTCAAAAACCCGCTGCAGCTTAACAACAGTCCAATCGGACATGCGAGGAGGCTGGGACTTACTAGGAGAGAGGGGCCCAGGGCCGGCGAGGCCGGCCGAGGAAGACGGGCGTCCGGAGCGGCGAGCCCGCGCAGGAGGAGTAGGGGAAGGGGGAGAAGAGCGGCGGGAGTGCCGAGATCCGGGGGTGCACTGGTGAGGACGACCGACCCGGGAGGAAGAATAAACAGTAGCCGGAGTAGAACCAGGAGTAGCCGGAATGGAGATTACGGAATTCAGACGACGAGCCCGGCGAGGTGGAGCAGGAGTGGAGACAGGCTGGCTAGGAGGGAAGAGGTCCTCGTCGGAGGCGGTGAGTTAAAGGTCCATGACGGAGAACAAGCTAATGCTAGCAGGCGGGTGCGGCAGATTCGACTGACGCGAACTTTCATCACGAGAGATAGTTAGTTAGGGGAGGTATTTATAGGACGGTTGATTGATACGGGGTGGAGTTAGAACGTAGAGTTCGGGCGTGGTCCTTCTCCCAAACTTTTGTTATTACATAACATCATTTAGAATGGCAACCCCTGTAAAATCTTTAATCCTAAAGACATATACACATATAAGTATATGTCTATATATAAGTATTGCTGTAAAGCAGTGGGTGAGTACTTTCCAAATATGTAAGAATCATTCCTGTAACATACTCACAGGCTGAGATATTTAGGGTCAAAATGCCAAGTTGATATATGGGTGCTATAGGTTGAGAAGCTGGGAACTGCAACACCAGTGTTGCAGTTCCCAGCTTCTCAACCTGTAACATCCAGATATATGCAGATATTTGGTATCTATGGAAAGCTTGTGATGAATACTTTCCAAATATGTAAGATGTAAGTACAATATCGCCATATTTGAGGGTGCTGTTCTCCGCGAGGCTGTTATGTGTATGGGCTCGTTGGAAAGTCTTTTTCTCACACTACAAGTGTCTTAAATTTCGTGTGGATATGTTCAGTTTTCTTTGAGTTACGGCTGTTCAAAAACGGTCACAGTGATACCCTTCATTCTGGAACTCTGCCACCCTCTCTAACTTTTTTGGTCATTTTAAACTAAGATTACTCTCCCTACACATAAGTGATACCCGGAAACATAGCCTAGTTGGACAGGGAATGTCCTCGACTGTACGCAGGATAAATCCCATGTTGATGGATTTAGTTTTGCTTGAGTTACGGCTGTTCAAAATCGGCCATAGGTTTTAACAGTCCAGCGGGTCACAGCAGTCATACGGCCGCCTGAGGTGCATTATTTTCGGTTATAGAAATCCCATGTTTACCGGTCTATATCTCGGGCTGTGTACATGATACAGACACAACCCTTATGTCGTTGGATAGCTCTTGACATGCTCTACAAAGTTTCTGCTTGGTATTTTGCAATTGGACATTTGCCCGCGATGATAGAACGTTTTGAATATCGCCATATTTGAGGGTGCTGTTCTCCGCGGGACTGTTATGCACAAGGATGTGTATGGGCTCCTTAGAAAGGGCATTTCTCACACTACAAATATCTTAAATTTCATGTGGATATGTTTAGTATTCTTTGAGTTATGGCTGTTCAAAAACGGTCACAGTGATACCCTTCATTCTGGAAGTCTGCCACCCTCTCTAACTTTTTTGGTCATTTTAAACAAAAATTACTCTCCCTACACATAAGTGATACCCGGAAGCCTTAGCCTCGTTGGACAGGGAATGTCCTGTACTGTACTCTGGTTAAATCCCATGTTGATACATGTAGTTTTCTTTGAGTTACGGCTGTTCAAAATCGGCCCTAGGTATTAGCAGTCCAGCGGGTCACAGCAGTCATGCCGCCGCCTGAGGTGCACTATTTTCAGCTATAGAAAAGCCATATTTACTGGTCCATATCTCTGGCTGTGTACATGATACAGACACAACCCTTATATGATTGGATAGCCCTTGACATGTACTACAAAACTTGCTGCTGGGGATCTTAGAGTCAGAGGGCCTTCATTTGGAAGACAATAGCAGCAGGGTCTATTAGCTGTGGGGGATGGGGGGAGCATGCTCTCAGTCTGAATGTCTAAGCAGAAGTATTGCTGACCAGCCATGTCAAAGAACAAATAAGACCAGACAAACATCAGGAAACAATCGGTTTATTGTATTTTGCAGAAGTTTTACAGAAGTAGCAGATAACAGTGTGTACATATAAAGCTGAACATATATTACACATATCACATATATATATTTTAGCCTAACCCTAATCCTATCTCTTATTCTAGCTAACCCTAATATTTACAGTTCTATCTACATATTTATTTACAGTTCAGATTTTTGCTGCAGGGACTACAGCCATACTTAATCTAACCCCTCCCCAGCAAAAGACTTCCTGTTGACGCCGTAATCAAACAGGAGCTCCTCTTTAACTTTAATATTGCGTATGGCAATAAAGAGGATTACGTCTTTGCCATCTACACTATACAACCGTGGTCGTAAATTTGCGTTCTTGGAGGAAAGATTTATTAGACGGCCAAATGTGCACATTCCTGGATGGCACGGACACTCTTCCTCGTGAGCATCAATACAACGGGCTACCTGTCCAGAATTAAAAAAGAACATGTACCCACTCTCTTGCTCTGCTGTTGCTGCATGGGTCGCTAAGCCCTCCTGTCTAGACACCACTTTACCGTGGTAGTCACACACGACTTCCCCCAAGGCAAAAGGCCTGGTCACTACCACTCCCCTACCCTTCCCCTCTATCTCTGCCACTGCTAGTCCCTTCCACCTCTGCGTCCTGCAAAACTTCTGCAGCTCAGCACTGTCCATCGCATCGTCAATGCCCCCAGATGGCTTCCACTGCTGTACGATGGATGCAGCATCTGGAATGTTGGCAGACCACCCTTGCTTCTCAATCCAGGCCTTGACTCTGGACTCAGAGGGCAGTCTACGGGCAAAGTGCTCTGTAAAGAACGCAAAAAAAGAAATTAGTCAGTAGGTTCAGACATAACAAATATGATGTGCATTCCAGGTAGTAATTAGAGTTGAGACTAAGACTAGGCTAAGAGATTAATTCTTAAAGACTCACCTAGAACATGCTGCACCCGAAGCTCGAGCTGTTCCCTACGCCAGCGGTCGTAGCAGTAGCGTTCGTACTGCCCAGCCAGGGATACCCGCTTAGACCTCTTGGGTGGCACCCCGTCCAACGTCACTGGATATGACCGGAGCAACTTGTCATATGCAGCTTGGTCGGTCAAGTATGCCGCGGAACCCGTGGGGGTGTGGTCGCTCTGGTCACTACTGCAAGTAGAGGAAATGAGAAAAATGATGAGTACAGAAAAAAAAATACAAATAGTTGAAATGTAACCATGCTAGACCATCCTAGTGACAACATGAACAAATACTTACTCTGAATCACCCCGCAGTCTCCTCAGGATCAGGCACGCATCTACCGCTGAGCTTATCTCTCTCATCCGGTAGTGCTTCTCTGCCGTGGCCGTCGAGTGGGTGAGGTAGCCCGCCACCTTGGACTTTTCAGCATCGGGCGTGTCCTTCGTGGCTGTCTCGTATGCCCGTCTGACCATCTGGCTGGTCACCTTTGGCACCTGATACCTGAAAAAGACAATATATTCCTTAGTACTCATACATTAATTCCATTATATAATATAAAAACTGAAGTAAGGAAAGAAGAGTATTGCAGAGCTTGAGTTCATTTAGTTCAACTTACTTCTTGTGCAGCCGCTCCAGGTCATTGGAGGCGTTGTGGATAGTTCTGCCAGTGGAGGAGATGAAGAACCTCTCATCTGACTCAGACGGAGCCTCAACTGGCAGTTGGGCTACAGCTGGAACAGCAGGAGCAACAGGAGCCGGGTCTTCAGTTGGGATGCCAACCACAGCCATCCCTCTGCTCTGCAGCTCCTCGATCATCCTGCGAGGAATAAAAGACATATTTACATTTAGCTTTCTTATAATAGAATAAGAAACGTACTTTATGATATCTAAAAGTAACCATTGTCAGCATCTTACCTGCCAACAGGGTCAGGGCTCTGCATGATCCTGGTGATGAGAGAGTACTCCCAGACACGGCCAGTACGAAGCAAATTGTTGGCAGCTCTCTTGGCAGATTCCACCACAGCCAGAATGTCAGCTTCTGAGGAGTTCTTCATGCAGGATCTTCTGAGGTGAACTGGAAGGCTCCAATGAGTCTTATTGCACATAGGACACAGGAGGAAGGTCCTATTGCTAGCTTGCCTGTAAAACAGAAACAGAAAAAAAGAGAAATAGACATTAGATATCTTCACATATTTATTGTCAAATTTATCAATAAATTTATCAATTTAATTTGCATAGAATTGTTCAGCATTATGTAATCCTAAAACAAGTAAGGTTCCCATAGCATTTTCCTTGTAGCCAAGTCAGAGATAGTTTACTACAGTAAATCAAAGACAAACTTGTACTTACTCAGCAGAAGCAGCAGAAGAAGAAGAAGCAGCAGAAGAAGAAGCCATCTCAGACAGTCAAGAGGATTCCTGGTCACTGGAGCAGAGAAGGTCAAGGAGGTCAAGGAGGTCGCTGATCTTGGTAAGACAAGTATCAGAGGTGGTTTGGGGGTTCAAACTTGCTGCTTATATGCTACTGTAAACAAAAGGACACGCCCCGCACTTGACTGGGGTATCACCTGGTTGGATGATGGCTGTGGTCCAGAGGGGGCCAATGAGGTGACAGGTTGAACTCTGAATTGAGGAACAAGCCATATGCTAATTAAGTCAATTCACAGGCTGGGAGTCAGCAGGCTGGGTGAGGTGGCAGAGGTGGCAGTGTTGCCAACTGCTCAGTAAGGAAAGTAGCCATTGGCTGCAATTTGTGATTAAAACCCCTTAAATGTTAGAAATGTTACAAATGAACTCTAACAAATGAACTACGTCTGTTGCTTTTATAAATAGGCAGAGACTTCTGAAAATGACTCCATTTTAACGTAAATTACATGATTAAGTTTTTTTTTTTTTTTTTTTTGACAGTCAGCTGCGGCTTCAGGTATGCGCAGTTCGTTGCAGCGTGTTTGAAGAGCGGTGTGAGTGTGTGGTCTGACTGAGACTGCGCTGTAAGTGACGTGGGCGGGGCTCGCGGCAGCACCTGCTGCTCGCTGAGGAGAAACTGAAGAGCATGTGTGTTCATTTAAACTCTCAATAACAAACAAAAACTAAGTTGGCAAGTTGGCAACACTGTTGGAGAACAGCAGGAGGAACGCAGAAATGGAGAAGGAGGATGACTGAGAGAGGGGGTTTGAACGACTGAGGGGAAGAGGGAAACGAGAGAGACGAGAGAAACGAGGCGCTGAGGCGAAGTTGGTGCCGCGCCAGGGGTGCGAGAGCTGCAGCAGCGGCGAGGGGGTTTGGACGACTGAGGGAGCGGGAGTTGGACGACTGAGGGAGGGGGAGTTGGACGACAGAGGGAGGGGGAGTTGGACGACAGAGGAAGGGGGAGTTGGACGACAGAGGGAGGGGGAGTTGGACGACTGAGGGGAAGAGAGACTAGAGACGAGGCGCTGAGACGAAGTTGGTGCCGCGCCAGGGGCGCGAGAGCTGCAGTGGCGGCGAGTTGAGCGGGTGACGTCATCAGGCCGCGACGCCGGTGCGGCTCATGTGCGCTGTTCAGAGGTTCAGTGAAAAGTTCCGCTTTTGGAGCAGAACGGGGGAAAGGGACGCCGCGGTCCTTCAAAAACCCGCTGCAGCTTAACAACAGTCCAATCGGACATGCGAGGAGGCTGGGACTTACTAGGAGAGAGGGGCCCAGGGCCGGCGAGGCCGGCCGAGGAAGACGGGCGTCCGGAGCGGCGAGCCCACGCAGGAGGAGTAGGGGAAGGGGGAGAAGAGCGGCGGGAGTGCCGAGATCCGGGGGTGCACTGGTGAGGACGACCGACCCGGGAGGAAGAATAAACAGTAGCCGGAGTAGAACCAGGAGTAGCCGGAATGGAGATTACGGAATTCAGACGACGAGCCCGGCGAGGTGGAGCAGGAGTGGAGACAGGCTGGCTAGGAGGGAAGAGGTCCTCGTCGGAGGCGGTGAGTTAAAGGTCCATGACGGAGAACAAGCTAATGCTAGCAGGCAGGTGCGGCAGATTCGACTGACGCGAACTTTCATCACGAGAGATAGTTAGTTAGGGGAGGTATTTATAGGACGGTTGATTGATACGGGGTGGAGTTAGAACGTAGAGTTCGGGCGTGGTCCTTCTCCCAAACTTTTGTTATTACATAACATCATTTAGAATGGCAACCCCTGTAAAATCTTTAATCCTAAAGACATATACACATATAAGTATATGTCTATATATAAGTATTGCTGTAAAGCAGTGGGTGAGTACTTTCCAAATATGTAAGAATCATTCCTGTAACATACTCACAGGCTGAGATATTTAGGGTCAAAATGCCAAGTTGATATATGGGTGCTATAGGTTGAGAAGCTGGGAACTGCAACACCAGTGTTGCAGTTCCCAGCTTCTCAACCTGTAACATCCAGATATATGCAGATATTTGGTATCTATGGAAAGCTTGTGATGAATACTTTCCAAATATGTAAGATGTAAGTACAATATCGCCATATTTGAGGGTGCTGTTCTCCGCGAGGCTGTTATGTGTATGGGCTCGTTGGAAAGTCTTTTTCTCACACTACAAGTGTCTTAAATTTCGTGTGGATATGTTCAGTTTTCTTTGAGTTACGGCTGTTCAAAAACGGTCACAGTGATACCCTTCATTCTGGAACTCTGCCACCCTCTCTAACTTTTTTGGTCATTTTAAACTAAGATTACTCTCCCTACACATAAGTGATACCCGGAAACATAGCCTAGTTGGACAGGGAATGTCCTCGACTGTACGCAGGATAAATCCCATGTTAATGGATTTAGTTTTGCTTGAGTTACGGCTGTTCAAAATCGGCCATAGGTTTTAACAGTCCAGCGGGTCACAGCAGTCATACGGCCGCCTGAGGTGCATTATTTTCGGTTATAGAAATCCCATGTTTACCGGTCCATATCTCGGGCTGTGTACATGATACAGACACAACCCTTATGTCGTTGGATAGCTCTTGACATGCTCTACAAAGTTTCTGCTTGGTATTTTGCAATTGGACATTTGCCCGCGATGATAGAACGTTTTGAATATCGCCATATTTGAGGGTACTGTTCTCCGCGGGACTGTTATGCACAAGGATGTGTATGGGCTCCTTAGAAAGGGCATTTCTCACACTACAAATATCTTAAATTTCATGTGGATATGTTTAGTATTCTTTGAGTTATGGCTGTTCAAAAACGGTCACAGTGATACCCTTCATTCTGGAAGTCTGCCACCCTCTCTAACTTTTTTGGTCATTTTAAACAAAAATTACTCTCCCTACACATAAGTGATACCCGGAAGCCTTAGCCTCATTGGACAGGGAATGTCCTGTACTGTACTCTGGTTAAATCCCATGTTGATACATGTAGTTTTCTTTGAGTTACGGCTGTTCAAAATCGGCCCTAGGTATTAGCAGTCCAGCGGGTCACAGCAGTCATGCCGCCGCCTGAGGTGCACTATTTTCAGCTATAGAAAAGCCATATTTACTGGTCCATATCTCTGGCTGTGTACATGATACAGACACAACCCTTATATGCTTGGATAGCCCTTGACATGTACTACAAAACTTGCTGCTGGGGATCTTAGAGTCAGAGGGCCTTCATTTGGAAGACAATAGCAGCAGGGTCTATTAGCTGTGGGGGATGGGGGGAGCATGCTCTCAGCCTGAATGTCTAAGCAGAAGTATTGCTGACCAGCCATGTCAAAGAACAAATAAGACCAGACAAATATCAGGAAACAATCGGTTTATTGTATTTTGCAGAAGTTTTACAGAAGTAGCAGATAACAGTGTGTACATATAAAGCTGAACATATATTACACATATCACATATATATATTTTAGCCTAACCCTAATCCTATCTCTTATTCTAGCTAACCCTAATATTTACAGTTCTATCTACATATTTATTTACAGTTCAGATTTTTGCTGCAGGGACTACAGCCATACTTAATCTAACCCCTCCCCAGCAAAAGACTTCCTGTTGACGCCGTAATCAAACAGGAGCTCCTCTTTAACTTTAATATTGCGTATGGCAATAAAGAGGATTACGTCTTTGCCATCTACACTATACAACCGTGGTCGTAAATTTGCGTTCTTGGAGGAATGATTTATTAGACGGCCAAATGTGCACATTCCTGGATGGCACGGACACTCTTCCTCGTGAGCATCAATACAACGGGCTACCTGTCCAGAATTAAAAAAGAACATGTACCCACTCTCTTGCTCTGCTGTTGCTGCATGGGTCGCTAAGCCCTCCTGTCTAGACACCACTTTACCGTGGTAGTCACACACGACTTCCCCCAAGGCAAAAGGCCTGGTCACTACCACTCCCCTACCCTTCCCCTCTATCTCTGCCACTGCTAGTCCCTTCCACCTCTGCGTCCTGCAAAACTTCTGCAGCTCAGCACTGTCCATCGCATCGTCAATGCCCCCAGATGGCTTCCACTGCTGTACGATGGATGCAGCATCTGGAATGTTGGCAGACCACCCTTGCTTCTCAATCCAGGCCTTGACTCTGGACTCAGAGGGCAGTCTACGGGCAAAGTGCTCTGTAAAGAACGCAAAAAAAGAAATTAGTCAGTAGGTTCAGACATAACAAATATGATGTGCATTCCAGGTAGTAATTAGAGTTGAGACTAAGACTAGGCTAAGAGATTAATTCTTAAAGACTCACCTAGAACATGCTGCACCCGAAGCTCGAGCTGTTCCCTACGCCAGCGGTCGTAGCAGTAGCGTTCGTACTGCCCAGCCAGGGATACCCGCTTAGACCTCTTGGGTGGCACCCCGTCCAACGTCACTGGATATGACCGGAGCAACTTGTCATATGCAGCTTGGTCGGTCAAGTATGCCGCGGAACCCGTGGGGGTGTGGTCGCTCTGGTCACTACTGCAAGTAGAGGAAATGAGAAAAATGATGAGTACAGAAAAAAAAATACAAATAGTTGAAATGTAACCATGCTAGACCATCCTAGTGACAACATGAACAAATACTTACTCTGAATCACCCCGCAGTCTCCTCAGGATCAGGCACGCATCTACCGCTGAGCTTATCTCTCTCATCCGGTAGTGCTTCTCTGCCGTGGCCGTCGAGTGGGTGAGGTAGCCCGCCACCTTGGACTTTTCAGCATCGGGCGTGTCCTTCGTGGCTGTCTCGTATGCCCGTCTGACCATCTGGCTGGTCACCTTTGGCACCTGATACCTGAAAAAGACAATATATTCCTTAGTACTCATACATTAATTCCATTATATAATATAAAAACTGAAGTAAGGAAAGAAGAGTATTGCAGAGCTTGAGTTCATTTAGTTCAACTTACTTCTTGTGCAGCCGCTCCAGGTCATTGGAGGCGTTGTGGATAGTTCTGCCAGTGGAGGAGATGAAGAACCTCTCATCTGACTCAGACGGAGCCTCAACTGGCAGTTGGGCTACAGCTGGAACAGCAGGAGCAACAGGAGCCGGGTCTTCAGTTGGGATGCCAACCACAGCCATCCCTCTGCTCTGCAGCTCCTCGATCATCCTGCGAGGAATAAAAGACATATTTACATTTAGCTTTCTTATAATAGAATAAGAAACGTACTTTATGATATCTAAAAGTAACCATTGTCAGCATCTTACCTGCCAACAGGGTCAGGGCTCTGCATGATCCTGGTGATGAGAGAGTACTCCCAGACACGGCCAGTACGAAGCAAATTGTTGGCAGCTCTCTTGGCAGATTCCACCACAGCCAGAATGTCAGCTTCTGAGGAGTTCTTCATGCAGGATCTTCTGAGGTGAACTGGAAGGCTCCAATGAGTCTTATTGCACATAGGACACAGGAGGAAGGTCCTATTGCTAGCTTGCCTGTAAAACAGAAACAGAAAAAAAGAGAAATAGACATTAGATATCTTCACATATTTATTGTCAAATTTATCAATAAATTTATCAATTTAATTTGCATAGAATTGTTCAGCATTATGTAATCCTAAAACAAGTAAGGTTCCCATAGCATTTTCCTTGTAGCCAAGTCAGAGATAGTTTACTACAGTAAATCAAAGACAAACTTGTACTTACTCAGCAGAAGCAGCAGAAGAAGAAGAAGCAGCAGAAGAAGAAGCCATCTCAGACAGTCAAGAGGATTCCTGGTCACTGGAGCAGAGAAGGTCAAGGAGGTCAAGGAGGTCGCTGATCTTGGTAAGACAAGTATCAGAGGTGGTTTGGGGGTTCAAACTTGCTGCTTATATGCTACTGTAAACAAAAGGACACGCCCCGCACTTGACTGGGGTATCACCTGGTTGGATGATGGCTGTGGTCCAGAGGGGGCCAATGAGGTGACAGGTTGAACTCTGAATTGAGGAACAAGCCATATGCTAATTAAGTCAATTCACAGGCTGGGAGTCAGCAGGCTGGGTGAGGTGGCAGTGAGAGGCTGGGAGACAGCAACCAGTTCTCAACCTGAGAGTGTGGGTACAGGAGTTATTCCTACATATTTGGAAAGTACTCATCACGAGCTTTCCATAGGTACCAAATATGTGCATATATCTGGGTGTTACAGGTTGAGAAGCTGGGAACTGCAACCCTGGAGTTCCGGTTCCCAGCTTCTCAACATGGGAACTGCAACCCTGGAGTTCCAGTTCCCAGCTTCTCAACCTGTAACAGCTTCTCAAGCTTGTGATGAGTACTTTCCAAATATGTAAGAATAACTCCTGTACCATACTCCATGAGGTTGAGAACTGGTTGCTGTCTCCCAGCCTCTCACTGCCACCTCACAGGCCTCATGGGGGCAGGCCTCATTAGCATGGCCTATCAACTGGCCTGATGTGCCCATTTACAAGCTGGGAGCACAAGTCAGATGCTAATTAAGTCAATTCACAGGCTGGGAGACATTGAGATTGAGAGGCTGGGAACTGCAACCCTGGAGTTCCAGTTCCCAGCTTCTCAACCTGGAACATCCAGATATATGCACATATTTGGTATCTGTGGAAAGCTTGTGATGAGTACATTCATATATAATATGTAAGAATCATTCCTGTACCATACTCACAGGCTGAGAGATTGTAGGTCAAATTAGCCAATTTTTGCCAGTTTCTGAATTGATTCCGCCAAAATTGGTTTGCTAAGTGCGGACCACGCCTAAAGAAGTAGAGAAAGAAGAAGGAAAAAGGGGAGGGAACTCAGGGAAATTTGGGCTGGAGTTCTGAACTACGTGCTTGAAGAAGCGTGCAGTTATATCCCCCCCTTTTTATTTAATGAGAAGTGGAAGAGTAGAAAAAGGGGGCTGTTGGGGAGGAGGTGGGTTGCGAACTTTCGTCACGAGAGATAGTTAGTTAGGGGAGGTATTTATAGGACGGTTGATTGATACGGGGTGGAGTTAGAACGTAGAGTTCGGGCGTGGTCCTTCTCCCAAACTTTTGTTATTACATAACATCATTTTGCTAAGTGTGGACCACGCCTAAAGAAGTAGAGAAAGAAGAAGGAAAAAGGGGAGGGAACTCAGGGAAATTTGGGCTGGAGTTCTGAACTGCGTGCTTGAAGAAGGAGCTTGATCGTGTGCTCGGAGATTCCTTGTCTGGAGGCGTTGGATGCTGCACGATGTAAACTGAGTGGGCGGAGAATTGATCTGGTGAGTAACTACTGGGAGAAAGGATGCGACGGAGATGTGTTGGAACCAGTGCTTTGAGATTATACTACTAGATTCCGTTGTGAACAGAGGATCTAAAGGTGATGCTTGTTGAAAGAGGCGGAGATTAAGTGGTGGACGAGTGGTTCGTACGGGCTGAGGGGTGAGTCAAGTTTGAATAGATAGAGGATCGTGGTTTTTGCCAATTTGGTCCGTTTGCTTCATTCTTGAAGGTAAGGGTATCTGAGTCAAGGATGATGAGATCTGAAATTAGGGGCTGAGAAGGAGTTGTGGGAGATTTTAAGGGAAGTAAATTCTGAGCATCTGAGGAATCTAAGTAGAAGGACGGCTGAAAGGATGGTTTGTTGAGCTTGGAAGATCAGTCCGTTTACACGGGGGTTAGGTGAAGTGTAGTTTGTGAAAATGAAGGTACCGTGGTTGGGTTGCATTTGCATGCGGAGCCAAGGATCTGAATTTCTGTAACTGAAAACGAAAAAGAATAGAATTAAATTCTATCAGCGATAGAATTAAATGGACCTGAGGTGTGAACAGCTTTAGTGGTGAACTAATGCTTAATGGAGTGCCAAGTGAGACGACGGATAAAAGGCAAGATTTCTAGCGATTTGGAGCAATTTTTTTATTTTTTTTTTTGATGTGGACTGCGGCGAGATTGATCAGAGTGGAGTAGAATAGATTTTCACCATTCATGTCCCCAAAGGAGGGCAGCGACGAGGACCGCATATAAGTCCAGAGAGCGCAGAAGAATCGTGCGGCTGCACGGCGGAGCAGATGAAGTTCTCCGGCCAAGCAGAAGCGACCAGAGGAAGGAGCGGCATCTGTGAATAGCTTAATATCAAAAGAGCTGGAAGCTGCATTGGCGTAGAAGAAAAACCTGTTCGATTGCAGAGGAGGCACAGCCAGAAATGGAGCTCTGACGTGCAGTATCAGTTGAGCATAACGAATGGTGGAGGGCTCGGACGAAAAAGCCAAGAGGAGGAGGCGGGAAATGAAAGAACGACCCTGGGTTCGATTTTGGGTTGTGAATAAAGTGGCCGAGGGGGGAAAGACGGTGCTAGGTACGGGCGGGGAGACTTGAAAGGAGGCGGAGTCCAGAAAGATCCCAAGAAACTCGAGAGATGTGGAGGGACCAACGGAGTTCTCCGACGGCGGGGCACGGAGGCGAGTGAAAGCGCTGGTCATGGCTTCAAGACCCATCGAGAGGGGCGAGGAAGGAGGACCGATGACGAAGTTACCCAGGAGGTAGAGCACGAACTGGGGCCCGTGTTAAGCAAATCCAGCAGAGCGCCTTAGCAAAGGAGTCGAAGCTTGGGGTTACTTTGCACCCGAAAGCAAGGTGAACTGAAAAACGGACTCTGAAAAGGCGCCAGGAGTCAGGATGGAGAGGGAGGATTTTGAAAGCCGAAACCACGTCAGCCTTAGACAGCCAGGCCCATCGCGGGATGGGGAGCTTCGTCCCGCAAACACACGTCAATGAAGTTCCAGATCCGGGGCGTCTTGGAATGTAGCAGGGTTCCAGTGTTGGAGATGAACCGCAGCGCGAGCTGATAGGGGGCGGCGTTGTAGATGGAGAATGAAGGTCATGAAGCTCCAGCAAGGAGCTGAGCGGGTGCTGCAGCCCGGTGAGAAACGGCGAGAGAGGAGGCGGGGAGAGAATTGACGGAGTAAAGGAAGGAGAAAGGCTGGCTGGAAGGGACGGGTTGGAGAATAGTGTTGCCAACTGCTCAGTAAGGAAAGTAGCCATTGGCTGCAATTTGTGATTAAAACCCCTTAAATGTTAGAAATGTTACAAATGAACTCTAACAAATGAACTACGTCTGTTGCTTTTATAAATAGGCAGAGACTTCTGAAAATGACTCCATTTTAACGTAAATTACATGATTAAGTTTTTTTTTTTTTTTTTTTTTGACAGTCAGCGGCGGCTTCAGGTATGCGCAGTTCGTTGCAGCGTGTTTGAAGAGCGGTGTGAGTGTGTGGTCTGACTGAGACTGCGCTGTAAGTGACGTGGGCGGGGCTCGCGGCAGCACCTGCTGCTCGCTGAGGAGAAACTGAAGAGCATGTGTGTTCATTTAAACTCTCAATAACAAACAAAAACTAAGTTGGCAAGTTGGCAACACTGTTGGAGAACAGCAGGAGGAACGCAGAAATGGAGAAGGAGGATGACTGAGAGAGGGGGTTTGAACGACTGAGGGGAAGAGGGAAACGAGAGAGACGAGAGAAACGAGGCGCTGAGGCGAAGTTGGTGCCGCGCCAGGGGTGCGAGAGCTGCAGCAGCGGCGAGGGGGTTTGGACGACTGAGGGAGGGGGAGCTGGACGACTGAGGGAGGGGGAGTTGGACGACAGAGGGAGGGGGAGTTGGACGACAGAGGAAGGGGGAGTTGGACGACAGAGGGATGGGGAGTTGGACGACGAAGAGAGACTAGAGACGAGGCGCTGAGACGAAGTTGGTGCCGCGCCAGGGGAGCGAGAGCTGCAGTGGCGGCGAGTTGAGCGGGTGACGTCATCAGGCCGCGACGCCGGTGCGGCTCATGTGCGCTGTTCAGAGGTTCAGTGAAAAGTTCCGCTTTTGGAGCAGAACGGGGGAAAGGGACGCCGCGGTCCTTCAAAAACCCGCTGCAGCTTAACAACAGTCCAATCGGACATGCGAGGAGGCTGGGACTTACTAGGAGAGAGGGGCCCAGGGCCGGCGAGGCCGGCCGAGGAAGACGGGCGTCCGGAGCGGCGAGCCCGCGCAGGAGGAGTAGGGGAAGGGGGAGAAGAGCGGCAGGAGTGCCGAGATCCGGGGGTGCACTGGTGAGGACGACCGACCCGGGAGGAAGAATAAACAGTAGCCGGAGTAGAACCAGGAGTAGCCGGAATGGAGATTACGGAATTCAGACGACGAGCCCGGCGAGGTGGAGCAGGAGTGGAGACAGGCTGGCTAGGAGGGAAGAGGTCCTCGTCGGAGGCGGTGAGTTAAAGGTCCATGACGGAGAACAAGCTAATGCTAGCAGGCGGGTGCGGCAGATTCGACTGACGCGAACTTTCATCACGAGAGATAGTTAGTTAGGGGAGGTATTTATAGGACGGTTGATTGATACGGGGTGGAGTTAGAACGTAGAGTTCGGGCGTGGTCCTTCTCCCAAACTTTTGTTATTACATAACATCATTTAGAATGGCAACCCCTGTAAAATCTTAAATCCTAAAGACATATACACATATAAGTATATGTCTATATATAAGTATTGCTGTAAAGCAGTGGGTGAGTACTTTCCAAATATGTAAGAATCATTCCTGTAACATACTCACAGGCTGAGATATTTAGGGTCAAAATGCCAAGTTGATATATGGGTGCTATAGGTTGAGAAGCTGGGAACTGCAACACCAGTGTTGCAGTTCCCAGCTTCTCAACCTGTAACATCCAGATATATGCAGATATTTGGTATCTATGGAAAGCTTGTGATGAATACTTTCCAAATATGTAAGATGTAAGTACAATATCGCCATATTTGAGGGTGCTGTTCTCCGCGAGGCTGTTATGTGTATGGGCTCGTTGGAAAGTCTTTTTCTCACACTACAAGTGTCTTAAATTTCGTGTGGATATGTTCAGTTTTCTTTGAGTTACGGCTGTTCAAAAACGGTCACAGTGATACCCTTCATTCTGGAACTCTGCCACCCTCTCTAACTTTTTTGGTCATTTTAAACTAAGATTACTCTCCCTACACATAAGTGATACCCGGAAACATAGCCTAGTTGGACAGGGAATGTCCTCGACTGTACGCAGGATAAATCCCATGTTGATGGATTTAGTTTTGCTTGAGTTACGGCTGTTCAAAATCGGCCATAGGTTTTAACAGTCCAGCGGGTCACAGCAGTCATACGGCCGCCTGAGGTGCATTATTTTCGGTTATAGAAATCCCATGTTTACCGGTCCATATCTCGGGCTGTGTACATCATACAGACACAACCCTTATGTCGTTGGATAGCTCTTGACATGCTCTACAAAGTTTTTGCTTGGTATTTTGCAATTGGACATTTGCCCGCGATGATAGAACGTTTTGAATATCGCCATATTTGAGGGTACTGTTCTCCGCGGGACTGTTATGCACAAGGATGTGTATGGGCTCCTTAGAAAGGGCATTTCTCACACTACGAATATCTTAAATTTCATGTGGATATGTTTAGTATTCTTTGAGTTATGGCTGTTCAAAAACGGTCACAGTGATACCCTTCATTCTGGAAGTCTGCCACCCTCTCTAACTTTTTTGGTCATTTTAAACAAAAATTACTCTCCCTACACATAAGTGATACCCGGAAGCCTTAGCCTCATTGGACAGGGAATGTCCTGTACTGTACTCTGGTTAAATCCCATGTTGATACATGTAGTTTTCTTTGAGTTACGGCTGTTCAAAATCGGCCCTAGGTATTAGCAGTCCAGCGGGTCACAGCAGTCATGCCGCCGCCTGAGGTGCACTATTTTCAGCTATAGAAAAGCCATATTTACTGGTCCATATCTCTGGCTGTGTACATGATACAGACACAACCCTTATATGCTTGGATAGCCCTTGACATGTACTACAAAACTTGCTGCTGGGGATCTTAGAGTCAGAGGGCCTTCATTTGGAAGACAATAGCAGCAGGGTCTATTAGCTGTGGGGGATGGGGGGAGCATGCTCTCAGTCTGAATGTCTAAGCAGAAGTATTGCTGACCAGCCATGTCAAAGAACAAATAAGACCAGACAAATATCAGGAAACAATCGGTTTATTGTATTTTGCAGAAGTTTTACAGAAGTAGCAGATAACAGTGTGTACATATAAAGCTGAACATATATTACACATATCACATATATATATTTTAGCCTAACCCTAATCCTATCTCTTATTCTAGCTAACCCTAATATTTACAGTTCTATCTACATATTTATTTACAGTTCAGATTTTTGCTGCAGGGACTACAGCCATACTTAATCTAACCCCTCCCCAGCAAAAGACTTCCTGTTGACGCCGTAATCAAACAGGAGCTCCTCTTTAACTTTAATATTGCGTATGGCAATAAAGAGGATTACGTCTTTGCCATCTACACTATACAACCGTGGTCGTAAATTTGCGTTCTTGGAGGAATGATTTATTAGACGGCCAAATGTGCACATTCCTGGATGGCACGGACACTCTTCCTCGTGAGCATCAATACAACGGGCTACCTGTCCAGAATTAAAAAAGAACATGTACCCACTCTCTTGCTCTGCTGTTGCTGCATGGGTCGCTAAGCCCTCCTGTCTAGACACCACTTTACCGTGGTAGTCACACACGACTTCCCCCAAGGCAAAAGGCCTGGTCACTACCACTCCCCTACCCTTCCCCTCTATCTCTGCCACTGCTAGTCCCTTCCACCTCTGCGTCCTGCAAAACTTCTGCAGCTCAGCACTGTCCATCGCATCGTCAATGCCCCCAGATGGCTTCCACTGCTGTACGATGGATGCAGCATCTGGAATGTTGGCAGACCACCCTTGCTTCTCAATCCAGGCCTTGACTCTGGACTCAGAGGGCAGTCTACGGGCAAAGTGCTCTGTAAAGAACGCAAAAAAAGAAATTAGTCAGTAGGTTCAGACATAACAAATATGATGTGCATTCCAGGTAGTAATTAGAGTTGAGACTAAGACTAGGCTAAGAGATTAATTCTTAAAGACTCACCTAGAACATGCTGCACCCGAAGCTCGAGCTGTTCCCTACGCCAGCGGTCGTAGCAGTAGCGTTCGTACTGCCCAGCCAGGGATACCCGCTTAGACCTCTTGGGTGGCACCCCGTCCAACGTCACTGGATATGACCGGAGCAACTTGTCATATGCAGCTTGGTCGGTCAAGTATGCCGCGGAACCCGTGGGGGTGTGGTCGCTCTGGTCACTACTGCAAGTAGAGGAAATGAGAAAAATGATGAGTACAGAAAAAAAAATACAAATAGTTGAAATGTAACCATGCTAGACCATCCTAGTGACAACATGAACAAATACTTACTCTGAATCACCCCGCAGGCTCCTCAGGATCAGGCACGCATCTACCGCTGAGCTTATCTCTCTCATCCGGTAGTGCTTCTCTGCCGTGGCCGTCGAGTGGGTGAGGTAGCCCGCCACCTTGGACTTTTCAGCATCGGGCGTGTCCTTCGTGGCTGTCTCGTATGCCCGTCTGACCATCTGGCTGGTCACCTTTGGCACCTGATACCTGAAAAAGACAATATATTCCTTAGTACTCATACATTAATTCCATTATATAATATAAAAACTGAAGTAAGGAAAGAAGAGTATTGCAGAGCTTGAGTTCATTTAGTTCAACTTACTTCTTGTGCAGCCGCTCCAGGTCATTGGAGGCGTTGTGGATAGTTCTGCCAGTGGAGGAGATGAAGAACCTCTCATCTGACTCAGACGGAGCCTCAACTGGCAGTTGGGCTACAGCTGGAACAGCAGGAGCAACAGGAGCCGGGTCTTCAGTTGGGATGCCAACCACAGCCATCCCTCTGCTCTGCAGCTCCTCGATCATCCTGCGAGGAATAAAAGACATATTTACATTTAGCTTTCTTATAATAGAATAAGAAACGTACTTTATGATATCTAAAAGTAACCATTGTCAGCATCTTACCTGCCAACAGGGTCAGGGCTCTGCATGATCCTGGTGATGAGAGAGTACTCCCAGACACGGCCAGTACGAAGCAAATTGTTGGCAGCTCTCTTGGCAGATTCCACCACAGCCAGAATGTCAGCTTCTGAGGAGTTCTTCATGCAGGATCTTCTGAGGTGAACTGGAAGGCTCCAATGAGTCTTATTGCACATAGGACACAGGAGGAAGGTCCTATTGCTAGCTTGCCTGTAAAACAGAAACAGAAAAAAAGAGAAATAGACATTAGATATCTTCACATATTTATTGTCAAATTTATCAATAAATTTATCAATTTAATTTGCATAGAATTGTTCAGCATTATGTAATCCTAAAACAAGTAAGGTTCCCATAGCATTTTCCTTGTAGCCAAGTCAGAGATAGTTTACTACAGTAAATCAAAGACAAACTTGTACTTACTCAGCAGAAGCAGCAGAAGAAGAAGAAGCAGCAGAAGAAGAAGCCATCTCAGACAGTCAAGAGGATTCCTGGTCACTGGAGCAGAGAAGGTCAAGGAGGTCAAGGAGGTCGCTGATCTTGGTAAGACAAGTATCAGAGGTGGTTTGGGGGTTCAAACTTGCTGCTTATATGCTACTGTAAACAAAAGGACACGCCCCGCACTTGACTGGGGTATCACCTGGTTGGATGGACAGCAACCAGTTCTCAACCTGAGAGTGTGGGTACAGGAGTTATTCCTACATATTTGGAAAGTACTCATCACGAGCTTTCCATAGGTACCAAATATGTGCATATATCTGGGTGTTACAGGTTGAGAAGCTGGGAACTGCAACCCTGGAGTTCCGGTTCCCAGCTTCTCAACATGGGAACTGCAACCCTGGAGTTCCAGTTCCCAGCTTCTCAACCTGTAACAGCTTCTCAAGCTTGTGATGAGTACTTTCCAAATATGTAAGAATAACTCCTGTACCATACTCCATGAGGTTGAGAACTGTTTGCTGTCTCCCAGCCTCTCACTGCCACCTCACAGGCCTCATGGGGGCAGGCCTCATTAGCATGGCCTATCAACTGGCCTGATGTGCCCATTTACAAGCTGGGAGCACAAGTCAGATGCTAATTAAGTCAATTCACAGGCTGGGAGACATTGAGATTGAGAGGCTGGGAACTGCAACCCTGGAGTTCCAGTTCCCAGCTTCTCAACCTGGAACATCCAGATATATGCACATATTTGGTATCTGTGGAAAGCTTGTGATGAGTACATTCATATATAATATGTAAGAATCATTCCTGTACCATACTCACAGGCTGAGAGATTGTAGGTCAAATTAGCCAATTTTTGCCAGTTTCTGAATTGATTCCGCCAAAATTGGTTTGCTAAGTGCGGACCACGCCTAAAGAAGTAGAGAAAGAAGAAGGAAAAAGGGGAGGGAACTCAGGGAAATTTGGGCTGGAGTTCTGAACTACGTGCTTGAAGAAGCGTGCAGTTATATCCCCCCCTTTTTATTTAATGAGAAGTGGAAGAGTAGAAAAAGGGGGCTGTTGGGGAGGAGGTGGGTTGCGAACTTTCGTCACGAGAGATAGTTAGTTAGGGGAGGTATTTATAGGACGGTTGATTGATACGGGGTGGAGTTAGAACGTAGAGTTCGGGCGTGGTCCTTCTCCCAAACTTTTGTTATTACATAACATCATTTTGCTAAGTGTGGACCACGCCTAAAGAAGTAGAGAAAGAAGAAGGAAAAAGGGGAGGGAACTCAGGGAAATTTGGGCTGGAGTTCTGAACTGCGTGCTTGAAGAAGGAGCTTGATCGTGTGCTCGGAGATTCCTTGTCTGGAGGCGTTGGATGCTGCACGATGTAAACTGAGTGGGCGGAGAATTGATCTGGTGAGTAACTACTGGGAGAAAGGATGCGACGGAGATGTGTTGGAACCAGTGCTTTGAGATTATACTACTAGATTCCGTTGTGAACAGAGGATCTAAAGGTGATGCTTGTTGAAAGAGGCGGAGATTAAGTGGTGGACGAGTGGTTCGTACGGGCTGAGGGGTGAGTCAAGTTTGAATAGATAGAGGATCGTGGTTTTTGCCAATTTGGTCCGTTTGCTTCATTCTTGAAGGTAAGGGTATCTGAGTCAAGGATGATGAGATCTGAAATTAGGGGCTGAGAAGGAGTTGTGGGAGATTTTAAGGGAAGTAAATTCTGAGCATCTGAGGAATCTAAGTAGAAGGACGGCTGAAAGGATGGTTTGTTGAGCTTGGAAGATCAGTCCGTTTACACGGGGGTTAGGTGAAGTGTAGTTTGTGAAAATGAAGGTACCGTGGTTGGGTTGCATTTGCATGCGGAGCCAAGGATCTGAATTTCTGTAACTGAAAACGAAAAAGAATAGAATTAAATTCTATCAGCGATAGAATTAAATGGACCTGAGGTGTGAACAGCTTTAGTGGTGAACTAATGCTTAATGGAGTGCCAAGTGAGACGACGGATAAAAGGCAAGATTTCTAGCGATTTGGAGCAATTTTTTTATTTTTTTTTTTGATGTGGACTGCGGCGAGATTGATCAGAGTGGAGTAGAATAGATTTTCACCATTCATGTCCCCAAAGGAGGGCAGCGACGAGGACCGCATATAAGTCCAGAGAGCGCAGAAGAATCGTGCGGCTGCACGGCGGAGCAGATGAAGTTCTCCGGCCAAGCAGAAGCGACCAGAGGAAGGAGCGGCATCTGTGAATAGCTTAATATCAAAAGAGCTGGAAGCTGCATTGGCGTAGAAGAAAAACCTGTTCGATTGCAGAGGAGGCACAGACAGAAATGGAGCTCTGACGTGCAGTATCAGTTGAGCATAACGAATGGTGGAGGGCTCGGACGAAAAAGCCAAGAGGAGGAGGCGGGAAATGAAAGAACGACCCTGGGTTCGATTTTGGGTTGTGAATAAAGTGGCCGAGGGGGGAAAGACGGTGCTAGGTACGGGCGGGGAGACTTGAAAGGAGGCGGAGTCCAGAAAGATCCCAAGAAACTCGAGAGATGTGGAGGGACCAACGGAGTTCTCCGACGGCGGGGCACGGAGGCGAGTGAAAGCGCTGGTCATGGCTTCAAGACCCATCGAGAGGGGCGAGGAAGGAGGACCGATGACGAAGTTACCCAGGAGGTAGAGCACGAACTGGGGCCCGTGTTAAGCAAATCCAGCAGAGCGCCTTAGCAAAGGAGTCGAAGCTTGGGGTTACTTTGCACCCGAAAGCAAGGTGAACTGAAAAACGGACTCTGAAAAGGCGCCAGGAGTCAGGATGGAGAGGGAGGATTTTGAAAGCCGAAACCACGTCAGCCTTAGACAGCCAGGCCCATCGCGGGATGGGGAGCTTCGTCCCGCAAACACACGTCAATGAAGTTCCAGATCCGGGGCGTCTTGGAATGTAGCAGGGTTCCAGTGTTGGAGATGAACCGCAGCGCGAGCTGAGAGGGGGCGGCATTGTAGATGGAGAATGAAGGTCATGAAGCTCCAGCAAGGAGCTGAGCGGGTGCTGCAGCCCGGTGAGAAACGGCGAGAGAGGAGGCGGGGAGAGAATTGACGGAGTAAAGGAAGGAGAAAGGCTGGCTGGAAGGGACGGGTTGGAGAATAGTGTTGCCAACTGCTCAGTAAGGAAAGTAGCCATTGGCTGCAATTTGTGATTAAAACCCCTTAAATGTTAGAAATGTTACAAATGAACTCTAACAAATGAACTACGTCTGTTGCTTTTATAAATAGGCAGAGACTTCTGAAAATGACTCCATTTTAACGTAAATTACATGATTAAGTTTTTTTTTTTTTTTTTTTTTGACAGTCAGCGGCGGCTTCAGGTATGCGCAGTTCGTTGCAGCGTGTTTGAAGAGCGGTGTGAGTGTGTGGTCTGACTGAGACTGCGCTGTAAGTGACGTGGGCGGGGCTCGCGGCAGCACCTGCTGCTCGCTGAGGAGAAACTGAAGAGCATGTGTGTTCATTTAAACTCTCAATAACAAACAAAAACTAAGTTGGCAAGTTGGCAACACTGTTGGAGAACAGCAGGAGGAACGCAGAAATGGAGAAGGAGGATGACTGAGAGAGGGGGTTTGAACGACTGAGGGGAAGAGGGAAACGAGAGAGACGAGAGAAACGAGGCGCTGAGGCGAAGTTGGTGCCGCGCCAGGGGTGCGAGAGCTGCAGCAGCGGCGAGGGGGTTTGGACGACTGAGGGAGGGGGAGCTGGACGACTGAGGGAGGGGGAGTTGGACGACAGAGGGAGGGGGAGTTGGACGACAGAGGAAGGGGGAGTTGGACGACAGAGGGAGGGGGAGTTGGACGACGAAGAGAGACTAGAGACGAGGCGCTGAGACGAAGTTGGTGCCGCGCCAGGGGAGCGAGAGCTGCAGTGGCGGCGAGTTGAGCGGGTGACGTCATCAGGCCGCGACGCCGGTGCGGCTCATGTGCGCTGTTCAGAGGTTCAGTGAAAAGTTCCGCTTTTGGAGCAGAACGGGGGAAAGGGACGCCGCGGTCCTTCAAAAACCCGCTGCAGCTTAACAACAGTCCAATCGGACATGCGAGGAGGCTGGGACTTACTAGGAGAGAGGGGCCCAGGGCCGGCGAGGCCGGCCGAGGAAGACGGGCGTCCGGAGCGGCGAGCCCGCGCAGGAGGAGTAGGGGAAGGGGGAGAAGAGCGGCGGGAGTGCCGAGATCCGGGGGTGCACTGGTGAGGACGACCGACCCGGGAGGAAGAATAAACAGTAGCCGGAGTAGAACCAGGAGTAGCCGGAATGGAGATTACGGAATTCAGACGACGAGCCCGGCGAGGTGGAGCAGGAGTGGAGACAGGCTGGCTAGGAGGGAAGAGGTCCTCGTCGGAGGCGGTGAGTTAAAGGTCCATGACGGAGAACAAGCTAATGCTAGCAGGCGGGTGCGGCAGATTCGACTGACGCGAACTTTCATCACGAGAGATAGTTAGTTAGGGGAGGTATTTATAGGACGGTTGATTGATACGGGGTGGAGTTAGAACGTAGAGTTCGGGCGTGGTCCTTCTCCCAAACTTTTGTTATTACATAACATCATTTAGAATGGCAACCCCTGTAAAATCTTTAATCCTAAAGACATATACACATATAAGTATATGTCTATATATAAGTATTGCTGTAAAGCAGTGGGTGAGTACTTTCCAAATATGTAAGAATCATTCCTGTAACATACTCACAGGCTGAGATATTTAGGGTCAAAATGCCAAGTTGATATATGGGTGCTATAGGTTGAGAAGCTGGGAACTGCAACACCAGTGTTGCAGTTCCCAGCTTCTCAACCTGTAACATCCAGATATATGCAGATATTTGGTATCTATGGAAAGCTTGTGATGAATACTTTCCAAATATGTAAGATGTAAGTACAATATCGCCATATTTGAGGGTGCTGTTCTCCGCGAGGCTGTTATGTGTATGGGCTCGTTGGAAAGTCTTTTTCTCACACTACAAGTGTCTTAAATTTCGTGTGGATATGTTCAGTTTTCTTTGAGTTACGGCTGTTCAAAAACGGTCACAGTGATACCCTTCATTCTGGAACTCTGCCACCCTCTCTAACTTTTTTGGTCATTTTAAACTAAGATTACTCTCCCTACACATAAGTGATACCCGGAAACATAGCCTAGTTGGACAGGGAATGTCCTCGACTGTACGCAGGATAAATCCCATGTTGATGGATTTAGTTTTGCTTGAGTTACGGCTGTTCAAAATCGGCCATAGGTTTTAACAGTCCAGCGGGTCACAGCAGTCATACGGCCGCCTGAGGTGCATTATTTTCGGTTATAGAAATCCCATGTTTACCGGTCTATATCTCGGGCTGTGTACATGATACAGACACAACCCTTATGTCGTTGGATAGCTCTTGACATGCTCTACAAAGTTTCTGCTTGGTATTTTGCAATTGGACATTTGCCCGCGATGATAGAACGTTTTGAATATCGCCATATTTGAGGGTGCTGTTCTCCGCGGGACTGTTATGCACAAGGATGTGTATGGGCTCCTTAGAAAGGGCATTTCTCACACTACAAATATCTTAAATTTCATGTGGATATGTTTAGTATTCTTTGAGTTATGGCTGTTCAAAAACGGTCACAGTGATACCCTTCATTCTGGAAGTCTGCCACCCTCTCTAACTTTTTTGGTCATTTTAAACAAAAATTACTCTCCCTACACATAAGTGATACCCGGAAGCCTTAGCCTCATTGGACAGGGAATGTCCTGTACTGTACTCTGGTTAAATCCCATGTTGATACATGTAGTTTTCTTTGAGTTACGGCTGTTCAAAATCGGCCCTAGGTATTAGCAGTCCAGCGGGTCACAGCAGTCATGCCGCCGCCTGAGGTGCACTATTTTCAGCTATAGAAAAGCCATATTTACTGGTCCATATCTCTGGCTGTGTACATGATACAGACACAACCCTTATATGCTTGGATAGCCCTTGACATGTACTACAAAACTTGCTGCTGGGGATCTTAGAGTCAGAGGGCCTTCATTTGGAAGACAATAGCAGCAGGGTCTATTAGCTGTGGGGGATGGGGGGAGCATGCTCTCAGTCTGAATGTCTAAGCAGAAGTATTGCTGACCAGCCATGTCAAAGAACAAATAAGACCAGACAAATATCAGGAAACAATCGGTTTATTGTATTTTGCAGAAGTTTTACAGAAGTAGCAGATAACAGTGTGTACATATAAAGCTGAACATATATTACACATATCACATATATATATTTTAGCCTAACCCTAATCCTATCTCTTATTCTAGCTAACCCTAATATTTACAGTTCTATCTACATATTTATTTACAGTTCAGATTTTTGCTGCAGGGACTACAGCCATACTTAATCTAACCCCTCCCCAGCAAAAGACTTCCTGTTGACGCCGTAATCAAACAGGAGCTCCTCTTTAACTTTAATATTGCGTATGGCAATAAAGAGGATTACGTCTTTGCCATCTACACTATACAACCGTGGTCGTAAATTTGCGTTCTTGGAGGAATGATTTATTAGACGGCCAAATGTGCACATTCCTGGATGGCACGGACACTCTTCCTCGTGAGCATCAATACAACGGGCTACCTGTCCAGAATTAAAAAAGAACATGTACCCACTCTCTTGCTCTGCTGTTGCTGCATGGGTCGCTAAGCCCTCCTGTCTAGACACCACTTTACCGTGGTAGTCACACACGACTTCCCCCAAGGCAAAAGGCCTGGTCACTACCACTCCCCTACCCTTCCCCTCTATCTCTGCCACTGCTAGTCCCTTCCACCTCTGCGTCCTGCAAAACTTCTGCAGCTCAGCACTGTCCATCGCATCGTCAATGCCCCCAGATGGCTTCCACTGCTGTACGATGGATGCAGCATCTGGAATGTTGGCAGACCACCCTTGCTTCTCAATCCAGGCCTTGACTCTGGACTCAGAGGGCAGTCTACGGGCAAAGTGCTCTGTAAAGAACGCAAAAAAAGAAATTAGTCAGTAGGTTCAGACATAACAAATATGATGTGCATTCCAGGTAGTAATTAGAGTTGAGACTAAGACTAGGCTAAGAGATTAATTCTTAAAGACTCACCTAGAACATGCTGCACCCGAAGCTCGAGCTGTTCCCTACGCCAGCGGTCGTAGCAGTAGCGTTCGTACTGCCCAGCCAGGGATACCCGCTTAGACCTCTTGGGTGGCACCCCGTCCAACGTCACTGGATATGACCGGAGCAACTTGTCATATGCAGCTTGGTCGGTCAAGTATGCCGCGGAACCCGTGGGGGTGTGGTCGCTCTGGTCACTACTGCAAGTAGAGGAAATGAGAAAAATGATGAGTACAGAAAAAAAAATACAAATAGTTGAAATGTAACCATGCTAGACCATCCTAGTGACAACATGAACAAATACTTACTCTGAATCACCCCGCAGTCTCCTCAGGATCAGGCACGCATCTACCGCTGAGCTTATCTCTCTCATCCGGTAGTGCTTCTCTGCCGTGGCCGTCGAGTGGGTGAGGTAGCCCGCCACCTTGGACTTTTCAGCATCGGGCGTGTCCTTCGTGGCTGTCTCGTATGCCCGTCTGACCATCTGGCTGGTCACCTTTGGCACCTGATACCTGAAAAAGACAATATATTCCTTAGTACTCATACATTAATTCCATTATATAATATAAAAACTGAAGTAAGGAAAGAGCTTGCAGAGCTTGAGTTCATTTAGTTCAACTTACTTCTTGTGCAGCCGCTCCAGGTCATTGGAGGCGTTGTGGATAGTTCTGCCAGTGGAGGAGATGAAGAACCTCTCATCTGACTCAGACGGAGCCTCAACTGGCAGTTGGGCTACAGCTGGAACAGCAGGAGCAACAGGAGCCGGGTCTTCAGTTGGGATGCCAACCACAGCCATCCCTCTGCTCTGCAGCTCCTCGATCATCCTGCGAGGAATAAAAGACATATTTACATTTAGCTTTCTTATAATAGAATAAGAAACATACTTTATGATATCTAAAAGTAACCATTGTCAGCATCTTACCTGCCAACAGTGTCAGGGCTCTGCATGATCCTGGTGATGAGAGAGTACTCCCAGACACGGCCAGTACGAAGCAAATTGTTGGCAGCTCTCTTGGCAGATTCCACCACAGCCAGAATGTCAGCTTCTGAGGAGTTCTTCATGCAGGATCTTCTGAGGTGAACTGGAAGGCTCCAATGAGTCTTATTGCACATAGGACACAGGAGGAAGGTCCTATTGCTAGCTTGCCTGTAAAACAGAAACAGAAAAAAAGAGAAATAGACATTAGATATCTTCACATATTTATTGTCAAATTTATCAATAAATTTATCAATTTAATTTGCATAGAATTGTTCAGCTTTATGTAATCCTAAAACAAGTAAGGTTCCCATAGCATTTTCCTTGTAGCCAAGTCAGAGATAGTTTACTACAGTAAATCAAAGACAAACTTGTACGTACTCAGCAGAAGCAGCAGAAGAAGAAGAAGCAGCAGAAGAAGAAGCCATCTCAGACAGTCAAGAGGATTCCTGGTCACTGGAGCAGAGAAGGTCAAGGAGGTCAAGGAGGTCGCTGATCTTGGTAAGACAAGTATCAGAGGTGGTTTGGGGGTTCAAACTTGCTGCTTATATGCTACTGTAAACAAAAGGACACGCCCCGCACTTGACTGGGGTATCACCTGGTTGGATGATGGCTGTGGTCCAGAGGGGGCCAATGAGGTGACAGGTTGAACTCTGAATTGAGGAACAAGCCATATGCTAATTAAGTCAATTCACAGGCTGGGAGTCAGCAGGCTGGGTGAGGTGGCAGTGAGAGGCTGGGAGACAGCAACCAGTTCTCAACCTGAGAGTGTGGGTACAGGAGTTATTCCTACATATTTGGAAAGTACTCATCACGAGCTTTCCATAGGTACCAAATATGTGCATATATCTGGGTGTTACAGGTTGAGAAGCTGGGAACTGCAACCCTGGAGTTCCGGTTCCCAGCTTCTCAACATGGGAACTGCAACCCTGGAGTTCCAGTTCCCAGCTTCTCAACCTGTAACAGCTTCTCAAGCTTGTGATGAGTACTTTCCAAATATGTAAGAATAACTCCTGTACCATACTCCATGAGGTTGAGAACTGGTTGCTGTCTCCCAGCCTCTCACTGCCACCTCACAGGCCTCATGGGGGCAGGCCTCATTAGCATGGCCTATCAACTGGCCTGATGTGCCCATTTACAAGCTGGGAGCACAAGTCAGATGCTAATTAAGTCAATTCACAGGCTGGGAGACATTGAGATTGAGAGGCTGGGAACTGCAACCCTGGAGTTCCAGTTCCCAGCTTCTCAACCTGGAACATCCAGATATATGCACATATTTGGTATCTGTGGAAAGCTTGTGATGAGTACATTCATATATAATATGTAAGAATCATTCCTGTACCATACTCACAGGCTGAGAGATTGTAGGTCAAATTAGCCAATTTTTGCCAGTTTCTGAATTGATTCCGCCAAAATTGGTTTGCTAAGTGCGGACCACGCCTAAAGAAGTAGAGAAAGAAGAAGGAAAAAGGGGAGGGAACTCAGGGAAATTTGGGCTGGAGTTCTGAACTACGTGCTTGAAGAAGCGTGCAGTTATATCCCCCCCTTTTTATTTAATGAGAAGTGGAAGAGTAGAAAAAGGGGGCTGTTGGGGAGGAGGTGGGTTGCGAACTTTCGTCACGAGAGATAGTTAGTTAGGGGAGGTATTTATAGGACGGTTGATTGATACGGGGTGGAGTTAGAACGTAGAGTTCGGGCGTGGTCCTTCTCCCAAACTTTTGTTATTACATAACATCATTTTGCTAAGTGTGGACCACGCCTAAAGAAGTAGAGAAAGAAGAAGGAAAAAGGGGAGGGAACTCAGGGAAATTTGGGCTGGAGTTCTGAACTGCGTGCTTGAAGAAGGAGCTTGATCGTGTGCTCGGAGATTCCTTGTCTGGAGGCGTTGGATGCTGCACGATGTAAACTGAGTGGGCGGAGAATTGATCTGGTGAGTAACTACTGGGAGAAAGGATGCGACGGAGATGTGTTGGAACCAGTGCTTTGAGATTATACTACTAGATTCCGTTGTGAACAGAGGATCTAAAGGTGATGCTTGTTGAAAGAGGCGGAGATTAAGTGGTGGACGAGTGGTTCGTACGGGCTGAGGGGTGAGTCAAGTTTGAATAGATAGAGGATCGTGGTTTTTGCCAATTTGGTCCGTTTGCTTCATTCTTGAAGGTAAGGGTATCTGAGTCAAGGATGATGAGATCTGAAATTAGGGGCTGAGAAGGAGTTGTGGGAGATTTTAAGGGAAGTAAATTCTGAGCATCTGAGGAATCTAAGTAGAAGGACGGCTGAAAGGATGGTTTGTTGAGCTTGGAAGATCAGTCCGTTTACACGGGGGTTAGGTGAAGTGTAGTTTGTGAAAATGAAGGTACCGTGGTTGGGTTGCATTTGCATGCGGAGCCAAGGATCTGAATTTCTGTAACTGAAAACGAAAAAGAATAGAATTAAATTCTATCAGCGATAGAATTAAATGGACCTGAGGTGTGAACAGCTTTAGTGGTGAACTAATGCTTAATGGAGTGCCAAGTGAGACGACGGATAAAAGGCAAGATTTCTAGCGATTTGGAGCAATTTTTTTATTTTTTTTTTTGATGTGGACTGCGGCGAGATTGATCAGAGTGGAGTAGAATAGATTTTCACCATTCATGTCCCCAAAGGAGGGCAGCGACGAGGACCGCATATAAGTCCAGAGAGCGCAGAAGAATCGCGCGGCTGCACGGCG
Source organism: Astyanax mexicanus (assembly GCF_023375975.1). Classification (NCBI taxonomy): domain Eukaryota; kingdom Metazoa; phylum Chordata; class Actinopteri; order Characiformes; family Acestrorhamphidae; genus Astyanax; species Astyanax mexicanus. The sequence continues at coordinate 626,971 of NC_064429.1, read as the reverse complement.
GAGCAGATGAAGTTCTCCGGCCAAGCAGAAGCGACCAGAGGAAGGAGCGGCATCTGTGAATAGCTTAATATCAAAAGAGCTGGAAGCTGCATTGGCGTAGAAGAAAAACCTGTTCGATTGCAGAGGAGGCACAGCCAGAAATGGAGCTCTGACGTGCAGTATCAGTTGAGCATAACGAATGGTGGAGGGCTCGGACGAAAAAGCCAAGAGGAGGAGGCGGGAAATGAAAGAACGACCCTGGGTTCGATTTTGGGTTGTGAATAAAGTGGCCGAGGGGGGAAAGACGATGCTAGGTACGGGCGGGGAGACTTGAAAGGAGGCGGAGTCCAGAAAGATCCCAAGAAACTCGAGAGATGTGGAGGGACCAACGGAGTTCTCCGACGGCGGGGCACGGAGGCGAGTGAAAGCGCTGGTCATGGCTTCAAGACCCATCGAGAGGGGCGAGGAAGGAGGACCGATGACGAAGTTACCCAGGAGGTAGAGCACGAACTGGGGCCCGTGTTAAGCAAATCCAGCAGAGCGCCTTAGCAAAGGAGTCGAAGCTTGGGGTTACTTTGCACCCGAAAGCAAGGTGAACTGAAAAACGGACTCTGAAAAGGCGCCAGGAGTCAGGATGGAGAGGGAGGATTTTGAAAGCCGAAACCACGTCAGCCTTAGACAGCCAGGCCCATCGCGGGATGGGGAGCTTCGTCCCGCAAACACACGTCAATGAAGTTCCAGATCCGGGGCGTCTTGGAATGTAGCAGCGCGAGCTGAGAGGGGGCGGCGTTGTAGATGGAGAATGAAGGTCATGAAGCTCCAGCAAGGAGCTGAGCGGGTGCTGCAGCCCGGTGAGAAACGGCGAGAGAGGAGGCGGGGAGAGAATTGACGGAGTAAAGGAAGGAGAAAGGCTGGCTGGAAGGGACGGGTTGGAGAATAGTGTTGCCAACTGCTCAGTAAGGAAAGTAGCCATTGGCTGCAATTTGTGATTAAAACCCCTTAAATGTTAGAAATGTTACAAATGAACTCTAACAAATGAACTACGTCTGTTGCTTTTATAAATAGGCAGAGACTTCTGAAAATGACTCCATTTTAACGTAAATTACATGATTAAGTTTTTTTTTTTTTTTTTTTTGACAGTCAGCTGCGGCTTCAGGTATGCGCAGTTCGTTGCAGCGTGTTTGAAGAGCGGTGTGAGTGTGTGGTCTGACTGAGACTGCGCTGTAAGTGACGTGGGCGGGGCTCGCGGCAGCACCTGCTGCTCGCTGAGGAGAAACTGAAGAGCATGTGTGTTCATTTAAACTCTCAATAACAAACAAAAACTAAGTTGGCAAGTTGGCAACACTGTTGGAGAACAGCAGGAGGAACGCAGAAATGGAGAAGGAGGATGACTGAGAGAGGGGGTTTGAACGACTGAGGGGAAGAGGGAAACGAGAGAGACGAGAGAAACGAGGCGCTGAGGCGAAGTTGGTGCCGCGCCAGGGGTGCGAGAGCTGCAGCAGCGGCGAGGGGGTTTGGACGACTGAGGGAGCGGGAGTTGGACGACTGAGGGAGGGGGAGTTGGACGACAGAGGGAGGGGGAGTTGGACGACAGAGGAAGGGGGAGTTGGACGACAGAGGGAGGGGGAGTTGGACGACTGAGGGGAAGAGAGACTAGAGACGAGGCGCTGAGACGAAGTTGGTGCCGCGCCAGGGGCGCGAGAGCTGCAGTGGCGGCGAGTTGAGCGGGTGACGTCATCAGGCCGCGACGCCGGTGCGGCTCATGTGCGCTGTTCAGAGGTTCAGTGAAAAGTTCCGCTTTTGGAGCAGAACGGGGGAAAGGGACGCCGCGGTCCTTCAAAAACCCGCTGCAGCTTAACAACAGTCCAATCGGACATGCGAGGAGGCTGGGACTTACTAGGAGAGAGGGGCCCAGGGCCGGCGAGGCCGGCCGAGGAAGACGGGCGTCCGGAGCGGCGAGCCCGCGCAGGAGGAGTAGGGGAAGGGGGAGAAGAGCGGCGGGAGTGCCGAGATCCGGGGGTGCACTGGTGAGGACGACCGACCCGGGAGGAAGAATAAACAGTAGCCGGAGTAGAACCAGGAGTAGCCGGAATGGAGATTACGGAATTCAGACGACGAGCCCGGCGAGGTGGAGCAGGAGTGGAGACAGGCTGGCTAGGAGGGAAGAGGTCCTCGTCGGAGGCGGTGAGTTAAAGGTCCATGACGGAGAACAAGCTAATGCTAGCAGGCGGGTGCGGCAGATTCGACTGACGCGAACTTTCATCACGAGAGATAGTTAGTTAGGGGAGGTATTTATAGGACGGTTGATTGATACGGGGTGGAGTTAGAACGTAGAGTTCGGGCGTGGTCCTTCTCCCAAACTTTTGTTATTACATAACATCATTTAGAATGGCAACCCCTGTAAAATCTTTAATCCTAAAGACATATACACATATAAGTATATGTCTATATATAAGTATTGCTGTAAAGCAGTGGGTGAGTACTTTCCAAATATGTAAGAATCATTCCTGTAACATACTCACAGGCTGAGATATTTAGGGTCAAAATGCCAAGTTGATATATGGGTGCTATAGGTTGAGAAGCTGGGAACTGCAACACCAGTGTTGCAGTTCCCAGCTTCTCAACCTGTAACATCCAGATATATGCAGATATTTGGTATCTATGGAAAGCTTGTGATGAATACTTTCCAAATATGTAAGATGTAAGTACAATATCGCCATATTTGAGGGTGCTGTTCTCCGCGAGGCTGTTATGTGTATGGGCTCGTTGGAAAGTCTTTTTCTCACACTACAAGTGTCTTAAATTTCGTGTGGATATGTTCAGTTTTCTTTGAGTTACGGCTGTTCAAAAACGGTCACAGTGATACCCTTCATTCTGGAACTCTGCCACCCTCTCTAACTTTTTTGGTCATTTTAAACTAAGATTACTCTCCCTACACATAAGTGATACCCGGAAACATAGCCTAGTTGGACAGGGAATGTCCTCGACTGTACGCAGGATAAATCCCATGTTGATGGATTTAGTTTTGCTTGAGTTACGGCTGTTCAAAATCGGCCATAGGTTTTAACAGTCCAGCGGGTCACAGCAGTCATACGGCCGCCTGAGGTGCATTATTTTCGGTTATAGAAATCCCATGTTTACCGGTCTATATCTCGGGCTGTGTACATGATACAGACACAACCCTTATGTCGTTGGATAGCTCTTGACATGCTCTACAAAGTTTCTGCTTGGTATTTTGCAATTGGACATTTGCCCGCGATGATAGAACGTTTTGAATATCGCCATATTTGAGGGTGCTGTTCTCCGCGGGACTGTTATGCACAAGGATGTGTATGGGCTCCTTAGAAAGGGCATTTCTCACACTACAAATATCTTAAATTTCATGTGGATATGTTTAGTATTCTTTGAGTTATGGCTGTTCAAAAACGGTCACAGTGATACCCTTCATTCTGGAAGTCTGCCACCCTCTCTAACTTTTTTGGTCATTTTAAACAAAAATTACTCTCCCTACACATAAGTGATACCCGGAAGCCTTAGCCTCATTGGACAGGGAATGTCCTGTACTGTACTCTGGTTAAATCCCATGTTGATACATGTAGTTTTCTTTGAGTTACGGCTGTTCAAAATCGGCCCTAGGTATTAGCAGTCCAGCGGGTCACAGCAGTCATGCCGCCGCCTGAGGTGCACTATTTTCAGCTATAGAAAAGCCATATTTACTGGTCCATATCTCTGGCTGTGTACATGATACAGACACAACCCTTATATGCTTGGATAGCCCTTGACATGTACTACAAAACTTGCTGCTGGGGATCTTAGAGTCAGAGGGCCTTCATTTGGAAGACAATAGCAGCAGGGTCTATTAGCTGTGGGGGATGGGGGGAGCATGCTCTCAGTCTGAATGTCTAAGCAGAAGTATTGCTGACCAGCCATGTCAAAGAACAAATAAGACCAGACAAATATCAGGAAACAATCGGTTTATTGTATTTTGCAGAAGTTTTACAGAAGTAGCAGATAACAGTGTGTACATATAAAGCTGAACATATATTACACATATCACATATATATATTTTAGCCTAACCCTAATCCTATCTCTTATTCTAGCTAACCCTAATATTTACAGTTCTATCTACATATTTATTTACAGTTCAGATTTTTGCTGCAGGGACTACAGCCATACTTAATCTAACCCCTCCCCAGCAAAAGACTTCCTGTTGATGCCGTAATCAAACAGGAGCTCCTCTTTAACTTTAATATTGCGTATGGCAATAAAGAGGATTACGTCTTTGCCATCTACACTATACAACCGTGGTCGTAAATTTGCGTTCTTGGAGGAATGATTTATTAGACGGCCAAATGTGCACATTCCTGGATGGCACGGACACTCTTCCTCGTGAGCATCAATACAACGGGCTACCTGTCCAGAATTAAAAAAGAACATGTACCCACTCTCTTGCTCTGCTGTTGCTGCATGGGTCGCTAAGCCCTCCTGTCTAGACACCACTTTACCGTGGTAGTCACACACGACTTCCCCCAAGGCAAAAGGCCTGGTCACTACCACTCCCCTACCCTTCCCCTCTATCTCTGCCACTGCTAGTCCCTTCCACCTCTGCGTCCTGCAAAACTTCTGCAGCTCAGCACTGTCCATCGCATCGTCAATGCCCCCAGATGGCTTCCACTGCTGTACGATGGATGCAGCATCTGGAATGTTGGCAGACCACCCTTGCTTCTCAATCCAGGCCTTGACTCTGGACTCAGAGGGCAGTCTACGGGCAAAGTGCTCTGTAAAGAACGCAAAAAAAGAAATTAGTCAGTAGGTTCAGACATAACAAATATGATGTGCATTCCAGGTAGTAATTAGAGTTGAGACTAAGACTAGGCTAAGAGATTAATTCTTAAAGACTCACCTAGAACATGCTGCACCCGAAGCTCGAGCTGTTCCCTACGCCAGCGGTCGTAGCAGTAGCGTTCGTACTGCCCAGCCAGGGATACCCGCTTAGACCTCTTGGGTGGCACCCCGTCCAACGTCACTGGATATGACCGGAGCAACTTGTCATATGCAGCTTGGTCGGTCAAGTATGCCGCGGAACCCGTGGGGGTGTGGTCGCTCTGGTCACTACTGCAAGTAGAGGAAATGAGAAAAATGATGAGTACAGAAAAAAAAATACAAATAGTTGAAATGTAACCATGCTAGACCATCCTAGTGACAACATGAACAAATACTTACTCTGAATCACCCCGCAGTCTCCTCAGGATCAGGCACGCATCTACCGCTGAGCTTATCTCTCTCATCCGGTAGTGCTTCTCTGCCGTGGCCGTCGAGTGGGTGAGGTAGCCCGCCACCTTGGACTTTTCAGCATCGGGCGTGTCCTTCGTGGCTGTCTCGTATGCCCGTCTGACCATCTGGCTGGTCACCTTTGGCACCTGATACCTGAAAAAGACAATATATTCCTTAGTACTCATACATTAATTCCATTATATAATATAAAAACTGAAGTAAGGAAAGAAGAGTATTGCAGAGCTTGAGTTCATTTAGTTCAACTTACTTCTTGTGCAGCCGCTCCAGGTCATTGGAGGCGTTGTGGATAGTTCTGCCAGTGGAGGAGATGAAGAACCTCTCATCTGACTCAGACGGAGCCTCAACTGGCAGTTGGGCTACAGCTGGAACAGCAGGAGCAACAGGAGCCGGGTCTTCAGTTGGGATGCCAACCACAGCCATCCCTCTGCTCTGCAGCTCCTCGATCATCCTGCGAGGAATAAAAGACATATTTACATTTAGCTTTCTTATAATAGAATAAGAAACGTACTTTATGATATCTAAAAGTAACCATTGTCAGCATCTTACCTGCCAACAGGGTCAGGGCTCTGCATGATCCTGGTGATGAGAGAGTACTCCCAGACACGGCCAGTACGAAGCAAATTGTTGGCAGCTCTCTTGGCAGATTCCACCACAGCCAGAATGTCAGCTTCTGAGGAGTTCTTCATGCAGGATCTTCTGAGGTGAACTGGAAGGCTCCAATGAGTCTTATTGCACATAGGACACAGGAGGAAGGTCCTATTGCTAGCTTGCCTGTAAAACAGAAACAGAAAAAAAGAGAAATAGACATTAGATATCTTCACATATTTATTGTCAAATTTATCAATAAATTTATCAATTTAATTTGCATAGAATTGTTCAGCATTATGTAATCCTAAAACAAGTAAGGTTCCCATAGCATTTTCCTTGTAGCCAAGTCAGAGATAGTTTACTACAGTAAATCAAAGACAAACTTGTACTTACTCAGCAGAAGCAGCAGAAGAAGAAGAAGCAGCAGAAGAAGAAGCCATCTCAGACAGTCAAGAGGATTCCTGGTCACTGGAGCAGAGAAGGTCAAGGAGGTCAAGGAGGTCGCTGATCTTGGTAAGACAAGTATCAGAGGTGGTTTGGGGGTTCAAACTTGCTGCTTATATGCTACTGTAAACAAAAGGACACGCCCCACACTTGACTGGGGTATCACCTGGTTGGATGATGGCTGTGGTCCAGAGGGGGCCAATGAGGTGACAGGTTGAACTCTGAATTGAGGAACAAGCCATATGCTAATTAAGTCAATTCACAGGCTGGGAGTCAGCAGGCTGGGTGAGGTGGCAGTGAGAGGCTGGGAGACAGCAACCAGTTCTCAACCTGAGAGTGTGGGTACAGGAGTTATTCCTACATATTTGGAAAGTACTCATCACGAGCTTTCCATAGGTACCAAATATGTGCATATATCTGGGTGTTACAGGTTGAGAAGCTGGGAACTGCAACCCTGGAGTTCCGGTTCCCAGCTTCTCAACATGGGAACTGCAACCCTGGAGTTCCAGTTCCCAGCTTCTCAACCTGTAACAGCTTCTCAAGCTTGTGATGAGTACTTTCCAAATATGTAAGAATAACTCCTGTACCATACTCCATGAGGTTGAGAACTGGTTGCTGTCTCCCAGCCTCTCACTGCCACCTCACAGGCCTCATGGGGGCAGGCCTCATTAGCATGGCCTATCAACTGGCCTGATGTGCCCATTTACAAGCTGGGAGCACAAGTCAGATGCTAATTAAGTCAATTCACAGGCTGGGAGACATTGAGATTGAGAGGCTGGGAACTGCAACCCTGGAGTTCCAGTTCCCAGCTTCTCAACCTGGAACATCCAGATATATGCACATATTTGGTATCTGTGGAAAGCTTGTGATGAGTACATTCATATATAATATGTAAGAATCATTCCTGTACCATACTCACAGGCTGAGAGATTGTAGGTCAAATTAGCCAATTTTTGCCAGTTTCTGAATTGATTCCGCCAAAATTGGTTTGCTAAGTGCGGACCACGCCTAAAGAAGTAGAGAAAGAAGAAGGAAAAAGGGGAGGGAACTCAGGGAAATTTGGGCTGGAGTTCTGAACTACGTGCTTGAAGAAGCGTGCAGTTATATCCCCCCCTTTTTATTTAATGAGAAGTGGAAGAGTAGAAAAAGGGGGCTGTTGGGGAGGAGGTGGGTTGCGAACTTTCGTCACGAGAGATAGTTAGTTAGGGGAGGTATTTATAGGACGGTTGATTGATACGGGGTGGAGTTAGAACGTAGAGTTCGGGCGTGGTCCTTCTCCCAAACTTTTGTTATTACATAACATCATTTTGCTAAGTGTGGACCACGCCTAAAGAAGTAGAGAAAGAAGAAGGAAAAAGGGGAGGGAACTCAGGGAAATTTGGGCTGGAGTTCTGAACTGCGTGCTTGAAGAAGGAGCTTGATCGTGTGCTCGGAGATTCCTTGTCTGGAGGCGTTGGATGCTGCACGATGTAAACTGAGTGGGCGGAGAATTGATCTGGTGAGTAACTACTGGGAGAAAGGATGCGACGGAGATGTGTTGGAACCAGTGCTTTGAGATTATACTACTAGATTCCGTTGTGAACAGAGGATCTAAAGGTGATGCTTGTTGAAAGAGGCGGAGATTAAGTGGTGGACGAGTGGTTCGTACGGGCTGAGGGGTGAGTCAAGTTTGAATAGATAGAGGATCGTGGTTTTTGCCAATTTGGTCCGTTTGCTTCATTCTTGAAGGTAAGGGTATCTGAGTCAAGGATGATGAGATCTGAAATTAGGGGCTGAGAAGGAGTTGTGGGAGATTTTAAGGGAAGTAAATTCTGAGCATCTGAGGAATCTAAGTAGAAGGACGGCTGAAAGGATGGTTTGTTGAGCTTGGAAGATCAGTCCGTTTACACGGGGGTTAGGTGAAGTGTAGTTTGTGAAAATGAAGGTACCGTGGTTGGGTTGCATTTGCATGCGGAGCCAAGGATCTGAATTTCTGTAACTGAAAACGAAAAAGAATAGAATTAAATTCTATCAGCGATAGAATTAAATGGACCTGAGGTGTGAACAGCTTTAGTGGTGAACTAATGCTTAATGGAGTGCCAAGTGAGACGACGGATAAAAGGCAAGATTTCTAGCGATTTGGAGCAATTTTTTTATTTTTTTTTTTGATGTGGACTGCGGCGAGATTGATCAGAGTGGAGTAGAATAGATTTTCACCATTCATGTCCCCAAAGGAGGGCAGCGACGAGGACCGCATATAAGTCCAGAGAGCGCAGAAGAATCGCGCGGCTGCACGGCGGAGCAGATGAAGTTCTCCGGCCAAGCAGAAGCGACCAGAGGAAGGAGCGGCATCTGTGAATAGCTTAATATCAAAAGAGCTGGAAGCTGCATTGGCGTAGAAGAAAAACCCGTTCGATTGCAGAGGAGGCACAGCCAGAAATGGAGCTCTGACGTGCAGTATCAGTTGAGCATAACGAATGGTGGAGGGCTCGGACGAAAAAGCCAAGAGGAGGAGGCGGGAAATGAAAGAACGACCCTGGGTTCGATTTTGGGTTGTGAATAAAGTGGCCGAGGGGGGAAAGACGGTGCTAGGTACGGGCGGGGAGACTTGAAAGGAGGCGGAGTCCAGAAAGATCCCAAGAAACTCGAGAGATGTGGAGGGACCAACGGAGTTCTCCGACGGCGGGGCACGGAGGCGAGTGAAAGCGCTGGTCATGGCTTCAAGACCCATCGAGAGGGGCGAGGAAGGAGGACCGATGACGAAGTTACCCAGGAGGTAGAGCACGAGCTGGGGCCCGTGTTAAGCAAATCCAGCAGAGCGCCTTAGCAAAGGAGTCGAAGTTTGGGGTTACTTTGCACCCGAAAGCAAGGTGAACTGAAAAACGGACTCTGAAAAGGCGCCAGGAGTCAGGATGGAGAGGGAGGATTTTGAAAGCCGAAACCACGTCAGCCTTAGACAGCCAGGCCCATCGCGGGATGGGGAGCTTCGTCCCGCAAACACACGTCAATGAAGTTCCAGATCCGGGGCGTCTTGGAATGTAGCAGGGTTCCAGTGTTGGAGATGAACCGCAGCGCGAGCTGAGAGGGGGCGGCGTTGTAGATGGAGAATGAAGGTCATGAAGCTCCAGCAAGGAGCTGAGCGGGTGCTGCAGCCCGGTGAGAAACGGCGAGAGAGGAGGCGGGGAGAGAATTGACGGAGTAAAGGAAGGAGAAAGGCTGGCTGGAAGGGACGGGTTGGAGAATAGTGTTGCCAACTGCTCAGTAAGGAAAGTAGCCATTGGCTGCAATTTGTGATTAAAACCCCTTAACCCTCTATTGCATGAACAACTTTTTAAACATCATATATTTTTTTAATTGTGTTTTTGTGACTTCAAATTGGTTAAATAATTCAAATTAAAACAAAAATCATAAAAAATTTTTTTTGGGGGGGTACTTGGTAATTTGTTGCCATATGGCAACAATGGGGTTCGGTGAACATGCTCTAAGGATGAAAATGAAGAAGTTTTAGCTGACTGATACAATACATGCAGAAAAACAGCTATTGAACTATCACTTTCCATAACAAACCATTTGCAAAACATATGTTTTCTGATCAGGAAATTAATATATTTGTTAATATATCATATGAAAATGTGAAAATAGCATAATGTTAAGAAATAAAATATGTTTTCAAGTTAAAATCATATACCTATCTGCAAATACAGTGCCAGGATAGCCCTGTCCTATGTAACTCAATGGGAGCCCATTAGGATACATGTATAGAATGAATGTCACTGTATGCATGTTGTTGCCATATGGCAACAAATTCATTTTTGCCTTTTACAGAGAAAGTATAACTTTATATTTGGATTAAATGATAAAAAATGAAAGCTTACTTACCCCAGATTTATGTTGAATTTTTTTATGATCAAAATATGTCTTGAAGTTTGAAAACTAGCAATGTATAGGTTCCCACTTTGACGTGACCTTCACAGTGTGGCGCATCCACATGGAAAGGGTTGGCAAACAGGATTTCCTGATTAACTGATGTCATCAAACTGATAAATATTTCAAAAGTAAAGTCCCATTTTCACACAAAATGGGAAAAGTGGTGGATATTATGTCATTCTCTATTGAAAATACTCATAAAAAGAATTTGTTGCCATATGGCAACAACATGCAATAGAGGGTTAAATGTTAGAAATGTTACAAATGAACTCTAACAAATGAACTACGTCTGTTGCTTTTATAAATAGGCAGAGACTTCTGAAAATGACTCCATTTTAACGTAAATTACATGATTAAGTTTTTTTTTTTTTTTTTTTGACAGTCAGCGGCGGCTTCAGGTATGCGCAGTTCGTTGCAGCGTGTTTGAAGAGCGGTGTGAGTGTGTGGTCTGACTGAGACTGCGCTGTAAGTGACGTGGGCGGGGCTCGCGGCAGCACCTGCTGCTCGCTGAGGAGAAACTGAAGAGCATGTGTGTTCATTTAAACTCTCAATAACAAACAAAAACTAAGTTGGCAAGTTGGCAACACTGTTGGAGAACAGCAGGAGGAACGCAGAAATGGAGAAGGAGGATGACTGAGAGAGGGGGTTTGAACGACTGAGGGGAAGAGGGAAACGAGAGAGACGAGAGAAACGAGGCGCTGAGGCGAAGTTGGTGCCGCGCCAGGGGTGCGAGAGCTGCAGCAGCGGCGAGGGGGTTTGGACGACTGAGGGAGGGGGAGCTGGACGACTGAGGGAGGGGGAGTTGGACGACAGAGGGAGGGGGAGTTGGACGACAGAGGAAGGGGGAGTTGGACGACTGAGGGAGGGGGAGTTGGACGACAGAGGGAGGGGGAGTTGGACGACAGAGGGAGGGGGAGTTGGACGACTGAGGGAGGGGGAGTTGGACGACAGAGGGAGGGGGAGTTGGACGACAGAGGAAGGGGGAGTTGGACGACAGAGGGAGGGGGAGTTGGACGACTGAGGGGAAGAGAGACTAGAGACGAGGCGCTGAGACGAAGTTGGTGCCGCGCCAGGGGCGCGAGAGCTGCAGTGGCGGCGAGTTGAGCGGGTGACGTCATCAGGCCGCGACGCCGGTGCGGCTCATGTGCGCTGTTCAGAGGTTCAGTGAAAAGTTCCGCTTTTGGAGCAGAACGGGGGAAAGGGACGCCGCGGTCCTTCAAAAACCCGCTGCAGCTTAACAACAGTCCAATCGGACATGCGAGGAGGCTGGGACTTACTAGGAGAGAGGGGCCCAGGGCCGGCGAGGCCGGCCGAGGAAGACGGGCGTCCGGAGCGGCGAGCCCGCGCAGGAGGAGTAGGGGAAGGGGGAGAAGAGCGGCGGGAGTGCCGAGATCTGGGGGTGCACTGGTGAGGACGACCGACCCGGGAGGAAGAATAAACAGTAGCCGGAGTAGAACCAGGAGTAGCCGGAATGGAGATTACGGAATTCAGACGACGAGCCCGGCGAGGTGGAGCAGGAGTGGAGACAGGCTGGCTAGGAGGGAAGAGGTCCTCGTCGGAGGCGGTGAGTTAAAGGTCCATGACGGAGAACAAGCTAATGCTAGCAGGCGGGTGCGGCAGATTCGACTGACGCGAACTTTCATCACGAGAGATAGTTAGTTAGGGGAGGTATTTATAGGACGGTTGATTGATACGGGGTGGAGTTAGAACGTAGAGTTCGGGCGTGGTCCTTCTCCCAAACTTTTGTTATTACATAACATCATTTAGAATGGCAACCCCTGTAAAATCTTTAATCCTAAAGACATATACACATATAAGTATATGTCTATATATAAGTATTGCTGTAAAGCAGTGGGTGAGTACTTTCCAAATATGTAAGAATCATTCCTGTAACATACTCACAGGCTGAGATATTTAGGGTCAAAATGCCAAGTTGATATATGGGTGCTATAGGTTGAGAAGCTGGGAACTGCAACACCAGTGTTGCAGTTCCCAGCTTCTCAACCTGTAACATCCAGATATATGCAGATATTTGGTATCTATGGAAAGCTTGTGATGAATACTTTCCAAATATGTAAGATGTAAGTACAATATCGCCATATTTGAGGGTGCTGTTCTCCGCGAGGCTGTTATGTGTATGGGCTCGTTGGAAAGTCTTTTTCTCACACTACAAGTGTCTTAAATTTCGTGTGGATATGTTCAGTTTTCTTTGAGTTACGGCTGTTCAAAAACGGTCACAGTGATACCCTTCATTCTGGAACTCTGCCACCCTCTCTAACTTTTTTGGTCATTTTAAACTAAGATTACTCTCCCTACACATAAGTGATACCCGGAAACATAGCCTAGTTGGACAGGGAATGTCCTCGACTGTACGCAGGATAAATCCCATGTTGATGGATTTAGTTTTGCTTGAGTTACGGCTGTTCAAAATCGGCCATAGGTTTTAACAGTCCAGCGGGTCACAGCAGTCATACGGCCGCCTGAGGTGCATTATTTTCGGTTATAGAAATCCCATGTTTACCGGTCCATATCTCGGGCTGTGTACATGATACAGACACAACCCTTATGTCGTTGGATAGCTCTTGACATGCTCTACAAAGTTTCTGCTTGGTATTTTGCAATTGGACATTTGCCCGCGATGATAGAACGTTTTGAATATCGCCATATTTGAGGGTGCTGTTCTCCGCGGGACTGTTATGCACAAGGATGTGTATGGGCTCCTTAGAAAGGGCATTTCTCACACTACAAATATCTTAAATTTCATGTGGATATGTTTAGTATTCTTTGAGTTATGGCTGTTCAAAAACGGTCACAGTGATACCCTTCATTCTGGAAGTCTGCCACCCTCTCTAACTTTTTTGGTCATTTTAAACAAACATTACTCTCCCTACACATAAGTGATACCCGGAAGCCTTAGCCTCATTGGACAGGGAATGTCCTGTACTGTACTCTGGTTAAATCCCATGTTGATACATGTAGTTTTCTTTGAGTTACGGCTGTTCAAAATCGGCCCTAGGTATTAGCAGTCCAGCGGGTCACAGCAGTCATGCCGCCGCCTGAGGTGCACTATTTTCAGCTATAGAAAAGCCATATTTACTGGTCCATATCTCTGGCTGTGTACATGATACAGACACAACCCTTATATGCTTGGATAGCCCTTGACATGTACTACAAAACTTGCTGCTGGGGATCTTAGAGTCAGAGGGCCTTCATTTGGAAGACAATAGCAGCAGGGTCTATTAGCTGTGGGGGATGGGGGGAGCATGCTCTCAGTCTGAATGTCTAAGCAGAAGTATTGCTGACCAGCCATGTCAAAGAACAAATAAGACCAGACAAATATCAGGAAACAATCGGTTTATTGTATTTTGCAGAAGTTTTACAGAAGTAGCAGATAACAGTGTGTACATATAAAGCTGAACATATATTACACATATCACATATATATATTTTAGCCTAACCCTAATCCTATCTCTTATTCTAGCTAACCCTAATATTTACAGTTCTATCTACATATTTATTTACAGTTCAGATTTTTGCTGCAGGGACTACAGCCATACTTAATCTAACCCCTCCCCAGCAAAAGACTTCCTGTTGACGCCGTAATCAAACAGGAGCTCCTCTTTAACTTTAATATTGCGTATGGCAATAAAGAGGATTACGTCTTTGCCATCTACACTATACAACCGTGGTCGTAAATTTGCGTTCTTGGAGGAATGATTTATTAGACGGCCAAATGTGCACATTCCTGGATGGCACGGACACTCTTCCTCGTGAGCATCAATACAACGGGCTACCTGTCCAGAATTAAAAAAGAACATGTACCCACTCTCTTGCTCTGCTGTTGCTGCATGGGTCGCTAAGCCCTCCTGTCTAGACACCACTTTACCGTGGTAGTCACACACGACTTCCCCCAAGGCAAAAGGCCTGGTCACTACCACTCCCCTACCCTTCCCCTCTATCTCTGCCACTGCTAGTCCCTTCCACCTCTGCGTCCTGCAAAACTTCTGCAGCTCAGCACTGTCCATCGCATCGTCAATGCCCCCAGATGGCTTCCACTGCTGTACGATGGATGCAGCATCTGGAATGTTGGCAGACCACCCTTGCTTCTCAATCCAGGCCTTGACTCTGGACTCAGAGGGCAGTCTACGGGCAAAGTGCTCTGTAAAGAACGCAAAAAAAGAAATTAGTCAGTAGGTTCAGACATAACAAATATGATGTGCATTCCAGGTAGTAATTAGAGTTGAGACTAAGACTAGGCTAAGAGATTAATTCTTAAAGACTCACCTAGAACATGCTGCACCCGAAGCTCGAGCTGTTCCCTACGCCAGCGGTCGTAGCAGTAGCGTTCGTACTGCCCAGCCAGGGATACCCGCTTAGACCTCTTGGGTGGCACCCCGTCCAACGTCACTGGATATGACCGGAGCAACTTGTCATATGCAGCTTGGTCGGTCAAGTATGCCGCGGAACCCGTGGGGGTGTGGTCGCTCTGGTCACTACTGCAAGTAGAGGAAATGAGAAAAATGATGAGTACAGAAAAAAAAATACAAATAGTTGAAATGTAACCATGCTAGACCATCCTAGTGACAACATGAACAAATACTTACTCTGAATCACCCCGCAGTCTCCTCAGGATCAGGCACGCATCTACCGCTGAGCTTATCTCTCTCATCCGGTAGTGCTTCTCTGCCGTGGCCGTCGAGTGGGTGAGGTAGCCCGCCACCTTGGACTTTTCAGCATCGGGCGTGTCCTTCGTGGCTGTCTCGTATGCCCGTCTGACCATCTGGCTGGTCACCTTTGGCACCTGATACCTGAAAAAGACAATATATTCCTTAGTACTCATACATTAATTCCATTATATAATATAAAAACTGAAGTAAGGAAAGAAGAGTATTGCAGAGCTTGAGTTCATTTAGTTCAACTTACTTCTTGTGCAGCCGCTCCAGGTCATTGGAGGCGTTGTGGATAGTTCTGCCAGTGGAGGAGATGAAGAACCTCTCATCTGACTCAGACGGAGCCTCAACTGGCAGTTGGGCTACAGCTGGAACAGCAGGAGCAACAGGAGCCGGGTCTTCAGTTGGGATGCCAACCACAGCCATCCCTCTGCTCTGCAGCTCCTCGATCATCCTGCGAGGAATAAAAGACATATTTACATTTAGCTTTCTTATAATAGAATAAGAAACGTACTTTATGATATCTAAAAGTAACCATTGTCAGCATCTTACCTGCCAACAGTGTCAGGGCTCTGCATGATCCTGGTGATGAGAGAGTACTCCCAGACACGGCCAGTACGAAGCAAATTGTTGGCAGCTCTCTTGGCAGATTCCACCACAGCCAGAATGTCAGCTTCTGAGGAGTTCTTCATGCAGGATCTTCTGAGGTGAACTGGAAGGCTCCAATGAGTCTTATTGCACATAGGACACAGGAGGAAGGTCCTATTGCTAGCTTGCCTGTAAAACAGAAACAGAAAAAAAGAGAAATAGACATTAGATATCTTCACATATTTATTGTCAAATTTATCAATAAATTTATCAATTTAATTTGCATAGAATTGTTCAGCATTATGTAATCCTAAAACAAGTAAGGTTCCCATAGCATTTTCCTTGTAGCCAAGTCAGAGATAGTTTACTACAGTAAATCAAAGACAAACTTGTACTTACTCAGCAGAAGCAGCAGAAGAAGAAGAAGCAGCAGAAGAAGAAGCCATCTCAGACAGTCAAGAGGATTCCTGGTCACTGGAGCAGAGAAGGTCAAGGAGGTCAAGGAGGTCGCTGATCTTGGTAAGACAAGTATCAGAGGTGGTTTGGGGGTTCAAACTTGCTGCTTATATGCTACTGTAAACAAAAGGACACGCCCCGCACTTGACTGGGGTATCACCTGGTTGGATGATGGCTGTGGTCCAGAGGGGGCCAATGAGGTGACAGGTTGAACTCTGAATTGAGGAACAAGCCATATGCTAATTAAGTCAATTCACAGGCTGGGAGACAGCAGGCTGGGTGAGGTGGCAGTGAGAGGCTGGGAGACAGCAACCAGTTCTCAACCTGAGAGTGTGGGTACAGGAGTTATTCCTACATATTTGGAAAGTACTCATCACGAGCTTTCCATAGGTACCAAATATGTGCATATATCTGGGTGTTACAGGTTGAGAAGCTGGGAACTGCAACCCTGGAGTTCCGGTTCCCAGCTTCTCAACATGGGAACTGCAACCCTGGAGTTCCAGTTCCCAGCTTCTCAACCTGTAACAGCTTCTCAAGCTTGTGATGAGTACTTTCCAAATATGTAAGAATAACTCCTGTACCATACTCCATGAGGTTGAGAACTGGTTGCTGTCTCCCAGCCTCTCACTGCCACCTCACAGGCCTCATGGGGGCAGGCCTCATTAGCATGGCCTATCAACTGGCCTGATGTGCCCATTTACAAGCTGGGAGCACAAGTCAGATGCTAATTAAGTCAATTCACAGGCTGGGAGACATTGAGATTGAGAGGCTGGGAACTGCAACCCTGGAGTTCCAGTTCCCAGCTTCTCAACCTGGAACATCCAGATATATGCACATATTTGGTATCTGTGGAAAGCTTGTGATGAGTACATTCATATATAATATGTAAGAATCTTTCCTGTACCATACTCACAGGCTGAGAGATTGTAGGTCAAATTAGCCAATTTTTGCCAGTTTCTGAATTGATTCCGCCAAAATTGGTTTGCTAAGTGCGGACCACGCCTAAAGAAGTAGAGAAAGAAGAAGGAAAAAGGGGAGGGAACTCAGGGAAATTTGGGCTGGAGTTCTGAACTACGTGCTTGAAGAAGCGTGCAGTTATATCCCCCCCCCTTTTTATTTAATGAGAAGTGGAAGAGTAGAAAAAGGGGGCTGTTGGGGAGGAGGTGGGTTGCGAACTTTCGTCACGAGAGATAGTTAGTTAGGGGAGGTATTTATAGGACGGTTGATTGATACGGGGTGGAGTTAGAACGTAGAGTTCGGGCGTGGTCCTTCTCCCAAACTTTTGTTATTACATAACATCATTTTGCTAAGTGTGGACCACGCCTAAAGAAGTAGAGAAAGAAGAAGGAAAAAGGGGAGGGAACTCAGGGAAATTTGGGTTGGAGTTCTGAACTGCGTGCTTGAAGAAGGAGCTTGATCGTGTGCTCGGAGATTCCTTGTCTGGAGGCGTTGGATGCTGCACGATGTAAACTGAGTGGGCGGAGAATTGATCTGGTGAGTAACTACTGGGAGAAAGGATGCGACGGAGATGTGTTGGAACCAGTGCTTTGAGATTATACTACTAGATTCCGTTGTGAACAGAGGATCTAAAGGTGATGCTTGTTGAAAGAGGCGGAGATTAAGTGGTGGACGAGTGGTTCGTACGGGCTGAGGGGTGAGTCAAGTTTGAATAGATAGAGGATCGTGGTTTTTGCCAATTTGGTCCGTTTGCTTCATTCTTGAAGGTAAGGGTATCTGAGTCAAGGATGATGAGATCTGAAATTAGGGGCTGAGAAGGAGTTGTGGGAGATTTTAAGGGAAGTAAATTCTGAGCATCTGAGGAATCTAAGTAGAAGGACGGCTGAAAGGATGGTTTGTTGAGCTTGGAAGATCAGTCCGTTTACACGGGGGTTAGGTGAAGTGTAGTTTGTGAAAATGAAGGTACCGTGGTTGGGTTGCATTTGCATGCGGAGCCAAGGATCTGAATTTCTGTAACTGAAAACGAAAAAGAATAGAATTAAATTCTATCAGCGATAGAATTAAATGGACCTGAGGTGTGAACAGCTTTAGTGGTGAACTAATGCTTAATGGAGTGCCAAGTGAGACGACGGATAAAAGGCAAGATTTCTAGCGATTTGGAGCAATTTTTTTTTTTTTGATGTGGACTGCAGCGAGATTGATCAGAGTGGAGTAGAATAGATTTTCACCATTCATGTCCCCAAAGGAGGGCAGCGACGAGGACCGCATATAAGTCCAGAGAGCGCAGAAGAATCGCGCGGCTGCACGGCGGAGCAGATGAAGTTCTCCGGCCAAGCAGAAGCGACCAGAGGAAGGAGCGGCATCTGTGAATAGCTTAATATCAAAAGAGCTGGAAGCTGCGTTGGCGTAGAAGAAAAACCCTTTCGATTGCAGAGGAGGCACAGCCAGAAATGGAGCTCTGACGTGCAGTATCAGTTGAGCATAACGAATGGTGGAGGGCTCGGACGAAAAAGCCAAGAGGAGGAGGCGGGAAATGAAAGAACGACCCTGGGTTCGATTTTGGGTTGTGAATAAAGTGGCCGAGGGGGGAAAGACGATGCTAGGTACGGGCGGGGAGACTTGAAAGGAGGCGGAGTCCAGAAAGATCCCAAGAAACTCGAGAGATGTGGAGGGACCAACGGAGTTCTCCGACGGCGGGGCACGGAGGCGAGTGAAAGCGCTGGTCATGGCTTCAAGACCCATCGAGAGGGGCGAGGAAGGAGGACCGATGACGAAGTTACCCAGGAGGTAGAGCACGAACTGGGGCCTGTGTTAAGCAAATCCAGCAGAGCGCCTTAGCAAAGGAGTCGAAGCTTGGGGTTACTTTGCACCCGAAAGCAAGGTGAACTGAAAAACGGACTCTGAAAAGGCGCCAGGAGTCAGGATGGAGAGGGAGGATTTTGAAAGCCGAAACCACGTCAGCCTTAGACAGCCAGGCCCATCGCGGGATGGGGAGCTTCGTCCCGCAAACACACGTCAATGAAGTTCCAGATCCGGGGCGTCTTGGAATGTAGCAGCGCGAGCTGAGAGGGGGCGGCGTTGTAGATGGAGAATGAAGGTCATGAAGCTCCAGCAAGGAGCTGAGCGGGTGCTGCAGCCCGGTGAGAAACGGCGAGAGAGGAGGCGGGGAGAGAATTGACGGAGTAAAGGAAGGAGAAAGGCTGGCTGGAAGGGACGGGTTGGAGAATAGTGTTGCCAACTGCTCAGTAAGGAAAGTAGCCATTGGCTGCAATTTGTGATTAAAACCCCTTAAATGTTAGAAATGTTACAAATGAACTCTAACAAATGAACTACGTCTGTTGCTTTTATAAATAGGCAGAGACTTCTGAAAATGACTCCATTTTAACGTAAATTACATGATTAAGTTTTTTTTTTTTTTTTTTTTGACAGTCAGCTGCGGCTTCAGGTATGCGCAGTTCGTTGCAGCGTGTTTGAAGAGCGGTGTGAGTGTGTGGTCTGACTGAGACTGCGCTGTAAGTGACGTGGGCGGGGCTCGCGGCAGCACCTGCTGCTCGCTGAGGAGAAACTGAAGAGCATGTGTGTTCATTTAAACTCTCAATAACAAACAAAAACTAAGTTGGCAAGTTGGCAACACTGTTGGAGAACAGCAGGAGGAACGCAGAAATGGAGAAGGAGGATGACTGAGAGAGGGGGTTTGAACGACTGAGGGGAAGAGGGAAACGAGAGAGACGAGAGAAACGAGGCGCTGAGGCGAAGTTGGTGCCGCGCCAGGGGTGCGAGAGCTGCAGCAGCGGCGAGGGGGTTTGGACGACTGAGGGAGCGGGAGTTGGACGACTGAGGGAGGGGGAGTTGGACGACAGAGGGAGGGGGAGTTGGACGACAGAGGAAGGGGGAGTTGGACGACAGAGGGAGGGGGAGTTGGACGACTGAGGGGAAGAGAGACTAGAGACGAGGCGCTGAGACGAAGTTGGTGCCGCGCCAGGGGCGCGAGAGCTGCAGTGGCGGCGAGTTGAGCGGGTGACGTCATCAGGCCGCGACGCCGGTGCGGCTCATGTGCGCTGTTCAGAGGTTCAGTGAAAAGTTCCGCTTTTGGAGCAGAACGGGGGAAAGGGACGCCGCGGTCCTTCAACAACCCGCTGCAGCTTAACAACAGTCCAATCGGACATGCGAGGAGGCTGGGACTTACTAGGAGAGAGGGGCCCAGGGCCGGCGAGGCCGGCCGAGGAAGACGGGCGTCCGGAGCGGCGAGCCCGCGCAGGAGGAGTAGGGGAAGGGGGAGAAGAGCGGCGGGAGTGCCGAGATCCGGGGGTGCACTGGTGAGGACGACCGACCCGGGAGGAAGAATAAACAGTAGCCGGAGTAGAACCAGGAGTAGCCGGAATGGAGATTACGGAATTCAGACGACGAGCCCGGCGAGGTGGAGCAGGAGTGGAGACAGGCTGGCTAGGCGGGAAGAGGTCCTCGTCGGAGGCGGTGAGTTAAAGGTCCATGACGGAGAACAAGCTAATGCTAGCAGGCGGGTGCGGCAGATTCGACTGACGCGAACTTTCATCACGAGAGATAGTTAGTTAGGGGAGGTATTTATAGGACGGTTGATTGATACGGGGTGGAGTTAGAACGTAGAGTTCGGGCGTGGTCCTTCTCCCAAACTTTTGTTATTACATAACATCATTTAGAATGGCAACCCCTGTAAAATCTTTAATCCTAAAGACATATACACATATAAGTATATGTCTATATATAAGTATTGCTGTAAAGCAGTGGGTGAGTACTTTCCAAATATGTAAGAATCATTCCTGTAACATACTCACAGGCTGAGATATTTAGGGTCAAAATGCCAAGTTGATATATGGGTGCTATAGGTTGAGAAGCTGGGAACTGCAACACCAGTGTTGCAGTTCCCAGCTTCTCAACCTGTAACATCCAGATATATGCAGATATTTGGTATCTATGGAAAGCTTGTGATGAATACTTTCCAAATATGTAAGATGTAAGTACAATATCGCCATATTTGAGGGTGCTGTTCTCCGCGAGGCTGTTATGTGTATGGGCTCGTTGGAAAGTCTTTTTCTCACACTACAAGTGTCTTAAATTTCGTGTGGATATGTTCAGTTTTCTTTGAGTTACGGCTGTTCAAAAACGGTCACAGTGATACCCTTCATTCTGGAACTCTGCCACCCTCTCTAACTTTTTTGGTCATTTTAAACTAAGATTACTCTCCCTACACATAAGTGATACCCGGAAACATAGCCTAGTTGGACAGGGAATGTCCTCGACTGTACGCAGGATAAATCCCATGTTGATGGATTTAGTTTTGCTTGAGTTACGGCTGTTCAAAATCGGCCATAGGTTTTAACAGTCCAGCGGGTCACAGCAGTCATACGGCCGCCTGAGGTGCATTATTTTCGGTTATAGAAATCCCATGTTTACCGGTCCATATCTCGGGCTGTGTACATGATACAGACACAACCCTTATGTCGTTGGATAGCTCTTGACATGCTCTACAAAGTTTCTGCTTGGTATTTTGCAATTGGACATTTGCCCGCGATGATAGAACGTTTTGAATATCGCCATATTTGAGGGTGCTGTTCTCCGCGGGACTGTTATGCACAAGGATGTGTATGGGCGCCTTAGAAAGGGCATTTCTCACACTACAAATATCTTAAATTTCATGTGGATATGTTTAGTATTCTTTGAGTTATGGCTGTTCAAAAACGGTCACAGTGATACCCTTCATTCTGGAAGTCTGCCACCCTCTCTAACTTTTTTGGTCATTTTAAACAAAAATTACTCTCCCTACACATAAGTGATACCCGGAAGCCTTAGCCTCATTGGACAGGGAATGTCCTGTACTGTACTCTGGTTAAATCCCATGTTGATACATGTAGTTTTCTTTGAGTTATGGCTGTTCAAAATCGGCCCTAGGTATTAGCAGTCCAGCGGGTCACAGCAGTCATGCCGCCGCCTGAGGTGCACTATTTTCAGCTATAGAAAAGCCATATTTACTGGTCCATATCTCTGGCTGTGTACATGATACAGACACAACCCTTATATGCTTGGATAGCCCTTGACATGTACTACAAAACTTGCTGCTGGGGATCTTAGAGTCAGAGGGCCTTCATTTGGAAGACAATAGCAGCAGGGTCTATTAGCTGTGGGGGATGGGGGGAGCATGCTCTCAGTCTGAATGTCTAAGCAGAAGTATTGCTGACCAGCCATGTCAAAGAACAAATAAGACCAGACAAATATCAGGAAACAATCGGTTTATTGTATTTTGCAGAAGTTTTACAGAAGTAGCAGATAACAGTGTGTACATATAAAGCTGAACATATATTACACATATCACATATATATATTTTAGCCTAACCCTAATCCTATCTCTTATTCTAGCTAACCCTAATATTTACAGTTCTATCTACATATTTATATACAGTTCAGATTTTTGCTGCAGGGACTACAGCCATACTTAATCTAACCCCTCCCCAGCAAAAGACTTCCTGTTGACGCCGTAATCAAACAGGAGCTCCTCTTTAACTTTAATATTGCGTATGGCAATAAAGAGGATTACGACTTTGCCATCTACACTATACAACCGTGGTCGTAAATTTGCGTTCTTGGAGGAATGATTTATTAGACGGCCAAATGTGCACATTCCTGGATGGCACGGACACTCTTCCTCGTGAGCATCAATACAACGGGCTACCTGTCCAGAATTAAAAAAGAACATGTACCCACTCTCTTGCTCTGCTGTTGCTGCATGGGTCGCTAAGCCCTCCTGTCTAGACACCACTTTACCGTGGTAGTCACACACGACTTCCCCCAAGGCAAAAGGCCTGGTCACTACCACTCCCCTACCCTTCCCCTCTATCTCTGCCACTGCTAGTCCCTTCCACCTCTGCGTCCTGCAAAACTTCTGCAGCTCAGCACTGTCCATCGCATCGTCAATGCCCCCAGATGGCTTCCACTGCTGTACGATGGATGCAGCATCTGGAATGTTGGCAGACCACCCTTGCTTCTCAATCCAGGCCTTGACTCTGGACTCAGAGGGCAGTCTACGGGCAAAGTGCTCTGTAAAGAACGCAAAAAAAGAAATTAGTCAGTAGGTTCAGACATAACAAATATGATGTGCATTCCAGGTAGTAATTAGAGTTGAGACTAAGACTAGGCTAAGAGATTAATTCTTAAAGACTCACCTAGAACATGCTGCACCCGAAGCTCGAGCTGTTCCCTACGCCAGCGGTCGTAGCAGTAGCGTTCGTACTGCCCAGCCAGGGATACCCGCTTAGACCTCTTGGGTGGCACCCCGTCCAACGTCACTGGATATGACCGGAGCAACTTGTCATATGCAGCTTGGTCGGTCAAGTATGCCGCGGAACCCGTGGGGGTGTGGTCGCTCTGGTCACTACTGCAAGTAGAGGAAATGAGAAAAATGATGAGTACAGAAAAAAAAATACAAATAGTTGAAATGTAACCATGCTAGACCATCCTAGTGACAACATGAACAAATACTTACTCTGAATCACCCCGCAGTCTCCTCAGGATCAGGCACGCATCTACCGCTGAGCTTATCTCTCTCATCCGGTAGTGCTTCTCTGCCGTGGCCGTCGAGTGGGTGAGGTAGCCCGCCACCTTGGACTTTTCAGCATCGGGCGTGTCCTTCGTGGCTGTCTCGTATGCCCGTCTGACCATCTGGCTGGTCACCTTTGGCACCTGATACCTGAAAAAGACAATATATTCCTTAGTACTCATACATTAATTCCATTATATAATATAAAAACTGAAGTAAGGAAAGAAGAGTATTGCAGAGCTTGAGTTCATTTAGTTCAACTTACTTCTTGTGCAGCCGCTCCAGGTCATTGGAGGCGTTGTGGATAGTTCTGCCAGTGGAGGAGATGAAGAACCTCTCATCTGACTCAGACGGAGCCTCAACTGGCAGTTGGGCTACAGCTGGAACAGCAGGAGCAACAGGAGCCGGGTCTTCAGTTGGGATGCCAACCACAGCCATCCCTCTGCTCTGCAGCTCCTCGATCATCCTGCGAGGAATAAAAGACATATTTACATTTAGCTTTCTTATAATAGAATAAGAAACATACTTTATGATATCTAAAAGTAACCATTGTCAGCATCTTACCTGCCAACAGTGTCAGGGCTCTGCATGATCCTGGTGATGAGAGAGTACTCCCAGACACGGCCAGTACGAAGCAAATTGTTGGCAGCTCTCTTGGCAGATTCCACCACAGCCAGAATGTCAGCTTCTGAGGAGTTCTTCATGCAGGATCTTCTGAGGTGAACTGGAAGGCTCCAATGAGTCTTATTGCACATAGGACACAGGAGGAAGGTCCTATTGCTAGCTTGCCTGTAAAACAGAAACAGAAAAAAAGAGAAATATACATTAGACATCTTCACATATTTATTGTCAAATTTATCAATAAATTTATCAATTTAATTTGCATAGAATTGTTCAGCATTATGTAATCCTAAAACAAGTAAGGTTCCCATAGCATTTTCCTTGTAGCCAAGTCAGAGATAGTTTACTACAGTAAATCAAAGACAAACTTGTACTTACTCAGCAGAAGCAGCAGAAGAAGAAGAAGCAGCAGAAGAAGAAGCCATCTCAGACAGTCAAGAGGATTCCTGGTCACTGGAGCAGAGAAGGTCAAGGAGGTCAAGGAGGTCGCTGATCTTGGTAAGACAAGTATCAGAGGTGGTTTGGGGGTTCAAACTTGCTGCTTATATGCTACTGTAAACAAAAGGACACGCCCCGCACTTGACTGGGGTATCACCTGGTTGGATGATGGCTGTGGTCCAGAGGGGGCCAATGAGGTGACAGGTTGAACTCTGAATTGAGGAACAAGCCATATGCTAATTAAGTCAATTCACAGGCTGGGAGTCAGCAGGCTGGGTGAGGTGGCAGTGAGAGGCTGGGAGACAGCAACCAGTTCTCAACCTGAGAGTGTGGGTACAGGAGTTATTCCTACATATTTGGAAAGTACTCATCACGAGCTTTCCATAGGTACCAAATATGTGCATATATCTGGGTGTTACAGGTTGAGAAGCTGGGAACTGCAACCCTGGAGTTCCGGTTCCCAGCTTCTCAACATGGGAACTGCAACCCTGGAGTTCCAGTTCCCAGCTTCTCAACCTGTAACAGCTTCTCAAGCTTGTGATGAGTACTTTCCAAATATGTAAGAATAACTCCTGTACCATACTCCATGAGGTTGAGAACTGGTTGCTGTCTCCCAGCCTCTCACTGCCACCTCACAGGCCTCATGGGGGCAGGCCTCATTAGCATGGCCTATCAACTGGCCTGATGTGCCCATTTACAAGCTGGGAGCACAAGTCAGATGCTAATTAAGTCAATTCACAGGCTGGGAGACATTGAGATTGAGAGGCTGGGAACTGCAACCCTGGAGTTCCAGTTCCCAGCTTCTCAACCTGGAACATCCAGATATATGCACATATTTGGTATCTGTGGAAAGCTTGTGATGAGTACATTCATATATAATATGTAAGAATCATTCCTGTACCATACTCACAGGCTGAGAGATTGTAGGTCAAATTAGCCAATTTTTGCCAGTTTCTGAATTGATTCCGCCAAAATTGGTTTGCTAAGTGCGGACCACGCCTAAAGAAGTAGAGAAAGAAGAAGGAAAAAGGGGAGGGAACTCAGGGAAATTTGGGCTGGAGTTCTGAACTACGTGCTTGAAGAAGCGTGCAGTTATATCCCCCCCTTTTTATTTAATGAGAAGTGGAAGAGTAGAAAAAGGGGGCTGTTGGGGAGGAGGTGGGTTGCGAACTTTCGTCACGAGAGATAGTTAGTTAGGGGAGGTATTTATAGGACGGTTGATTGATACGGGGTGGAGTTAGAACGTAGAGTTCGGGCGTGGTCCTTCTCCCAAACTTTTGTTATTACATATGTAGCCAGTGGGACTGGGAACAGTGTATAATTTGCCTCGAATAGGCATTGGTCGAGCTTCCCGGGTTTTCTAGACGGGCAGGTATATGGGCAGCTATGGGGGTCCTGGTTAGCATGAGCAGCGGTGCTAGCACTATTGACGGCGTTCAGCGCGAGGTACAGCAGCAATCCGGGAGTAGAAGGTGTGTTTTTAACTTAATTTTGTAGTGTTTGAGCACCTGGTTAGCATTTTTAGTATATCGTGGCTTAGCACAGTATGTGTTTTTAGGACTAGACTGGGACTGAGGTGCTGGTTGGAGCGGCTGGGTATGTGTGCTGGCGTGAGTGTGCCGCGGCACTGAGTAATATAGAGAGCTCTGAAGTTAACGACAGGTATGTTGTGGCTGTTTAATTTACCCTTCCACTCATTTATATCTAAATTTTAATTAGTAATCCAGCCCTTGTCTTTATGTTCAGCTGAACTGCAGTACGCCGTGCTACTACACTGACTGGGAGAACGATAAAACGTGCTGTTTGTGTGGGGTATGTATATCAACATTTAGCTGAATAATGTGTAACCTATATTCTTATATTGTCTGGCTTAGCTGGTGTTTGTTTTCTGTGGTTTAAATAATGTGAATGTTGTAATTTAAACGTGTTATTCTCTTGCCCCTCTGTGTTAACAGATGCCAGATTCGTTTAATATGGCTAGCTGCTGTTTTCTTTTAGCTGATGTTTTCTTTTAGCTGATGTTTTCTTTTAGACGTTTTTTGTAAAGGTATTTTTACAGCAATTGCTGTTTCTGTTTACAAAATAAGTGTATGTGCTGCTCAGAACTCTTGGTAGAGCATTTATTTATTTTTTTATTTTTATGTTTATGTTCTATTATTGGTAACAAAGTCTAGATCTGGCCAACTAAGCTACTTGTGGGCGATAAGCTTAGGAAAGTGAATGCTATTTGTATGGTACTGGAGTGGTGTGTAGTCACTGAACTTTGGATTTGTAGTGGAAAGTATCACTATCTACCATTTATTATTTTGATTTCTCTTACTGATTTGCAGTGTTCCCTTATTTTGTTTACTTTATGTAATAGCATCCAAACCCTAACTAGAAGCCTGAAGCTTAGTTGTGGTATATGTTTTATTTTGTTACCAAAGGTTTGTTTGTTATTTTTTTTTTTTTTCCATTTTAATAAAATCTTTTAACGTGTCAGTTAACCTGTGACCAAATAAAGAATATTTCTATTTTTCTTAAAAGTGACCTGTGTGCATTTTTACTTACAGAGCTCCCCTTTGCTCTAGGTATAAACCAAGGGGTGGCGTAGTTGGTTTAGTTTTATTTATTTATTTATTTTTCTTTGTAAATAGCCAAATAGGGCGTCTAGGGTCGCCACACATAACATCATTTTGCTAAGTGTGGACCACGCCTAAAGAAGTAGAGAAAGAAGAAGGAAAAAGGGGAGGGAACTCAGGGAAATTTGGGCTGGAGTTCTGAACTGCGTGCTTGAAGAAGGAGCTTGATCGTGTGCTCGGAGATTCCTTGTCTGGAGGCGTTGGATGCTGCACGATGTAAACTGAGTGGGTGGAGAATTGATCTGGTGAGTAACTACTGGGAGAAAGGATGCGACGGAGATGTGTTGGAACCAGTGCTTTGAGATTATACTACTAGATTCCGTTGTGAACAGAGGATCTAAAGGTGATGCTTGTTGAAAGAGGCGGAGATTAAGTGGTGGACGAGTGGTTCGTACGGGCTGAGGGGTGAGTCAAGTTTGAATAGATAGAGGATCGTGGTTTTTGCCAATTTGGTCCGTTTGCTTCATTCTTGAAGGTAAGGGTATCTGAGTCAAGGATGATGAGATCTGAAATTAGGGGCTGAGAAGGAGTTGTGGGAGATTTTAAGGGAAGTAAATTCTGAGCATCTGAGGAATCTAAGTAGAAGGACGGCTGAAAGGATGGTTTGTTGAGCTTGGAAGATCAGTCCGTTTACACGGGGGTTAGGTGAAGTGTAGTTTGTGAAAATGAAGGTACCGTGGTTGGGTTGCATTTGCATGCGGAGCCAAGGATCTGAATTTCTGTAACTGAAAACGAAAAAGAATAGAATTAAATTCTATCAGCGATAGAATTAAATGGACCTGAGGTGTGAACAGCTTTAGTGGTGAACTAATGCTTAATGGAGTGCCAAGTGAGACGACGGATAAAAGGCAAGATTTCTAGCGATTTGGAGCAATTTTTTTTTTTTTTTTGATGTGGACTGCAGCGAGATTGATCAGAGTGGAGTAGAATAGATTTTCACCATTCATGTCCCCAAAGGAGGGCAGCGACGAGGACCGCATATAAGTCCAGAGAGCGCAGAAGAATCGCGCAGCTGCACGGCGGAGCAGATGAAGTTCTCCGGCCAAGCAGAAGCGACCAGAGGAAGGAGCGGCATCTGTGAATAGCTTAATATCAAAAGAGCTGGAAGCTGCGTTGGCGTAGAAGAAAAACCCGTTCGATTGCAGAGGAGGCACAGCCAGAAATGGAGCTCTGACGTGCAGTATCAGTTGAGCATAACGAATGGTGGAGGGCTCGGACGAAAAAGCCAAGAGGAGGAGGCGGGAAATGAAAGAACGACCCTGGGTTCGATTTTGGGTTGTGAATAAAGTGGCCGAGGGGGGAAAGACGGTGCTAGGTACGGGCGGGGAGACTTGAAAGGAGGCGGAGTCCAGAAAGATCCCAAGAAAGAGATGTGGAGGGACCAACGGAGTTCTCCGACGGCGGGGCACGGAGGCGAGTGAAAGCGCTGGTCATGGCTTCAAGACCCATCGAGAGGGGCGAGGAAGGAGGACCGATGACGAAGTTACCCAGGAGGTAGAGCACGAACTGGGGCCCGTGTTAAGCAAATCCAGCAGAGCGCCTTAGCAAAGGAGTCGAAGCTTGGGGTTACTTTGCACCCGAAAGCAAGGTGAACTAAAAAACGGACTCTGAAAAGGCGCCAGGAGTCAGGATGGAGAGGGAGGATTTTGAAAGCCGAAACCACGTCAGCCTTAGACAGTCAGGCCCATCGCGGGATGGGGAGCTTCGTCCCGCAAACACACGTCAATGAAGTTCCAGATCCGGGGCGTCTTGGAATGTAGCAGGGTTCCAGTGTTGGAGATGAACCGCAGCGCGAGCTGAGAGGGGGCGGCGTTGTAGATGGAGAATGAAGGTCATGAAGCTCCAGCAAGGAGCTGAGTGGGTGCTGCAGCCCGGTGAGAAACGGCGAGAGAGGAGGCGGGGAGAGAATTGACGGAGTAAAGGAAGGAGAAAGGCTGGCTGGAAGGGACGGGTTGGAGAATAGTGTTGCCAACTGCTCAGTAAGGAAAGTAGCCATTGGCTGCAATTTGTGATTAAAACCCCTTAAATGTTAGAAATGTTACAAATGAACTCTAACAAATGAACTACGTCTGTTGCTTTTATAAATAGGCAGAGACTTCTGAAAATGACTCCATTTTAACGTAAATTACATGATTAAGTTTTTTTTTTTTTTTTTTTGACAGTCAGCGGCGGCTTCAGGTATGCGCAGTTCGTTGCAGCGTGTTTGAAGAGCGGTGTGAGTGTGTGGTCTGACTGAGACTGCGCTGTAAGTGACGTGGGCGGGGCTCGCGGCAGCACCTGCTGCTCGCTGAGGAGAAACTGAAGAGCATGTGTGTTCATTTAAACTCTCAATAACAAACAAAAACTAAGTTGGAAAGTTGGCAACACTGTTGGAGAACAGCAGGAGGAACGCAGAAATGGAGAAGGAGGATGACTGAGAGAGGGGGTTTGAACGACTGAGGGGAAGAGGGAAACGAGAGAGACGAGAGAAACGAGGCGCTGAGGCGAAGTTGGTGCCGCGCCAGGGGTGCGAGAGCTGCAGCAGCGGCGAGGGGGTTTGGACGACTGAGGGAGGGGGAGTTGGATGACTGAGGGAGGGGGAGTTGGACGACAGAGGGAGGGGGAGTTGGACGACAGAGGAAGGGGGAGTTGGACGACAGAGGGAGGGGGAGTTGGACGACTGAGGGGAAGAGAGACTAGAGACGAGGCGCTGAGACGAAGTTGGTGCCGCGCCAGGGGCGCGAGAGCTGCAGTGGCGGCGAGTTGAGCGGGTGACGTCATCAGGCCGCGACGCCGGTGCGGCTCATGTGCGCTGTTCAGAGGTTCAGTGAAAAGTTCCGCTTTTGGAGCAGAACGGGGGAAAGGGACGCCGCGGTCCTTCAAAAACCCGCTGCAGCTTAACAACAGTCCAATCGGACATGCGAGGAGGCTGGGACTTACTAGGAGAGAGGGGCCCAGGGCCGGCGAGGCCGGCCGAGGAAGACGGGCGTCCGGAGCGGCGAGCCCGCGCAGGAGGAGTAGGGGAAGGGGGAGAAGAGCGGCGGGAGTGCAGAGATCCGGGGGTGCACTGGTGAGGACGACCGACCCGGGAGGAAGAATAAACAGTAGCCGGAGTAGAACCAGGAGTAGCCGGAATGGAGATTACGGAATTCAGACGACGAGCCCGGCGAGGTGGAGCAGGAGTGGAGACAGGCTGGCTAGGAGGGAAGAGGTCCTCGTCGGAGGCGGTGAGTTAAAGGTCCATGACGGAGAACAAGCTAATGCTAGCAGGCGGGTGCGGCAGATTCGACTGAGGCGAACTTTCATCACGAGAGATAGTTAGTTAGGGGAGGTATTTATAGGACGGTTGATTGATACGGGGTGGAGTTAGAACGTAGAGTTCGGGCGTGGTCCTTCTCCCAAACTTTTGTTATTACATAACATCATTTAGAATGGCAACCCCTGTAAAATCTTTAATCCTAAAGACATATACACATATAAGTATATGTCTATATATAAGTATTGCTGTAAAGCAGTGGGTGAGTACTTTCCAAATATGTAAGAATCATTCCTGTAACATACTCACAGGCTGAGATATTTAGGGTCAAAATGCCAAGTTGATATATGGGTGCTATAGGTTGAGAAGCTGGGAACTGCAACACC
This sequence comes from Astyanax mexicanus, assembly GCF_023375975.1. Taxonomy (NCBI): domain Eukaryota; kingdom Metazoa; phylum Chordata; class Actinopteri; order Characiformes; family Acestrorhamphidae; genus Astyanax; species Astyanax mexicanus. The sequence goes on along the minus strand of NC_064429.1, from coordinate 596,218 downwards.
AGTGTTGCAGTTCCCAGCTTCTCAACCTGTAACATCCAGATATATGCAGATATTTGGTATCTATGGAAAGCTTGTGATGAATACTTTCCAAATATGTAAGATGTAAGTACAATATTGCCATATTTGAGGGTGCTGTTCTCCGCGAGGCTGTTATGTGTATGGGCTCGTTGGAAAGTCTTTTTCTCACACTACAAGTGTCTTAAATTTCGTGTGGATATGTTCAGTTTTCTTTGAGTTACGGCTGTTCAAAAACGGTCACAGTGATACCCTTCATTCTGGAACTCTGCCACCCTCTCTAACTTTTTTGGTCATTTTAAACTAAGATTACTCTCCCTACACATAAGTGATACCCGGAAACATAGCCTAGTTGGACAGGGAATGTCCTCGACTGTACGCAGGATAAATCCCATGTTGATGGATTTAGTTTTGCTTGAGTTACGGCTGTTCAAAATCGGCCATAGGTTTTAACAGTCCAGCGGGTCACAGCAGTCATACGGCCGCCTGAGGTGCATTATTTTCGGTTATAGAAATCCCATGTTTACCGGTCCATATCTCGGGCTGTGTACATGATACAGACACAACCCTTATGTCGTTGGATAGCTCTTGACATGCTCTACAAAGTTTCTGCTTGGTATTTTGCAATTGGACATTTGCCCGCGATGATAGAACGTTTTGAATATCGCCATATTTGAGGGTGCTGTTCTCCGCGGGACTGTTATGCACAAGGATGTGTATGGGCTCCTTAGAAAGGGCATTTCTCACACTACAAATATCTTAAATTTCATGTGGATATGTTTAGTATTCTTTGAGTTATGGCTGTTCAAAAACGGTCACAGTGATACCCTTCATTCTGGAAGTCTGCCACCCTCTCTAACTTTTTTGGTCATTTTAAACAAAAATTACTCTCCCTACACATAAGTGATACCCGGAAGCCTTAGCCTCATTGGACAGGGAATGTCCTGTACTGTACTCTGGTTAAATCCCATGTTGATACATGTAGTTTTCTTTGAGTTACGGCTGTTCAAAGTCGGCCCTAGGTATTAGCAGTCCAGCGGGTCACAGCAGTCATGCCGCCACCTGAGGTGCACTATTTTCAGCTATAGAAAAGCCATATTTACTGGTCCATATCTCTGGCTGTGTACATGATACAGACACAACCCTTATATGCTTGGATAGCCCTTGACATGTACTACAAAACTTGCTGCTGGGGATCTTAGAGTCAGAGGGCCTTCATTTGGAAGACAATAGCAGCAGGGTCTATTAGCTGTGGGGGATGGGGGGAGCATGCTCTCAGTCTGAATGTCTAAGCAGAAGTATTGCTGACCAGCCATGTCAAAGAACAAATAAGACCAGACAAATATCAGGAAACAATCGGTTTATTGTATTTTGCAGAAGTTTTACAGAAGTAGCAGATAACAGTGTGTACATATAAAGCTGAACATATATTACACATATCACATATATATATTTTAGCCTAACCCTAATCCTATCTCTTATTCTAGCTAACCCTAATATTTACAGTTCTATCTACATATTTATTTACAGTTCAGATTTTTGCTGCAGGGACTACAGCCATACTTAATCTAACCCCTCCCCAGCAAAAGACTTCCTGTTGACGCCGTAATCAAACAGGAGCTCCTCTTTAACTTTAATATTGCGTATGGCAATAAAGAGGATTACGTCTTTGCCATCTACACTATACAACCGTGGTCGTAAATTTGCGTTCTTGGAGGAATGATTTATTAGACGGCCAAATGTGCACATTCCTGGATGGCACGGACACTCTTCCTCGTGAGCATCAATACAACGGGCTACCTGTCCAGAATTAAAAAAGAACATGTACCCACTCTCTTGCTCTGCTGTTGCTGCATGGGTCGCTAAGCCCTCCTGTCTAGACACCACTTTACCGTGGTAGTCACACACGACTTCCCCCAAGGCAAAAGGCCTGGTCACTACCACTCCCCTACCCTTCCCCTCTATCTCTGCCACTGCTAGTCCCTTCCACCTCTGCGTCCTGCAAAACTTCTGCAGCTCAGCACTGTCCATCGCATCGTCAATGCCCCCAGATGGCTTCCACTGCTGTACGATGGATGCAGCATCTGGAATGTTGGCAGACCACCCTTGCTTCTCAATCCAGGCCTTGACTCTGGACTCAGAGGGCAGTCTACGGGCAAAGTGCTCTGTAAAGAACGCAAAAAAAGAAATTAGTCAGTAGGTTCAGACATAACAAATATGATGTGCATTCCAGGTAGTAATTAGAGTTGAGACTAAGACTAGGCTAAGAGATTAATTCTTAAAGACTCACCTAGAACATGCTGCACCCGAAGCTCGAGCTGTTCCCTACGCCAGCGGTCGTAGCAGTAGCGTTCGTACTGCCCAGCCAGGGATACCCGCTTAGACCTCTTGGGTGGCACCCCGTCCAACGTCACTGGATATGACCGGAGCAACTTGTCATATGCAGCTTGGTCGGTCAAGTATGCCGCGGAACCCGTGGGGGTGTGGTCGCTCTGGTCACTACTGCAAGTAGAGGAAATGAGAAAAATGATGAGTACAGAAAAAAAAATACAAATAGTTGAAATGTAACCATGCTAGACCATCCTAGTGACAACATGAACAAATACTTACTCTGAATCACCCCGCAGGCTCCTCAGGATCAGGCACGCATCTACCGCTGAGCTTATCTCTCTCATCCGGTAGTGCTTCTCTGCCGTGGCCGTCGAGTGGGTGAGGTAGCCCGCCACCTTGGACTTTTCAGCATCGGGCGTGTCCTTCGTGGCTGTCTCGTATGCCCGTCTGACCATCTGGCTGGTCACCTTTGGCACCTGATACCTGAAAAAGACAATATATTCCTTAGTACTCATACATTAATTCCATTATATAATATAAAAACTGAAGTAAGGAAAGAAGAGTATTGCAGAGCTTGAGTTCATTTAGTTCAACTTACTTCTTGTGCAGCCGCTCCAGGTCATTGGAGGCGTTGTGGATAGTTCTGCCAGTGGAGGAGATGAAGAACCTCTCATCTGACTCAGACGGAGCCTCAACTGGCAGTTGGGCTACAGCTGGAACAGCAGGAGCAACAGGAGCCGGGTCTTCAGTTGGGATGCCAACCACAGCCATCCCTCTGCTCTGCAGCTCCTCGATCATCCTGCGAGGAATAAAAGACATATTTACATTTAGCTTTCTTATAATAGAATAAGAAACATACTTTATGATATCTAAAAGTAACCATTGTCAGCATCTTACCTGCCAACAGTGTCAGGGCTCTGCATGATCCTGGTGATGAGAGAGTACTCCCAGACACGGCCAGTACGAAGCAAATTGTTGGCAGCTCTCTTGGCAGATTCCACCACAGCCAGAATGTCAGCTTCTGAGGAGTTCTTCATGCAGGATCTTCTGAGGTGAACTGGAAGGCTCCAATGAGTCTTATTGCACATAGGACACAGGAGGAAGGTCCTATTGCTAGCTTGCCTGTAAAACAGAAACAGAAAAAAAGAGAAATAGACATTAGATATCTTCACATATTTATTGTCAAATTTATCAATAAATTTATCAATTTAATTTGCATAGAATTGTTCAGCATTATGTAATCCTAAAACAACTAAGGTTCCCATAGCATTTTCCTTGTAGCCAAGTCAGAGATAGTTTACTACAGTAAATCAAAGACAAACTTGTACTTACTCAGCAGAAGCAGAAGAAGAAGAAGAAGCAGCAGAAGAAGAAGCCATCTCAGACAGTCAAGAGGATTCCTGGTCACTGGAGCAGAGAAGGTCAAGGAGGTCAAGGAGGTCGCTGATCTTGGTAAGACAAGTATCAGAGGTGGTTTGGGGGTTCAAACTTGCTGCTTATATGCTACTGTAAACAAAAGGACACGCCCCGCACTTGACTGGGGTATCACCTGGTTGGATGATGGCTGTGGTCCAGAGGGGGCCAATGAGGTGACAGGTTGAACTCTGAATTGAGGAACAAGCCATATGCTAATTAAGTCAATTCACAGGCTGGGAGTCAGCAGGCTGGGTGAGGTGGCAGTGATATTTGGAAAGTACTCATCACGAGCTTTCCATAGGTACCAAATATGTGCATATATCTGGGTGTTACAGGTTGAGAAGCTGGGAACTGCAACCCTGGAGTTCCGGTTCCCAGCTTCTCAACATGGGAACTGCAACCCTGGAGTTCCAGTTCCCAGCTTCTCAACCTGTAACAGCTTCTCAAGCTTGTGATGAGTACTTTCCAAATATGTAAGAATAACTCCTGTACCATACTCCATGAGGTTGAGAACTGGTTGCTGTCTCCCAGCCTCTCACTGCCACCTCACAGGCCTCATGGGGGCAGGCCTCATTAGCATGGCCTATCAACTGGCCTGATGTGCCCATTTACAAGCTGGGAGCACAAGTCAGATGCTAATTAAGTCAATTCACAGGCTGGGAGACATTGAGATTGAGAGGCTGGGAACTGCAACCCTGGAGTTCCAGTTCCCAGCTTCTCAACCTGGAACATCCAGATATATGCACATATTTGGTATCTGTGGAAAGCTTGTGATGAGTACATTCATATATAATATGTAAGAATCATTCCTGTACCATACTCACAGGCTGAGAGATTGTAGGTCAAATTAGCCAATTTTTGCCAGTTTCTGAATTGATTCCGCCAAAATTGGTTTGCTAAGTGCGGACCACGCCTAAAGAAGTAGAGAAAGAAGAAGGAAAAAGGGGAGGGAACTCAGGGAAATTTGGGCTGGAGTTCTGAACTACGTGCTTGAAGAAGCGTGCAGTTATATCCCCCCCTTTTTATTTAATGAGAAGTGGAAGAGTAGAAAAAGGGGGCTGTTGGGGAGGAGGTGGGTTGCGAACTTTCGTCACGAGAGATAGTTAGTTAGGGGAGGTATTTATAGGACGGTTGATTGATACGGGGTGGAGTTAGAACGTAGAGTTCGGGCGTGGTCCTTCTCCCAAACTTTTGTTATTACATAACATCATTTTGCTAAGTGTGGACCACGCCTAAAGAAGTAGAGAAAGAAGAAGGAAAAAGGGGAGGGAACTCAGGGAAATTTGGGCTGGAGTTCTGAACTGCGTGCTTGAAGAAGGAGCTTGATCGTGTGCTCGGAGATTCCTTGTCTGGAGGCGTTGGATGCTGCACGATGTAAACTGAGTGGGCGGAGAATTGATCTGGTGAGTAACTACTGGGAGAAAGGATGCGACGGAGATGTGTTGGAACCAGTGCTTTGAGATTATACTACTAGATTCCGTTGTGAACAGAGGATCTAAAGGTGATGCTTGTTGAAAGAGGCGGAGATTAAGTGGTGGACGAGTGGTTCGTACGGGCTGAGGGGTGAGTCAAGTTTGAATAGATAGAGGATCGTGGTTTTTGCCAATTTGGTCCGTTTGCTTCATTCTTGAAGGTAAGGGTATCTGAGTCAAGGATGATGAGATCTGAAATTAGGGGCTGAGAAGGAGTTGTGGGAGATTTTAAGGGAAGTAAATTCTGAGCATCTGAGGAATCTAAGTAGAAGGACGGCTGAAAGGATGGTTTGTTGAGCTTGGAAGATCAGTCCGTTTACACGGGGGTTAGGTGAAGTGTAGTTTGTGAAAATGAAGGTACCGTGGTTGGGTTGCATTTGCATGCGGAGCCAAGGATCTGAATTTCTGTAACTGAAAACGAAAAAGAATAGAATTAAATTCTATCAGCGATAGAATTAAATGGACCTGAGGTGTGAACAGCTTTAGTGGTGAACTAATGCTTAATGGAGTGCCAAGTGAGACGACGGATAAAAGGCAAGATTTCTAGCGATTTGGAGCAATTTTTTTTTTTTTGATGTGGACTGCAGCGAGATTGATCAGAGTGGAGTAGAATAGATTTTCATCATTCATGTCCCCAAAGGAGGGCAGCGACGAGGACCGCATATAAGTCCAGAGAGCGCAGAAGAATCGCGCGGCTGCACGGCGGAGCAGATGAAGTTCTCCGGCCAAGCAGAAGCGACCAGAGGAAGGAGCGGCATCTGTGAATAGCTTAATATCAAAAGAGCTGGAAGCTGCGTTGGCGTAGAAGAAAAACCCGTTCGATTGCAGAGGAGGCACAGCCAGAAATGGAGCTCTGACGTGCAGTATCAGTTGAGCATAACGAATGGTGGAGGGCTCGGACGAAAAAGCCAAGAGGAGGAGGCGGGAAATGAAAGAACGACCCTGGGTTCGATTTTGGGTTGTGAATAAAGTGGCCGAGGGGGGAAAGACGATGCTAGGTACGGGCGGGGAGACTTGAAAGGAGGCGGAGTCCAGAAAGATCCCAAGAAACTCGAGAGATGTGGAGGGACCAACGGAGTTCTCCGACGGCGGGGCACGGAGGCGAGTGAAAGCGCTGGTCATGGCTTCAAGACCCATCGAGAGGGGCGAGGAAGGAGGACCGATGACAAAGTTACCCAGGAGGTAGAGCACGAACTGGGGCCCGTGTTAAGCAAATCCAGCAGAGCGCCTTAGCAAAGGAGTCGAAGCTTGGGGTTACTTTGCACCCGAAAGCAAGGTGAACTGAAAAACGGACTCTGAAAAGGCGCCAGGAGTCAGGATGGAGAGGGAGGATTTTGAAAGCCGAAACCACGTCAGCCTTAGACAGCCAGGCCCATCGCGGGATGGGGAGCTTCGTCCCGCAAACACACGTCAATGAAGTTCCAGATCCGGGGCGTCTTGGAATGTAGCAGCGCGAGCTGAGAGGGGGCGGCGTTGTAGATGGAGAATGAAGGTCATGAAGCTCCAGCAAGGAGCTGAGCGGGTGCTGCAGCCCGGTGAGAAACGGCGAGAGAGGAGGCGGGGAGAGAATTGACGGAGTAAAGGAAGGAGAAAGGCTGGCTGGAAGGGACGGGTTGGAGAATAGTGTTGCCAACTGCTCAGTAAGGAAAGTAGCCATTGGCTGCAATTTGTGATTAAAACCCCTTAAATGTTAGAAATGTTACAAATGAACTCTAACAAATGAACTACGTCTGTTGCTTTTATAAATAGGCAGAGACTTCTGAAAATGACTCCATTTTAACATAAATTACATGATTAAGTTTTTTTTTTTTTTTTTTGACAGTCAGCTGCGGCTTCAGGTATGCGCAGTTCGTTGCAGCGTGTTTGAAGAGCGGTGTGAGTGTGTGGTCTGACTGAGACTGCGCTGTAAGTGACGTGGGCGGGGCTCGCGGCAGCACCTGCTGCTCGCTGAGGAGAAACTGAAGAGCATGTGTGTTCATTTAAACTCTCAATAACAAACAAAAACTAAGTTGGCAAGTTGGCAACACTGTTGGAGAACAGCAGGAGGAACGCAGAAATGGAGAAGGAGGATGACTGAGAGAGGGGGTTTGAACGACTGAGGGGAAGAGGGAAACGAGAGAGACGAGAGAAACGAGGCGCTGAGGCGAAGTTGGTGCCGCGCCAGGGGTGCGAGAGCTGCAGCAGCGGCGAGGGGGTTTGGACGACTGAGGGAGCGGGAGTTGGACGACTGAGGGAGGGGGAGTTGGACGACAGAGGGAGGGGGAGTTGGACGACAGAGGAAGGGGGAGTTGAACGACAGAGGGAGGGGGAGTTGGACGACAGAGGAAGGGGGAGTTGGACGACAGAGGGAGGGGGAGTTGGACGACTGAGGGGAAGAGAGACTAGAGACGAGGCGCTGAGACGAAGTTGGTGCCGCGCCAGGGGCGCGAGAGCTGCAGTGGCGGCGAGTTGAGCGGGTGACGTCATCAGGCCGCGACGCCGGTGCGGCTCATGTGCGCTGTTCAGAGGTTCAGTGAAAAGTTCCGCTTTTGGAGCAGAACGGGGGAAAGGGACACCGCGGTCCTTCAAAAACCCGCTGCAGCTTAACAACAGTCCAATCGGACATGCGAGGAGGCTGGGACTTACTAGGAGAGAGGGGCCCAGGGCCGGCGAGGCCGGCCGAGGAAGACGGGCGTCCGGAGCGGCGAGCCCGCGCAGGAGGAGTAGGGGAAGGGGGAGAAGAGCGGCGGGAGTGCCGAGATCCGGGGGTGCACTGGTGAGGACGACCGACCCGGGAGGAAGAATAAACAGTAGCCGGAGTAGAACCAGGAGTAGCCGGAATGGAGATTACGGAATTCAGACGACGAGCCCGGCGAGGTGGAGCAGGAGTGGAGACAGGCTGGCTAGGAGGGAAGAGGTCCTCGTCGGAGGCGGTGAGTTAAAGGTCCATGACGGAGAACAAGCTAATGCTAGCAGGCGGGTGCGGCAGATTCGACTGACGCGAACTTTCATCACGAGAGATAGTTAGTTAGGGGAGGTATTTATAGGACGGTTGATTGATACGGGGTGGAGTTAGAACGTAGAGTTCAGGCGTGGTCCTTCTCCCAAACTTTTGTTATTACATAACATCATTTAGAATGGCAACCCCTGTAAAATCTTTAATCCTAAAGACATATACACATATAAGTATATGTCTATATATAAGTATTGCTGTAAAGCAGTGGGTGAGTACTTTCCAAATAGTATGTAAGAATCATTCCTGTAACATACTCACAGGCTGAGATATTTAGGGTCAAAATGCCAAGTTGATATATGGGTGCTATAGGTTGAGAAGCTGGGAACTGCAACACCAGTGTTGCAGTTCCCAGCTTCTCAACCTGTAACATCCAGATATATGCAGATATTTGGTATCTATGGAAAGCTTGTGATGAATACTTTCCAAATATGTAAGATGTAAGTACAATATCGCCATATTTGAGGGTGCTGTTCTCCGCGAGGCTGTTATGTGTATGGGCTCGTTGGAAAGTCTTTTTCTCACACTACAAGTGTCTTAAATTTCGTGTGGATATGTTCAGTTTTCTTTGAGTTACGGCTGTTCAAAAACGGTCACAGTGATACCCTTCATTCTGGAACTCACCCTCTCTAACTTTTTTGGTCATTTTAAACTAAGATTACTCTCCCTACACATAAGTGATACCCGGAAACATAGCCTAGTTGGACAGGGAATGTCCTCGACTGTACGCAGGATAAATCCCATGTTGATGGATTTAGTTTTGCTTGAGTTACGGCTGTTCAAAATCGGCCATAGGTTTTAACAGTCCAGCGGGTCACAGCAGTCATACGGCCGCCTGAGGTGCATTATTTTCGGTTATAGAAATCCCATGTTTACCGGTCCATATCTCGGGCTGTGTACATGATACAGACACAACCCTTATGTCGTTGGATAGCTCTTGACATGCTCTACAAAGTTTCTGCTTGGTATTTTGCAATTGGACATTTGCCCGCGATGATAGAACGTTTTGAATATCGCCATATTTGAGGGTGCTGTTCTCCGCGGGACTGTTATGCACAAGAATGTGTATGGGCTCCTTAGAAAGGGCATTTCTCACACTACAAATATCTTAAATTTCATGTGGATATGTTTAGTATTCTTTGAGTTATGGCTGTTCAAAAACGGTCACAGTGATACCCTTCATTCTGGAAGTCTGCCACCCTCTCTAACTTTTTTGGTCATTTTAAACAAAAATTACTCTCCCTACACATAAGTGATACCCGGAAGCCTTAGCCTCATTGGACAGGGAATGTCCTGTACTGTACTCTGGTTAAATCCCATGTTGATACATGTAGTTTTCTTTGAGTTACGGCTGTTCAAAATCGGCCCTAGGTATTAGCAGTCCAGCGGGTCACAGCAGTCATGCCGCCGCCTGAGGTGCACTATTTTCAGCTATAGAAAAGCCATATTTACTGGTCCATATCTCTGGCTGTGTACATGATACAGACACAACCCTTATATGCTTGGATAGCCCTTGACATGTACTACAAAACTTGCTGCTGGGGATCTTAGAGTCAGAGGGCCTTCATTTGGAAGACAATAGCAGCAGGGTCTATTAGCTGTGGGGGATGGGGGGAGCATGCTCTCAGTCTGAATGTCTAAGCAGAAGTATTGCTGACCAGCCATGTCAAAGAACAAATAAGACCAGACAAATATCAGGAAACAATCGGTTTATTGTATTTTGCAGAAGTTTTACAGAAGTAGCAGATAACAGTGTGTACATATAAAGCTGAACATATATTACACATATCACATATATATATTTTAGCCTAACCCTAATCCTATCTCTTATTCTAGCTAACCCTAATATTTACAGTTCTATCTACATATTTATTTACAGTTCAGATTTTTGCTGCAGGGACTACAGCCATACTTAATCTAACCCCTCCCCAGCAAAAGACTTCCTGTTGACGCCGTAATCAAACAGGAGCTCCTCTTTAACTTTAATATTGCGTATGGCAATAAAGAGGATTACGTCTTTGCCATCTACACTATACAACCGTGGTCGTAAATTTGCGTTCTTGGAGGAATGATTTATTAGACGGCCAAATGTGCACATTCCTGGATGGCACGGACACTCTTCCTCGTGAGCATCAATACAACGGGCTACCTGTCCAGAATTAAAAAAGAACATGTACCCACTCTCTTGCTCTGCTGTTGCTGCATGGGTCGCTAAGCCCTCCTGTCTAGACACCACTTTACCGTGGTAGTCACACACGACTTCCCCCAAGGCAAAAGGCCTGGTCACTACCACTCCCCTACCCTTCCCCTCTATCTCTGCCACTGCTAGTTCCTTTCCACCTCTGCGTCCTGCAAAACTTCTGCAGCTCAGCACTGTCCATCGCATCGTCAATGCCCCCAGATGGCTTCCACTGCTGTACGATGGATGCAGCATCTGGAATGTTGGCAGACCACCCTTGCTTCTCAATCCAGGCCTTGACTCTGGACTCAGAGGGCAGTCTACGGGCAAAGTGCTCTGTAAAGAACGCAAAAAAAGAAATTAGTCAGTAGGTTCAGACATAACAAATATGATGTGCATTCCAGGTAGTAATTAGAGTTGAGACTAAGACTAGGCTAAGAGATTAATTCTTAAAGACTCACCTAGAACATGCTGCACCCGAAGCTCGAGCTGTTCCCTACGCCAGCGGTCGTAGCAGTAGCGTTCGTACTGCCCAGCCAGGGATACCCGCTTAGACCTCTTGGGTGGCACCCCGTCCAACGTCACTGGATATGACCGGAGCAACTTGTCATATGCAGCTTGGTCGGTCAAGTATGCCGCGGAACCCGTGGCGGTGTGGTCGCTCTGGTCACTACTGCAAGTAGAGGAAATGAGAAAAATGATGAGTACAGAAAAAAAAATACAAATAGTTGAAATGTAACCATGCTAGACCATCCTAGTGACAACATGAACAAATACTTACTCTGAATCACCCCGCAGGCTCCTCAGGATCAGGCACGCATCTACCGCTGAGCTTATCTCTCTCATCCGGTAGTGCTTCTCTGCCGTGGCCGTCGAGTGGGTGAGGTAGCCCGCCACCTTGGACTTTTCAGCATCGGGCGTGTCCTTCGTGGCTGTCTCGTATGCCCGTCTGACCATCTGGCTGGTCACCTTTGGCACCTGATACCTGAAAAAGACAATATATTCCTTAGTACTCATACATTAATTCCATTATATAATATAAAAACTGAAGTAAGGAAAGAAGAGTATTGCAGAGCTTGAGTTCATTTAGTTCAACTTACTTCTTGTGCAGCCGCTCCAGGTCATTGGAGGCGTTGTGGATAGTTCTGCCAGTGGAGGAGATGAAGAACCTCTCATCTGACTCAGACGGAGCCTCAACTGGCAGTTGGGCTACAGCTGGAACAGCAGGAGCAACAGGAGCCGGGTCTTCAGTTGGGATGCCAACCACAGCCATCCCTCTGCTCTGCAGCTCCTCGATCATCCTGCGAGGAATAAAAGACATATTTACATTTAGCTTTCTTATAATAGAATAAGAAACGTACTTTATGATATCTAAAAGTAACCATTGTCAGCATCTTACCTGCCAACAGGGTCAGGGCTCTGCATGATCCTGGTGATGAGAGAGTACTCCCAGACACGGCCAGTACGAAGCAAATTGTTGGCAGCTCTCTTGGCAGATTCCACCACAGCCAGAATGTCAGCTTCTGAGGAGTTCTTCATGCAGGATCTTCTGAGGTGAACTGGAAGGCTCCAATGAGTCTTATTGCACATAGGACACAGGAGGAAGGTCCTATTGCTAGCTTGCCTGTAAAACAGAAACAGAAAAAAAGAGAAATAGACATTAGATATCTTCACATATTTATTGTCAAATTTATCAATAAATTTATCAATTTAATTTGCATAGAATTGTTCAGCATTATGTAATCCTAAAACAAGTAAGGTTCCCATAGCATTTTCCTTGTAGCCAAGTCAGAGATAGTTTACTACAGTAAATCAAAGACAAACTTGTACTTACTCAGCAGAAGCAGCAGAAGAAGAAGAAGCAGCAGAAGAAGAAGCCATCTCAGACAGTCAAGAGGATTCCTGGTCACTGGAGCAGAGAAGGTCAAGGAGGTCAAGGAGGTCGCTGATCTTGGTAAGACAAGTATCAGAGGTGGTTTGGGGGTTCAAACTTGCTGCTTATATGCTACTGTAAACAAAAGGACACGCCCCGCACTTGACTGGGGTATCACCTGGTTGGATGATGGCTGTGGTCCAGAGGGGGCCAATGAGGTGACAGGTTGAACTCTGAATTGAGGAACAAGCCATATGCTAATTAAGTCAATTCACAGGCTGGGAGTCAGCAGGCTGGGTGAGGTGGCAGTGAGAGGCTGGGAGACAGCAACCAGTTCTCAACCTGAGAGTGTGGGTACAGGAGTTATTCCTACATATTTGGAAAGTACTCATCACGAGCTTTCCATAGGTACCAAATATGTGCATATATCTGGGTGTTACAGGTTGAGAAGCTGGGAACTGCAACCCTGGAGTTCCGGTTCCCAGCTTCTCAACATGGGAACTGCAACCCTGGAGTTCCAGTTCCCAGCTTCTCAACCTGTAACAGCTTCTCAAGCTTGTGATGAGTACTTTCCAAATATGTAAGAATAACTCCTGTACCATACTCCATGAGGTTGAGAACTGGTTGCTGTCTCCCAGCCTCTCACTGCCACCTCACAGGCCTCATGGGGACAGGCCTCATTAGCATGGCCTATCAACTGGCCTGATGTGCCCATTTACAAGCTGGGAGCACAAGTCAGATGCTAATTAAGTCAATTCACAGGCTGGGAGACATTGAGATTGAGAGGCTGGGAACTGCAACCCTGGAGTTCCAGTTCCCAGCTTCTCAACCTGGAACATCCAGATATATGCACATATTTGGTATCTGTGGAAAGCTTGTGATGAGTACATTCATATATAATATGTAAGAATCATTCCTGTACCATACTCACAGGCTGAGAGATTGTAGGTCAAATTAGCCAATTTTTGCCAGTTTCTGAATTGATTCCGCCAAAATTGGTTTGCTAAGTGCGGACCACGCCTAAAGAAGTAGAGAAAGAAGAAGGAAAAAGGGGAGGGAACTCAGGGAAATTTGAGTTCTGAACTACGTGCTTGAAGAAGCGTGCAGTTATATCCCCCCCTTTTTATTTAATGAGAAGTGGAAGAGTAGAAAAAGGGGGCTGTTGGGGAGGAGGTGGGTTGCGAACTTTCGTCACGAGAGATAGTTAGTTAGGGGAGGTATTTATAGGACGGTTGATTGATACGGGGTGGAGTTAGAACGTAGAGTTCGGGCGTGGTCCTTCTCCCAAACTTTTGTTATTACATAACATCATTTTGCTAAGTGTGGACCACGCCTAAAGAAGTAGAGAAAGAAGAAGGAAAAAGGGGAGGGAACTCAGGGAAATTTGGGCTGGAGTTCTGAACTGCGTGCTTGAAGAAGGAGCTTGATCGTGTGCTCGGAGATTCCTTGTCTGGAGGCGTTGGATGCTGCACGATGTAAACTGAGTGGGCGGAGAATTGATCTGGTGAGTAACTACTGGGAGAAAGGATGCGACGGAGATGTGTTGGAACCAGTGCTTTGAGATTATACTACTAGATTCCGTTGTGAACAGAGGATCTAAAGGTGATGCTTGTTGAAAGAGGCGGAGATTAAGTGGTGGACGAGTGGTTCGTACGGGCTGAGGGGTGAGTCAAGTTTGAATAGATAGAGGATCGTGGTTTTTGCCAATTTGGTCCGTTTGCTTCATTCTTGAAGGTAAGGGTATCTGAGTCAAGGATGATGAGATCTGAAATTAGGGGCTGAGAAGGAGTTGTGGGAGATTTTAAGGGAAGTAAATTCTGAGCATCTGAGGAATCTAAGTAGAAGGACGGCTGAAAGGATGGTTTGTTGAGCTTGGAAGATCAGTCCGTTTACACGGGGGTTAGGTGAAGTGTAGTTTGTGAAAATGAAGGTACCGTGGTTGGGTTGCATTTGCATGCGGAGCCAAGGATCTGAATTTCTGTAACTGAAAACGAAAAAGAATAGAATTAAATTCTATCAGCGATAGAATTAAATGGACCTGAGGTGTGAACAGCTTTAGTGGTGAACTAATGCTTAATGGAGTGCCAAGTGAGACGACGGATAAAAGGCAAGATTTCTAGCGATTTGGAGCAATTTTTTTTTTTTGATGTGGACTGCAGCGAGATTGATCAGAGTGGAGTAGAATAGATTTTCACCATTCATGTCCCCAAAGGAGGGCAGCGACGAGGACCGCATATAAGTCCAGAGAGCGCAGAAGAATCGCGCGGCTGCACGGCGGAGCAGATGAAGTTCTCCGGCCAAGCAGAAGCGACCAGAGGAAGGAGCGGCATCTGTGAATAGCTTAATATCAAAAGAGCTGGAAGCTGCGTTGGCGTAGAAGAAAAACCCGTTCGATTGCAGAGGAGGCACAGCCAGAAATGGAGCTCTGACGTGCAGTATCAGTTGAGCATAACGAATGGTGGAGGGCTCGGACGAAAAAGCCAAGAGGAGGAGGCGGGAAATGAAAGAACGACCCTGGGTTCGATTTTGGGTTGTGAATAAAGTGGCCGAGGGGGGAAAGACGATGCTAGGTACGGGCGGGGAGACTTGAAAGGAGGCGGAGTCCAGAAAGATCCCAAGAAACTCGAGAGATGTGGAGGGACCAACGGAGTTCTCCGACGGCGGGGCACGGAGGCGAGTGAAAGCGCTGGTCATGGCTTCAAGACCCATCGAGAGGGGCGAGGAAGGAGGACCGATGACGAAGTTACCCAGGAGGTAGAGCACGAACTGGGGCCCGTGTTAAGCAAATCCAGCAGAGCGCCTTAGCAAAGGAGTCGAAGCTTGGGGTTACTTTGCACCCGAAAGCAAGGTGAACTGAAAAACGGACTCTGAAAAGGCGCCAGGAGTCAGGATGGAGAGGGAGGATTTTGAAAGCCGAAACCACGTCAGCCTTAGACAGCCAGGCCCATCGCGGGATGGGGAGCTTCGTCCCGCAAACACACGTCAATGAAGTTCCAGATCCGGGGCGTCTTGGAATGTAGCAGGGTTCCAGTGTTGGAGATGAACCGCAGCGCGAGCTGAGAGGGGGCGGCGTTGTAGATGGAGAATGAAGGTCATGAAGCTCCAGCAAGGAGCTGAGCGGGTGCTGCAGCCCGGTGAGAAACGGCGAGAGAGGAGGCGGGGAGAGAATTGACGGAGTAAAGGAAGGAGAAAGGCTGGCTGGAAGGGACGGGTTGGAGAATAGTGTTGCCAACTGCTCAGTAAGGAAAGTAGCCATTGGCTGCAATTTGTGATTAAAACCCCTTAAATGTTAGAAATGTTACAAATGAACTCTAACAAATGAACTACGTCTGTTGCTTTTATAAATAGGCAGAGACTTCTGAAAATGACTCCATTTTAACGTAAATTACATGATTAAGTTTTTTTTTTTTTTTTTTTTTGACAGTCAGCGGCGGCTTCAGGTATGCGCAGTTCGTTGCAGCGTGTTTGAAGAGCGGTGTGAGTGTGTGGTCTGACTGAGACTGCGCTGTAAGTGACGTGGGCGGGGCTCGCGGCAGCACCTGCTGCTCGCTGAGGAGAAACTGAAGAGCATGTGTGTTCATTTAAACTCTCAATAACAAACAAAAACTAAGTTGGCAAGTTGGCAACACTGTTGGAGAACAGCAGGAGGAACGCAGAAATGGAGAAGGAGGATGACTGAGAGAGGGGGTTTGAACGACTGAGGGGAAGAGGGAAACGAGAGAGACGAGAGAAACGAGGCGCTGAGGCGAAGTTGGTGCCGCGCCAGGGGTGCGAGAGCTGCAGCAGCGGCGAGGGGGTTTGGACGACTGAGGGAGGGGGAGTTGGACGACAGAGGGAGGGGGAGTTGGACGACAGAGGGAGGGGGAGTTGGACGACAGAGGAAGGGGGAGTTGGACGACAGAGGGAGGGGGAGTTGGACGACTGAGGGGAAGAGAGACTAGAGACGAGGCGCTGAGACGAAGTTGGTGCCGCGCCAGGGGCGCGAGAGCTGCAGTGGCGGCGAGTTGAGCGGGTGACGTCATCAGGCCGCGACGCCGGTGCGGCTCATGTGCGCTGTTCAGAGGTTCAGTGAAAAGTTCCGCTTTTGGAGCAGAACGGGGGAAAGGGACGCCGCGGTCCTTCAAAAACCCGCTGCAGCTTAACAACAGTCCAATCGGACATGCGAGGAGGCTGGGACTTACTAGGAGAGAGGGGCCCAGGGCCGGCGAGGCCGGCCGAGGAAGACGGGCGTCCGGAGCGGCGAGCCCGCGCAGGAGGAGTAGGGGAAGGGGGAGAAGAGCGGCGGGAGTGCCGAGATCCGGGGGTGCACTGGTGAGGACGACCGACCCGGGAGGAAGAATAAACAGTAGCCGGAGTAGAACCAGGAGTAGCCGGAATGGAGATTACGGAATTCAGACGACGAGCCCGGCGAGGTGGAGCAGGAGTGGAGACAGGCTGGCTAGGAGGGAAGAGGTCCTCGTCGGAGGCGGTGAGTTAAAGGTCCATGACGGAGAACAAGCTAATGCTAGCAGGCGGGTGCGGCAGATTCGACTGACGCGAACTTTCATCACGAGAGATAGTTAGTTAGGGGAGGTATTTATAGGACGGTTGATTGATACGGGGTGGAGTTAGAACGTAGAGTTCGGGCGTGGTCCTTCTCCCAAACTTTTGTTATTACATAACATCATTTAGAATGGCAACCCCTGTAAAATCTTTAATCCTAAAGACATATACACATACAAGTATATGTCTATATATAAGTATTGCTGTAAAGCAGTGTGTGAGTACTTTCCAAATATGTAAGAATCATTCCTGTAACCTACTCACAGACTGAGATAATTTAGGTCAAATTAGCCAATTTTTGCCAGGTTCAGAATTGATTCCGCCTAAAATGGTTAGAATGGCAACCCTTGTAAAATCTTTAATCCTAAAGACATATACACATATGAAGTATTGCTGTAAAGCAGGGGGTGAGTACTTTCCAAATATGTAAGAATCATTCCTGTAACATACTCACAGGTTGAGAGATTTTAGGTCAAATTAGCCAATTTTAGCCAGTTTTAGAATTGATTCCGCCTAAATTGGTTAGAATGGCAACCCCTGTAAAATCTTTAATTCTACAGACATATACACGTATGAAGTATTGCTGTAAAGCAGTGGGTGAGTACTTTCCAAATATGTAAGAATCATTCCTGTAACATACTCATAGGTTGAGATATTTAGGGTCAAAATGCCAAGTTGATATATGGGTGCAATAAGTTGAGAAGCTGGGAACAGCTTCTCAACCTGTAACATCCAGATATATGCACATATTTGGTATCTATGGAAAGCTTGTGATGAGTACATTCCAAACATGTAAGAATCATTCCTGTAACTTACTCACAGACTGAGATAATTTAGGTCAAATTAGCCAATTTTGCCAGGTTCAGAATTGATTCCGCCTAAAATGGTTAGAATGGCAACCCCTGTAAAATCTTTAATCCTAAAGACATATACACATATGAAGTATTGCTGTAAAGCAGGGGGTGAGTGTGATGTTAAGCAGTGTGGGGTTGAGAAGTGGTGTTGAGCAGTGTGGTGTTGAGCAGTGTGGTGTTGAGCAGTGTGATGTTGAGCAGTGTGGTGTTGAGCAGTGTGGTGTTGAGCAGTGTGATGTTGAGCAGTGTGATGTTGAGCAGTGTGATGTTGAGCAGTGTGGTGTTGAGCAGTGTGGTGTTGAGCAGTGTGGTGTTGAGCAGTGTGATGTTGAGCAGTGTGATCTTCAGCAGTGTGATCTTCAGCAGTGTGGTGTTGAGCAGTGTGATGTTCAGCAGTGTGGTGTTGAGCAGTGTGATGTTCAGCAGTGTGGTGTTGAGCAGTGTGGTGTTGAGCAGTGTGATGTTGAGCAGTGTGGTGTTCAGCAGTGTGATGTTCAGCAGTGTGATGTTCAGCAGTGTGGTGTTCAGCAGTGTGGTGTTGAGCAGTGTGATGTTGAGCAGTGTGATGTTGAGCAGTGTGATGTTGAGCAGTGTGATGTTCAGCAGTGTGGTGTTGAGCAGTGTGATGTTGAGCAGTGTGGTGTTGAGCAGTGTGGTGTTGAGCAGTGTGATGTTGAGCAGTGTGGTGTTCAGCAGTGTGGTGTTCAGCAGTGTGGTGTTCAGCAGTGTGATGTTGAGCAGTGTGGTGTTGAACAGTGTGATGTTGAGCAGTGTGGTGTTGAACAGTGTGATGTTGAGCAGTGTGGTGTTGAACAGTGTGGTGTTGAACAGTGTGGTGTTGAGCAGTGTGGTGTTGAGCAGTGTGATGTTGAGCAGTGTGATGTTGAGCAGTGTGGTGTTGAACAGTGTGATGTTGAGCAGTGTGATGTTGAGCAGTGTGGTGTTGAGCAGTGTGGTGTTCAGCAGTGTGGTGTTCAGCAGTGTGGTGTTGAGCAGTGTGGTGTTGAGCAGTGTAATATTGAGCAGTGTGGTGTTGAGCAGTGTAATATTGAGCAGTGTGGTGTTGAGCAGTGTGGTGTTGAACAGTGTGGTGTTGAACAGTGTAATATTGAGCAGTGTGGTGTTGAGCAGTGTGGTGTTGAGCAGTGTGGTGTTGAGCAGTGTGGTGTTGAGCAGTGTAATATTGAGCAGTGTGGTGTTGAACAGTGTGGTGTTGAACAGTGTAATATTGAGCAGTGTGATGTTGAGCAGTGTGGTGTTGAACAGTGTAATGTTGAGCAGTGTGGTGTTGAACAGTGTAATGTTGAGCAGTGTGGTGTTGAGCAGTGTGGTGTTGAGCAGTGTGGTGTTGAGCAGTGTGGTGTTGAGCAGTGTAATATTGAGCAGTGTGGTGTTGAGCAGTGTGGTGTTGAGCAGTGTGGTGTTGAGCAGTGTGGTGTTGAGCAGTGTAATATTGAGCAGTGTGGTGTTGAGCAGTGTGGTGTTGAGCAGTGTGGTGTTGAACAGTGTGGTGTTGAACAGTGTGGTGTTGAGCAGTGTAATATTGAGCAGTGTGGTGTTGAGCAGTGTGGTGTTGAGCAGTGTGGTGTTGAGCAGTGTGGTGTTGAGCAGTGTAATATTGAGCAGTGTAATATTGAGCAGTGTGGTGTTGAGCAGTGTGGTGTTGAGCAGTGTAATATTGAGCAGTGTGGTGTTCAGCAGTGTGGTGTTGAACAGTGTGGTGTTGAACAGTGTAATATTGAGCAGTGTGGTGTTGAACAGTGTGGTGTTGAGCAGTGTGGTGTTGAGCAGTGTGGTGTTGAGCAGTGTGGTGTTGAGCAGTGTAATATTGAGCAGTGTGGTGTTGAGCAGTGTGGTGTTGAGCAGTGTAATATTGAGCAGTGTGGTGTTCAGCAGTGTGGTGTTGAACAGTGTGGTGTTGAACAGTGTGGTGTTGAGCAGTGTAATATTGAGCAGTGTGGTGTTGAGCAGTGTGGTGTTGAGCAGTGTAATATTGAGCAGTGTGGTGTTGAGCAGTGTGGTGTCGAGCAGTGTGGTGTTGAGCAGTGTGGTGTTGAGCAGTGTGATGTTGAGCAGTGTGGTGTTGAGCAGTGTGGTGTTGAGCAGTGTAATATTGAGCAGTGTGGTGTTGAGCAGTGTGGTGTCGAGCAGTGTGGTGTTGAGCAGTGTGGTGTTGAGCAGTGTGATGTTGAGCAGTGTGGTGTTGAGCAGTGTGGTGTTGAGCAGTGTGGTGTTGAGCAGTGTGGTGTTGAGCAGTGTGGTGTTGAGCAGTGTGATGTTGAGCAGTGTGGTGTTGAGCAGTGTGGTGTTGAGCAGTGTGGTGTTGAGCAGTGTGGTGTTGAGCAGTGTAGTCTGTGTTAGAGCTTTAAAAGGCAGATAATAAGAGAGAGTGGCTCTCAGTTCAGCAGCGCTTCCCCGAAGGATTTAGTATTTAATTACGGTCATTAGTTTATACTAATTACAACACCTGACCCAAATAATGAACTAACAACTAACTAATCAACTAATCAAAAACTACCTGCCCTCACTGAGGCGACAACCAACCAGAAACACCCATTTATTTCACTGCATAATAAAGAGGGTAAATGTTAAAGGTGTTACAGCTGCTTCTGGAGTATCACTGACCTGTTTTAGTGATTTTATGCTGTCTCACTCTCAGCTCTCCTCAGTTAGCGCAGTTAGTTGATTAGTTTGATCAGCTGTGTGTAAAAAGCTCCTAACTTACAGCCGGAGTTCTCTGGTGTTACGCGGAAAACAGTTCCCTGCTAATCTCTGCAGCGGCGCCAGGAGGTCAGTTCACTCCACTGTAGCATTAGCTTAAAGTTAGCATTTTTCTCATTATGACTCTTAAACGATCTTGAAATTCAGAGGATCCAGTGATATTTAGGAGGTAAATGTACACAGAATAAAACATACAGAGATCTGAACAGATTTATTTACTACAGAATGTGACAGAGGCGGGTTTTTAAAAACCCCAATCATTTTTCTCATAGGGAAAGAACGCTTAGACAGGAAGCCGTACGAGCACTACAGAATGACGCACGACTTCAGTGGTCTATATGACGATAAATATCGTGGGGACAATAGAAAAGTGTTTATCTTGCTACTTACCTTCTATCGTCCCTATCCTTTCTACAGTAATTATATGGTGGTATACGGTATTACCGCCATATTTTAATTATTTCACTAGAACTATCACGCTGCTGCTGCTCCTTCTGTTCTATAGGTGTTACGTCTCATAGCGCTGGTTAAGCTTTATATTCTGTCTGTTAAGTTACTGCTTTGAGATTAGTACAACTTTATTGGTTCTTAAATTGTTGTTTTTGTTCATTTCTTTTGTTTTTTTTTTTTTATTTCTTCGTTTATTTACTTTTACGATTTTTTTTATATAACTAATTTATTTTTTACCTGTGTATTCACTATTTCATTTTGCTATTTTAGAATTCGTTAGATTATATTTCTTTTAGCACATTTTATACGATGGCGCTTTAGGGCCATACAAAAAAAAATGAATGTCTGCGCAGCAGCACAGGCTCTCCCCACACTGGAGGATTCTCGTGGCGGGGAAAATCTGAACACTGTATTATCTAACTAACAGAGGTGGTTCTTTAATTAGGCAAACCTAAGCATTTTCCTAGGGCCTCGACCAAATCTGTCCTTCATAGGGGCCCCCAAATCTGACCATCCCAGCTACAGTAAATACACCAAAAACAATGTTAATTTGTTACTTATGTAAAGTACAGAAAAAACATATTTCTATAAAAAAAACAACAGAAATATCAGTAGAATACCGAATTAATGTCTAAATACTAATTGTCCAAACACACATACCCCCCCCCCCTTGCTTGCATTGAACTAGTCCATAATATGATGACGTAGCAACGTGCCACACAACGTGACTTCAAACCAAAACAGCGGGAACTGTACGCGACTAGAGTGAGAGCTGTCACAGTGAAAATGAAGCGGAGTTATGGAAGTGGTTCTGCTGAACGAAAGAAACGGACAGAGAGCAAAAGAATCGCAGATGCACGGCCAGAACTCACCTCCTCTTTTACACCTCCTGGACCGATCAGTGTTTTTGGGGAAGATTCCGATCATCTTTCACCACGATCGTCCAATCACCGATACCGATAATGGGCGGGGCCAAATGCCACATTAATGCCACACAGGTGGCAGACAAACCTGATACAGATTCCCCTAATTACATCCACGCCTCAGAAAACACTGGTAATTTACACTGCTAGTAAGAGATAAACGCTTTTCAGGAGAGATATAAGTTCTGTGTAAATATTTATAAGACAATACCTGACAAAATCTGTTTTAATGACGTTAATAAACATCACTGTGACAGCGCTAGTCACAGTTTCACCGCAGTAAAGGACGAGGACGTGAATCACTTATCTAACCAGCCTTTACTGATTTCTGCTCCAATAACACTTTCAATAACCTCCAATAGCCTTTAATAGTCTTCAGTAGCCTTCAACAGTCTAACCTTGCAGCCGCGGTGTGTTCTAAACTCCGTAGTTATAAACATCCTGAGGTTAGCAGCGCGCTAACTGACCTGTTTATAATGTAATCCCAGCAGTGACTCCGTGACGGCTGCTCTAAACTGCTGCTGTTAGCTGCTTGGGCTGAAAGATGAACTGTAGAGAGCTGTATTATCCGTTTAGTGGGGTTAAAACCTTTATTTCATACACAGATAACTGTAAAAAACGCTCTAGACTGGCTCAGCTGAGCCCTGTAGCCCGTGGCTGGGCTGTAGCACTGACTCAGTAAAGACAGCGAGGCTTGTTCTGCTGCTGCTGCAGCTCTGACTAGTGGTTGGATGAGGAACTGCAGCTTCCTGTAAGCGAACAGTTTCACCAGTTTCATCCACACACAGCTCTGATAAACTGCTTAACCCTAAACTCCTGAATCAGAGCGACTAAAATCAGAGGCTGATCGCCGATACCGTATTTTGGCTGAAAATCGGCCGATCTCTAGTTATTTGGTTTTTGTGTGTGTTTTAAGAATGAGGGCCCCTAGGGCCCCAAAATGGCTAGATCCGCCCCTGAGTTACCTTTTTTCACTTGTAATATGTTTTTTAGAATGAATCTTGTGCAACAACACTTTTTCTTTGTGTTTTGCGCTTTTTTCTTTTTGCATTAGGAGAGGAGAGGGGCGTGGCTAATATGGAAAGGCGGGTTATGGAGGATCGGGTCATGTAATGCTGTGTCACAGTTTAGCCCATGTCTGTCTTCTGTTTCTCCCTCATTTGGTCTCTTGTGCTCCTGCCCCTCTGTTTTCCTGTCATGTGTTTCCCAGCCATGTGCTTTTGTTGTGTTTTTGTACCTGTCTCCGCCCTAGCTCCGCCCCAGCCCTGCCCTAGCAATTAGTGTTCTCACCTGTGTCTTGTCTGTAACCCCGCCCCCTCGTCATCCAAGCCCAGGTGTTTCTCATTGTATTTAAGCCCCTCTGTTTGAACTGCAGTGTGGAGTCTTTTCTATCCTTGTTTTCCGTCTATTCTAGTTTTGTGTTCTGTGGTCCCTGAATCCAGGTCTGTTGTTTTGTTGTCTTACTTTTACCAAGTTTGTTAATTTTGTGTTTCTAGTGTTATTATAGTTATTCTGTGTTTTATTTATTTAGTTACATCTAGTTTTGTTCATAGTTTTCTTAGTTCTGAGTTTTTTGCGTTACCCACGTTTTGTTTACTGTTTTGATTTAATAAATATAAATATCACAATATTCAGCACATACATCCATCCCCTCATCATGTGTGACATGCTGCAGGACGGCCAGTTCAACCTGTATAAAAGTTCCTGGAACAGTGTAATTTCCACAGGGAGATTAATAAATAATTTCTTTAAGTTCTGTTTTATTAGGGGTTTGAGCATGTAGTGTAATTGTTCTGATTATAGTTCTTATTCTGCCATAGAAGTGATCGGGCAGAAGAAACCGTAAGGCCTACAGGGCTGAGACTTGGTCATATGGTAGTACCGCTACTCCGATTCAAAAGATGAGCCCGATCGGCCTCAAGGGGGCGCTATGGCGAAGGTCAACGCGTTCGGCCTCATAACTCCCTCCGCCCACTTAGATTTTTTGCTATTTAGCATAATATGCAAAACCTACTTTTGAGAACTTGTCCTAGGGTCATTGACCAATCCTGTCATATTTGGTACCAAAGAACTCAGCAGAGTCCCAACCTCAATAATTATCTAAAAACTTGTGAAATTTGTAAACAATATGGCCGCCATATGCAAATTAATCTTACCGTGGCACACCCAAATTTACTCTAACAGCTGTAATTTTTGAATGCTTAAACCGACACTAATGCCACTTTAGACCTTTGATGCCAGCATGATTCTGAGGTAGCCCGTCAATCTGTGTAGACATACGCCCCCAGGGGGCGGAGCCAAAGCTAAAAATCTATACAAGCTATCAAGCTCTCATTTGGCATGGATCATCTATGGCCTATGTCCTAATGTTGCACTGAAGGAAAATATGATATGCACATTTTTGCGATTGCTATTAGCCAATCAGGTTCCAGCAAGCTTTTGACAGGCTAAACAATGACCAATCAGGACGGTACTTATACCCTACATGAATATGAAGGCCTTCTATCATCCATTAAAATATGGCGTTGATTGATTTTCAGCTATAGCGCCCCCTAGAGGCCAGTTATATCTAAAGGTACAAGTGGCCTAGGCTTGTTATTCTTTTTTAGTTGTATACTTTGCTGTAGCCTTTACAACTTTGTAAATACATGTGTTTCCCAAAAATGCAAAGATTTTCATCAGTGGCCAAAAGAGTAAAAATGTCTCTTTTCGAACTTGTCTTTAAGTCCTCAATCAATCAAAACAACTTTGGTCTTGATGTAATCTTGAGACCCTGTAGGTAAATAATTATTGAAAAAATCTTGACATTTTAACTATTTGAGGCCCATAAACCTTGATCAAACATGTACGTGAAAGCCTTTTCAGAGTTATTTGGCCAAAACTCTGTCAAAGTTTTAAACATGCCAAAACTGTCGAAGCTACTAATTAACAATGACATTTGAAGCACATGTGCCAAGTATGAGCCAAATAAGTCTTCAGTAGGCTCTACAGTGACAAATGAACTCTTTTCAATTTATTCTATTTATCGCTATTTTCCAACCTAAATGGACAGAAGTCAGGAAACTTTGACCCTATGGACACAGACACTTATACACGTATATAGACTGATAATTTTCAGCCAAATCGGACATGTTTTCCCTCTACAACGGCTGGAAAACTACAGAGATTTTGCAGGCTGTAAGCCTGTATTATCGCTTTTTTCAAACCTAAATGGACAGAAGTCAGGAACCTTTGACCCCATCAACACAGAAATTTACATACATGTATATACAGACCACTTGATCATGACTACCAATTTTGAGCCCAATCGGACTTTTCTTCTCTCTGTAATAAATAGAAACACACTGATAGGGAATGTTCTGTCTTTCTGATAGAGTGATAGATTTCCAGCAGGTTATATGTGGTCTCTTGCTGCGCTCTGGTGGTCATTTGGTGAAACAGCAACAGGTGAATTATTCTAAATTAAAGCTCTGCTGAACTTATTTAATCTTGCTTGAACATCTTTATCCTTCTTGGTCATGCTGCTCAGCCACCTGGGTCATTCTTGTTTATGCTCCACCCACTTAATTTTTTTCAAATTTGCATAATATGCAAAACCTACTTTTGAGATCTTGTCCTTGGCTCCTTGACCAATCATGACATGTTTGGTGTCAAACAGTTCAGCAGAGCTTACTCCTCTATAATTATTTGAAAAATCTTGAAATTTCTTAAACAATATGGCCGCCATATGCAAATTAGTTATACCATGGTGCAGTAAAATGTCTTTAACACTTATAACTTTTGAATGTTTAACCTGACACTAATACCACTTCAGTCCTTTGATCATTACATGACTCTCAGATACCCTGTCAGTTTATGTAGACGTACAGCACAGGGGGCGGAGCCAATGCTAGATAAGTGTTTCTCTAGAACCTTACAAGGTTTCAAGCTCAACCTTGGCAATTATCATCTATGGCCCATGCACTAATGGTACACCAAATGAAAATTTGATACATTCTTGTGGTCACTATTAGCCAATCACTTTCCAGCAAACTTTTTACAGGCTGAATGTTAATCAGGTTAAAACATATACACTATTTGTGGATTATTTGTATGTGGCATTTTTTATTTCTCACTACTAGGCTCTCATCAGGATTAATGTGGTTTGTATTTTTCAATTTAAGAACTGAAGTTGTTTCACCAAATGCCCACTAGAGTGCAGCAAGAGACCAAATAAAACCTGCTGAACACTACAGCTCAGTTTATCAATGCTTTTCAACTAGTTTACTCACACCACTCATCTAGCATGCTTATTATGGTCATGCTAGTCAACCAGCCCTGTCTTTATGTTAAAGTTGGTCATCCATCTTGGTCATGCTTTGATGATTGGTTACTGAGAGATTAGTTACTGAGAGATTTGCAGTGTCTGACAGTTCGGCCTGGATAATAGTTTAATATCAATACATGGTGTGATAGAAATTCATAGTTTTTTTCATTTAATTATTTAGAAGATAACATGAGACTAATTGTTTTAATGAACTTCTAGTGTGAAAAGTACAGACACCGGGCCAACAGCAGTGCAATATACAGTATCGTTACCATGGAATTCAGAATGTTACCATAGGGAGTAACATGAAAATTAGCTTTTGCAAAAAAGTAAATTATAAGAGCGGCACAAAAGCACATTTTTGCTGAATGTCCACTAGAGGGTGGTAATAAATACACTGCTCAAAAAAATAAAGGGAACACTCAAATAACACAATATAACTCCAAGTAAATCAAACTTCTGTGAAATTAAACTGTCCACTTAGGAAGCAACACTGATTGACAATCAATTTCACCTGCTGTTGTGCAAATGGAATAGACAACAGGTGGAAATTATTGGCAATTAGCAAGACACACTCAATAAAGGAGTGGTTCTGCAGGTGGGGACCACAGACCACTTCTCAGAACCTATGCTGTCTGGCTGATGTTTTGGTCAGTTTTGAATGTTGGCGGTGCTTTCACACTC
Organism: Astyanax mexicanus; assembly: GCF_023375975.1. Classification (NCBI taxonomy): domain Eukaryota; kingdom Metazoa; phylum Chordata; class Actinopteri; order Characiformes; family Acestrorhamphidae; genus Astyanax; species Astyanax mexicanus. The sequence goes on along the minus strand of NC_064429.1, from coordinate 569,460 downwards.
GTGGTAGCATGAGACGGACTCTACAACCCACACAAGTGGCTCAGGTAGTGCAGCTCATCCAGGATGGCACATCAATGCGAGCTGTGGCAAGAAGGTTTGCTGTGTCTGTCAGCGTAGTGTCTAGAGGCTGGAGGCGCTACCAGGGGACAGGCCAGTACACCAGGAGACGCGGAGGAGGCCGTAGGAGGGCAACAACCCAGCAGCAGGACCGCTACCTCCGCCTTTGTGCAAGAAGGAACAGGAGGAGCACTGCCAGAGCCCTGCAAAATGACCTCCAGCAGGCCACAAATGTGCAAGTGTCTGCACAAACGGTTAGAAACCGACTCCATGAGGATGGTATGAGGGCCCGACGTTCACAGATGGGGGTTGTGCTCACAGCCCAACACCGTACAGGACGCTTGGCATTTGCCAGAGAACACCAGGATTGGCAAATTCGCCACTGGCGCCTTGTGCTCTTCACAGATGAAAGCAGGTTCACACTGAGCACATGACAGACGTGACAGAGTCTGGAGACGCCGTGGAGAGCGGTCTGCTGCCTGCAACATCCTTCAGCATGACCGGTTTGGCAGTGGGTCAGTAATGGTGTGGGGTGGCATTTCTTTGGAGGGCCGCACAGCCCTCCATGTGCTCACCAGAGGTAGCCTGACTGCCATTAGGTACCGAGATGAGATCCTCAGACCCCTTGTGAGACCGTATGCTGGTGCGGTTGGCCCTGGGTTCCTCCTAATGCAGGACAATGCTAGACCTCATGTGGCTGGAGTGTGCAGCAGTTCCTGCAAGATGAAGACATTGAAGCTATGGACTGGCCCGCCCGTTCCCCAGACCTGAATCCGATTGAGCACATCTGGGACATCATGTCTCGCTCCATCCACCAACGTCACGTTGCACCACAGACTGTCCAGGAGTTGGCGGATGCTTTAGTCCAGGTCTGGGAGGAGATCCCTCAGGAGACCATCCGCCACCTCATCAGGAGCATGCCCAGGCGTTGTAGGGAGGTCATACAGGCACGTGGAGGCCACACACAATACTGAGCCTCATTTTGACTTGTTTTAAGGACATTACATTAAAGTTGGATCAGCCTGTAGTGTGTTTTTTCACTTTAATTTTGTGTGTGGCTCCAAATCCAGGCCTCCATTGGTTAATAAATTTGATTTCCATTGATGATTTTTGTGTGATTTTGTTGTCAGCACATTCAACTTTGTACAGAACAAAGTATTCAATGAGAATATTTCATTCATTCAGATCTAGGATGTGTTATTTGAGTGTTCCCTTTATTTTTTTGAGCAGTGTACTTTTTTTTCAGGTTTATCCTGTTTTATATGCTGCCTGTCCTTAGTTCACTGGTCCACTCCCTCTTAGTTCTGTCTGGCACTGATATTGATGCATTCCTGGTGGTGCGGTGTGTTTTAACATGTGTTAAGTCTTAAAATAGATTATTTCAGCGTTTTTTCACCATATTTTTACACCTTTCTGCTGCTCTGTGTTTATTTCACAGCAGCAGTGCCTTTCTTTATAGTCTCACACCTTTGTTTAGTCATTTTATTTCATTTTATTAACTCTACGTGTTAGTATACCTACAGTCTTCATGCTCTTCTATGGAGTAGTGGAGGACATATTGGCTTTTCCCACCTGCAGCCTGGGTTCAAACCCTGCTTGTTCCAAGTTTCTCATATCTGCTTTTTGAGTTCATCCTGATTGTATTTTCCTTAGACATGTGTAAATGTGTAATTTTCCATTATAGCTGCTTCAGAAAAACAAACTGTGTGTCCAGAAACCCTTGTATAGTATTGTAGTGCTCTGAAAACTTTCCTGTCCCTATTACTTAGTAAAAGTTTTAATTTTATATACACACTAACCCCATGATTGTTGACTTATGTTCAAACACGTCAATTTCACTGGTTCTGGCTTTGAGAAATTGTGATGTTTGAATATATCATCATGGTATTAGGGCTAATGAAAGCATCATACTTCTTTTAAAAAACATGTGGGAGATCAGCCATTTCAGAAAGCCAAACAGGGTTGATGGATTTGCAATCAGCAGCTTTAGTGTGGGTTTACAAAACCAACGGCAATGTAAGGAAACTCATTTTTCTCCTAAAACAGACAAGATAACAACCTTTTGTCCATGCAGCTGCTTAGTGGACCAGTGTTCCTGATTGCTGGCTATGCATGAATTGTGATTTACGGGGCACCTAATTTTTAATAATACAATTAATACATTTAGCAGTTCTACCTTTGTGGAGTAATGATAGCTTGCATGTTTGAGCTGAGTGCAGTTTTATGAAATAAATGATACTACGCTGGAATGTGTTGTGTGGCAGTTCAAATATGTTCTATTGTAATAAAAGACACAGATCAATTTAAATTCCCACAGGTTGGTATGTGAAAGCATTTACAAAACATAAAAAAGACCATTAGGTCTAGACAATAATTTAATATCAATACAGATAGAAAATGTTTCTATAAAGGCGATATGTTGTATCATTATTTCCTCATTTATAAGGTTACATTGCATTAGACTGAAGTTTAGTGTTGCTTTTAGTGTGCAGGTACAGAGCGTATGAAACGCAGCTAGCTTCTAACCAGAGATGCTATATGCATTATTATTTACACAAAATGCTGGAGGGTACCATAGCAAATGCTATAGTAACTTTTTAGAAATATGAAATACAGTGTTTAATACATATGTAATCATACAAATGTATGTAAACATTCAGGCTATACATCTATAGTGAGTAGAGGAATGCAGTCCACATTTAGTAAGAGCAGGATATTAATACATTTGTACCCACTGATCACTAGAGGGAAGTGAACACAAGCCTGTAATAAACACCATAGAGGAATTCCAAATGATCTCAAATTCTTCTTTATTAGAAGTTATTATAAAAATAATAAATATAAATGATATGTATATATATAAGATAATTGTGTGTCCTGGTAAAGTATGTTAGTGATCATTACAATTGTAAATAAAGGTGATTTAATGGATCACACTGTTCTTATGTTGAATGAAGATGTTATATTTATATACATGAACAGTACTTTAATCCATCTGCTTTTTAAAAAGAATATTATTTAAAGACCATTTCAAATCTGTTGTTTTAGGATTTCTTTTATTTAATCATATATTCATTGTATATACACAATCCCATATATAATTCAATAAACCCCCCACCCCCCCAACACACACAAAATAAATAAATAATAAAACAACTGGTGCTATGAATAATAAATTGATATAGCTTTGTGCAGGATATATATGAATATTACTGCTGTCCACACAAAACATCTGCCTACATAGTAACATTAGTGATTATTTTCCCCCACTGCTTCTGTTTATATTATATACATATTTCTTTACGGTTAGACAAATACCAATCTATGTTCATTGTGTAAAATATGACACAATTTGACTACATTTTGTTTCACATTGGGATTGTTTTTCCTTTTTTCTGTAAACTAACTATTTTGGAGACATGTGGTTTTGTTTGGACAGTAGCAAAATTAAATCCATAAAAACATTAACAGGTATGATTAAACATTATTATATAGTGTACATAAAGACAGATGTATTGTTAGCATACCCGCTTTGGCGTAGGAACCGGGGGGCGGGACATGTCTCACCCAATATTAGAAACAGGTGGATTTGTCCCCCCAAAAAATGATATAGTTTCGCTCAGATCAGCTGTACTATTAATGGGGAGACACACAGGACCAATCACGGAGCCGGTTCAGGTATTCAGTCCCGCCTCTCAGTAGAAACAGCCAATCAGCTTACTGGTTTTGCGGCGCGCGGAGGAGAGGCAGTTTGCTGTTGGGGAAGCCCCGCCCCCTCGCTGTGAGATTTAGCAGCGGGATCGGGGTGCAGCAGCTTCATCTGATTTTAAAGCAGATCTGGATATACGGAGATTTTTCTAAAAGAAAGGTAACGGTATCTAACCACGTAAACTGTGATGTTTCTGGAAGCTGGTTTAAAATACACGTCTCTGAAGCAGCACACAGTATAAACTCACAGTGTGATTAATAAACTGCAGCTGTGTTAGTGAGTTAGCTTAACTTCGGAATGAGCTAGAGAGGGAGTCAAGGTTAAAGAAAAATAAACTATATAAGTAATGTTCAACTTGACCTGTACCTGATCAGCTGATCACTATTTCATTTTCAAACTGTCTTTAATTTAGTATTACAGGAGTTACTGTGAGCTATAATGAAGGAAAATTCATTTAGATAACTAGTTTGATAGAAGCCGGATGTTGTGTATAGTCAGAATTTAGTACAGTACTTTATGTTTGTAGTTTAAAGCAGTTTCTGAACTCTGATCACTGCCTCTAAACTGTGTTTTCCACCTGATCCAGCTGATCAGCTAATAAACAGTACTGAGTTTACCTGTTAAAATCCCTTAGCCCCCTATGGAGCCTAAATTAATCATGTATATCAGCAGTGTATTAGACACATCATTCCACCACTTACTTTATTAAATGCCTTTAAACAGAGGAAGCTCTAAAATATGCAGAACAGTGGGAATATGCAGGAACAGGGTAGAGAAACACTGCTGTAACGTGACTTGTTTATTTGTAGTTCACAGTAAGACCACATGTCCTGTTTATAAAAATCTCTATGAAACGTAAAGTTACATTCTTTTAAATAAAAGGACACCATCTTAAGAAGAGCTCTCAGTAGAAAAAAAAGCGCAGTTTTTTTAAAAGAGTGGAGAAAATGTAAATATACAACAGAATTTAAATGCCAATACATAATAATAATATTAATAATAATAATAATAATAAATAACAACAACAACAACAACAACAACAACAATAAATAACCAAATCTGTTATTATTTTAAATATTAGGTGATAACTGATCAGTTTTGTCATATGTATTTAATTCAGACTTTGCATGCATATTTTTTTAACAGTAACTGTAACATGGAGTAACATGTTTAGGGTCTAAAATCACCTTTACTTGAATGTTAACTAATATGAACAAAATACAAAAAAATGATTATTTGTGATTAAAAGTAATTTCCACAAATTCTAGTTCTAGGAAACTATAGGGTGGGCTTGGGTTCATATTGGCAAATATGTCCCCCCCCCCCCCCCCCTTGGCCAGCTTGAATACAGTAGTAGAGTTGGGAGTTGTCATAGAGTAATAGTCCAATAGTCCAAGTGCAAAGGATGCATCCAAGAGGAAATTAAAAGGAAGTAAGTGTAACACTTGTCCATGCATAGGTCGATGTAGTGTGAGTTAGCCTTTGTGAACAGTTCATTTTGGCTATAATGAGTCATTGTCCACAGGAGAGCACCTGTTCCGGATAGACATCTGTTGTTCATTGTGGCATCAGCCTGGCTTAGTTGTCTTATTCACAGACTGGCAACTTGTGTCACGGCCTCGTTTAAAATGGGCCAAAATATCCCTTAACCCAATTAAAAAAACTATACACCTTGGGGATTAGTAAAGCCAACAGTAATACACTGGAGAGGGTATACGTTTCACAATCATTTATTGAACAATGGAAAAATAAGATCTACTTAAAAGAGATTAAGAAATAAGATTTTGTTGAACTTCTAAAAGTCCATGCAGAAGTCCAAAACCTTGGCAGCAGCTCAAGGCAAAACCCACACACTCTTCACAAAAATAATAAGTAAATAGCAATTTAAATATAAAAAAAACTAAATTCTATTATTAATTTAAAGTAAACCAAATCAATAAACCAAAAAAATATAAAATGTACTTAAACTAATACAAGTGGTGAGCCAAGAGTAGAATTCTCAAAATATGGGGGGAAAATAGCACTTAACTTAGGGAAGGGTGAGCGTTCCCTTCCTTCTCCTCACAACGCCTCTCGCAGCAGACAAACGCCGCTGCAATAGAGTCTCTCACGTTCTCATACACACCGGCAGGTCCACGTGGCTTCCCAGCGCGCTACAGCAGACACAGGGCAAACACTAACATGAACAGAAAGCCGCTCCGTTTCTCACAGACAGCAACTTGTTCAGAACTGACTCAGAATAGAAACTTAACTTTGTGGAAGGGTGAGTCGAATCCACACCCTTCCCCCAGCCAACACAGCCTCACCGATTCACCTTCTCGATCAGTGATTCAACCAGCGGCCACTCGATTCCTTCGAATCCCAGTTCAGTCAGCGCGAGTCATTCTCAGCAGCCAAATGGGTCAGAATTCGCCTGGGGCTTACTTTTACGCCTTGGAACAAACGCGAGGCGCCGCCAGGCGTTTAAGAGCGTGTGGCGGCGCCAGGCGCTTACATAACGCCACCACGCGTTTTCATAACGCCTCCAGGCATTCCATATGCAAAAACGGACAGAATATACATATCCCCTCCTTCTCCAAGCAGTTCAGCCCTCTGACTCTGTCAGGGAACTATATCTCCTGTTAAAATAAAAGCCCCCAAGTGCTTCAAATGTCTGCTGTGTTATTAGATGTGCTAGATTCATGTATTTCTGGCTAAACTGGGCTTTGCAAAATGTAGTCCCTGATTAAAACATAACAAAATAAAAAAACTTATTTTTTATCAACTCTTTCATTGCTGCTTTATTTAGTAATCATGTTTCATTTGCCGTAAGACCTCAGCCCGCCTAAACACACACACACACACACTCTCTCTCTCTCTCTCTCTCTCTCTCTCTCTCTCTCTCTCTCTCTCTCTCTCTCTCTCTCTCTCAATACAGACAGAGACCACCACAGCATACAGAATGAATGCATAAATGGAGAAATTAGGAAATCAACTGGACACACAAAATCCAGCAACACATTTAGCAGATCTGTGTAGAGATTCTTTACGTTTTAGGGACATTCTTAAAACATAAAAACTGTTCACTATGAGATCGTAATATTCCGACTTTAATCATTCAGTATTCAAGGTATTCCTTAATTAACCTCAAACGGGCAACGTGGGTCTAAAATGAGCCACATTCATTTTCTATGCTAAGTATGGCTGTGTGGTGCTATTATATATTTTAGCAACACATTAATTCCGTCGTTCAGAATTTAATTGACGAATTTATGAATGAGTGTTTCTTTAGCACAAATCTTCATTTTCATTCTCCTTACACAGGTTTACACACACGGGTCAGACACAACGCACATGAATTGACCATTTCACAGCTCAGCACAGCTCCCTCAGTACTGTTTTACGATAACATCACCTTAGAAAATATTTGATACCACTAGTGAAAGATAACTGTACATAATATTTGATTAGGATTAGGTTACCATTAGAGTGAGAATATTACCTGTCAGAAAGTTACAAGTAATTATTATTAGATGTTGACATATTCTATTTTAGTTAGCTTAATATACTGTAGTACTTTGTTAGGCCATTTAGCTACAGGGTGTGTTTATAATAATGTTGTTGGTGACAGTAACTGAAATATTTTATTAATTTAAAGAATAAACATTTTTAATAAAATAAATAGTACAGTCTAATATAGGATAATAATAATAATAATAATAATAATAATAATAATAATAATAATAATAATAATAATAATAACTAGATTGCAGTTCCTACAGAAACTGCGAGTGTGATTGCAGTGCTGGCAGGGGTACCCAAACTTTTGACCCGTGGCTCCATTACACACAGTACTGGAGTTCTAGCTGCCGTCCTTCGATCTAGCTGCCATCCTCCGATGGCCCCATTCATTCCTATGGGGCCACTTCGTATGACAATAGTACGAAATCCGTACGTCGTAAGGTTCAGCCCTACAGAACCAGCCCTACAAGAGCAACTACTATGAACACCACCAGCCCAAGAACCAGCCCTACAAGAGCAACCACATTTGTAAACAGTCCAGAAGGAAATGTGTGAGTGATGCCAATACAATTGCAACAGTTATGCTTTCTTAGTAATGCCTGAAAAGTAAAGTATATAACCTTTATGTGCATTTGGTGCTTTTTTAGATCTGACCTGAAGGAACTGCTTCACCATCTCAGCAGTAATGTTGACTGGGCATCTAAACCAAGGTCAAATCAAATAAATGTCATCAGAGACAGTGTCTTTGAATGTGCACTTCGGGCTTTTCGAAGGAACAGATTCGATCCAAGGGCCAAATTGGACATTGTTTTCCAAGATGTTGATGGACAAGGTGAGGGCGCAGCAGATGAGGGGGGTCCCACAAGAGAGTTTCTCAGGCTCCTTATGAAAGACATACATACTTCCCATATATTCGAAGGGCCTGATTGGAATAAATGGTTATCCTGCAACTCACAAGGTGAGTTATACCTGTGTGCAGTTTTATATTGAATGTGATCTTGTTTACTAAAATGATTTTGCAGTTAAAGGTATGATCATATTGCTGAATTGTTCTTATGTGCCTTAGCACTATACACAGGATTGTACAGGCAGGTGGGCCGCATGATGGCAGTATGCCTTGTGCATGGTGGTGTGGAGCCTCAGTTTTTCTCACAGAGGCTCTACAACCAGGTTTGTGGACTGCCATCTCCAAAAGCTGATCCCAGTGAAATTGTAGACTACACATTTAAGGAGAAGCTTCTCAAAGTAAGCAGTTTTTAATTAATTAATATATCTTTTCGATTCTAACATTGACACGCATGAAAAGTTAATTTATCATTTGCATTTAGATTCTTTCAGCTGAATCTACAGAGCAAGCATGGGCTGCAGTTATGGACGCTTCGGATGAGCTATCAATGCTGGGTTCTGTGCAATGCACACGGACCTTGGAAGACAGAGATGTACTGGTACAGTCTGCGACAGAATTCTATTTGGAGAGTAGGCTGCGTGATGCTGTGAATCAGTGAGTGTAATAATATGTAATTTTGCATTTGAATACAGTGGTGTACAAAAGTCTGAGACCACCTCTGAAAATTTGGCTTTTTAAGCAATGTGAAACAATTGAAATGTTCAGATTTTTTTTAACTGTAAAGAAAATAAAGCAACATAAAAAATATTTACCCTGTGCTGTTTTAAAAGCACCATACAAATATAAGAATATTATTGACCATAGTAAAGCCTCACTGTAATTTTTGTTAATTATCTCAAACTTTTCAACCTTAATGTATGTACAGCCGTAATCTCTGATATTGTCATGTGTATATTCCAGATTTAAAGAGGGCCTGCAATGTCTGGGAGTGTTAGGGGAAGTTACAAAGCACTCAGGCATTTTTGAGGAGGTGTTTATGTACCATCCAAGACCTCTTACAGCAACCAGCATCTCAGAGCTGTTCAAACCAATACTTTCAGAGCCCGGCAGCAACAGAAGAGCCACTGAGGGTCGTGTTACTTGTTTCTGGAGAGACTGGCTTCTAGAAGTGGAAGGTATGAAACAGAAACACTAAGGTCAAACTATGTTCTGGTCCTATTAGTAGCAATGTACATGATATTGCATTTTATTTATATATTTTTGTCTTATGTTATAGAGGGAGGATCATACCCATTAACCCTCAGTGATGTTCTAATATTTGCATCTGGGGCCTCTACTATACCTAGACTGGGCTTTCCAGTGGAGCCAGAGCTGCATTTTTTGCATCTACAGGAGGGGGAAGCACAGAGGTCCTATCCAGAGGCAAATACTTGCAGCATCATCCTGAAACTGCCAATCCACTCTACATACGAACATTTCAAGGACAAAATGGAGAGCGGAATCCTGCAGTGTCCAACTTTTGGCACAATATGACCTTTGAAATGTATCTGAAAAAAAGCCCACATTTTCCACATTAGAAGAAGTGAGCACAAACATTTTGACTACTATAATCACCAGTTTACAGAAAAAAGTTTTTGTATAACAATTTCACATAAAACTGTTCTGAATGAGTAATTGAATTCCTATATATTAGTGTATAATAAGTGTTTATATGTTGTCATGTGCCTGTGTTACTACCTGGGCTACGGTTTTGTTTGTTTGTTTTTACTATTTACAATAGTTGTATTATGCGTTTCAGAAAATATATCCTGTTTAAGTGATGCTCCAAGATTTTACTACAAATTTCCTAACTGCCCCCCTAACGCTGGAAATTGAATTGTTTATAAAATTATAATAAATTTGGAGTAATTACACTTCTATCAATTTGTGTTTATTTTCAGGTTCAGCAAGTAAAAATTCTAAACATCTTGTGTTCTTGTGCACCAATGTTTTGCAAGTAGAGTTAATACATACACAATCTTTGTGTCTCTGTTGGGGTCAGAGACAAATACAGTATGATATCCAAATTAAATTTATGATTTAAACTGGTTAAAACAACATGTTTATTTAAATGTATATTTCACATTTCTACTGGTGTCATAATATTTGATATGACATTTCTACCATTTTAACCAATTTAATTAAATTCATTAAATTAAAAAGATGTAACCAAAAAAGCATGCCAAACATTAAATAACTCCTGATGAAAACAAATTAGAATGAAATATCTCAATTTTATTTACAAAATTAGAAAATAGGAGTTTTTGTTGCACTGAGTCATTTCGTTATGCCTTAGACATTCATTTTTCCACTATTCTTGGAAGAAGAGTTTCACCGATTCACAGTTCAATATAGTTCTTTTTTACCTGTCTTTGCACGTGCACACACTTTGAAATACATCCTCTTCAACTCAATCACTACAAGATACAAACATTTACTTGCACCCGGCATTAACCCTGTCATGAAATATTCATGTTATCTCCATATATTTACATTGTATTGGAAATACTTTTAGATAGAGACGAGAACAGCTGTGTAAACACACTTGTATATCTTTGTCAGACATGACACTGAACAAATTGCTTCATCAAGGTCTCCACAAACGTTTGCACACAGAAAACTGATTGGTCCATCTTAACTTGTGCTGGACCCAGTAAAACCTGGGTTTTGAAGACTCAAAGACTCTATGTAAGAAACGACTTGGCGAAAAACCTCTATTCCAAGGTCAGTTCTACGGCCACCTAGAGGATCAAATTGTGCAAACACTTCTTCTGTGTAAACACTTTGTAAAGTGTATTGGATTTCAGGTACCACAGCTCTTTCTGGCCAATCCAACACTGGTGCCTGTTCCTGCTCCTCCTCTGAAATGGAGTGATCCATTCCTGCATCTGAAGCCATCTCCGGAACAGACTATTCCATCATCAGGAACGTCCTCAGTAAGAGAGGCCTCTCTTACGGCAGAGGTTGTGGTTGCCAAGTCTTCAAAAATGTCTTGCATTGCCGTTGAAGGTCGGCTTTGCTGTTCCAGGCACCCACGAACAAAGATCTGCAAAGGGCTTTGGTGCCTTTCGGTTCTCAGCCCATGGTTGTTCCACTGACTGGCAAATGCACTTAGGTCACGATTTATCCTAGGCAGATAAACATAATGTAGTGCCCATAGATGCATTTCATTGTCAAGGTTTAAAATTCCTTCCGTTTCAAGGAAGCTGAACAAGTCATGGTACACATTAGTTAATCCACGCCACATATCACCCCAGAGTCTCTCAATGCGCTGATTGTGTGTGCTTGGTCCTCTGAGAGCACTGCCTCTCCCACTGCCTCTAAAAATGTTCATAAATAAGCAGACACCATTGTTCTCTCCTCCATGATCTGTCCTGACCCTTGAAGGCACTCCGAATTTTGCCACAGCATCTAAAAAACACTGTAGAACTGTGTTACTCCGGTTATTATTGGAGGCACAAAGAAAGACAATCAGTCGACTGTATCCATCTATGCCTCCATGAATGACTATCCTCCACCTAAAACACAAGCACAAAAAATTCAAATCAATATGTAGTTTAAAATACAAGAATGCAACAAGCATTGTTTACAGTTCACCATGGTTAGTCATTACTTACTTTATATGTTTGTGATTTTTTTTTTTGACAAAGAGTAGAATGAAATACAAACTCATACATCTACCTTATCAGCTTGTGATTTCCATCAAGATGCCACAAGGAGTTTAGCCCACCAACACAATATGACCTACGATGCAGTCCCTGTGACATGGCTCTGAGTGCAGCTGCTCTTGGGTTGACACGAATAATACTCTGTCTTATTCTGTGTCTCTGCACCCTGATTCCTACTGCAAGTAACTGTGCTCGGACAGCCTCAGGCCCAATTCTTTCATTTCCAGCTACTATGTCCCGAACAGTTTCATCCAAGGCAGAGTTTGACATCTCAGCATATGACACTGAGCATGCCAAATTGAACTGCCTGAAAAAAAACAAAAAAACAATTCAAGTAAGTACCTACACTCACTGAACATTTTAATAGATACAACTAATGTCTTCAGGGGGTAACCCATTGATAACCAGAGGGTAGTTGAGCCGTGTAAAAAAAAGAACTACAGTGAACTGAAGAAATAAAGTGCTCTTATGTGGAAAGTGAAGTTGATAAGATGGACAAAGAGTGGGAACTAAAATAAATTAAGTGCAAGCAATAGAGTGCTCAATGAAGAAGCCATATATAAAAACATAATTGTTTGATTTGACCAAGTGTAATGCACAAGAATGAAACGCTACAAATCAACTTGCCTCAAGCGTCGTTTCACTGTAGCTTGAGATACATGAAGAATATCGGCCATCTGTGTTACAGAAAATCCACATGATCTCAAAAAACATAGCTGTTCTCTTGTTATACAGTAGTGTGGTGCACCACGACCTCCACTCCAGATCAGTGGAGCTCGGTAACTACCACTGCTGCCTGTAAAAAAGAATAAACACCAGTTTATACAAAATATTAAGTGAAACAAAAGTATAGTTTTTAAGCTTAACATAATTAACAGCTATTTAAAAGGAGGAAAAGAAACGTGAACAATCAAGATATGTGAGACATTTTAATCCTTAAGATTAAACTCATCATTGCATTGATGTTAACACATTACTTTGTTGTCCATGATGACGAAGTGTTTGAACTTCTTGAATGTATTCATTCAAGTCTTCTAGCAACTGGTCAGCTGCTGAGACATTTAGAAGTCTCCCTCTTGCCCATTGAAGGCTCCTCTGCATTGTCTCCAGCCTGTAACACAACAAAAAAATATTTTGTTTAGCAAGAAGTATGAGAATTGCAGCAGCTTTAAAATACTTCTCTACCTAAAGGTACTGCAGCATATGCCATGTAGAAAATTTATTGTTTTGTAGTGTTTGTATGTATTGTATGTACATTGTATGTATTATAGTGTTACTCTACGTATTATTATTATTTTTTGTTTGATATGTGCCAGGTTGTGTAAGAGGAACTAGCAACAGAGCAGGTAGAACCACTTCTGATAAGCCTGCTCTGAATTTTAAAATATGGAAGTAAGGGAATGTATACAGCTCTGGGAAAATTAAGAGACCACATCAAAATGATCAGTTTCTCTGATCTATGAAGAAGCGCTGCAGGGGTCACGGTTGTAAAGGCAAAAAATAGGTGCTTCTAGCGAGTGGGTGCAGTTGTCTGAAAACACTGGGAGTAGTGAGAGCTCCATATGCATCCACAAGCAGGGGTGTAGCAGCAAATTCTGGGCCCTGTACACTCTCAATGTCAGTGGGCCCCTATCCATGTCGGTACACAAGTAACGTAAGCAAGAAAAAAAAACAGGATTTTCAAGGGCCCCTCTCCCTACTCGGGCACTGGGAAGTCAGGTCTACTCCCCCCCCCCCATAAGCAAGGAAACTCCCGGGCACACTATCGTAGAGAAATAAAAAGCCTTTATTGAGACATAATAGTAAAAAGTGCAGAAAAGTTGCAGCCTACTAAGGCCTTCATCAGGGCACAAATGCCCCCTACTGGACAAGAAGCATTGGTACTTTTTACTACTTTGCCATGTTTCAATAAAGCCCTTTTATTTTTCTAAGACAGTGTGCCAGGGAGTGCCAGCATACAGATGGCACAGCTCTCACTACTCCCAGTGCATAATCTTGTTTTCAAAATTTTCTCCTAAATTCTGTATAAAAATATTGTCATGAAGAGCATTTATTTGCAGAATGAAATATGTGATTAAAAATAAGGGTTATTTCATTAAATATTGATTTCTGAACTCTTAACAAATTCATATCTGAAATCACTGCATCAGTTTTGTTAATTTGACTTTCATAAATTCTCATAAATAAGCAAATAAATGTTCTACATAAAAATCTTTTTATTGAATACATTTTGTCCATAGTTTATAGAATAAAACAACGTTTTATTTTACTCAAAATATACATATAAATAGTAAACTCAGAAAAACTGATCATTTTGCTGTGGTCTCTTAATTTCAATGTTTTTATAAATATAGTAAAGCCTTTTTCTATATGCTAAATTATTAGCAGTAACTCAAAGTCTAACTAAATGTTATGTGATTCATATTTAGAAATTAAATGTAATTAAAGATATATCGAATTACAATTTAACCTAGTCAAATACAATTATCTATAGTTGAATAATCTATAGTTGAAGTTATATCGGCTTGACACAGTAAATTGAAACAAACTTTACTAGGTTAGATAGTTAAACAACTTTTACCTCAGTAACGTTGACTCAAACACACCAGGGCCAGCGTCACCAGTTAGAAGTCGAGTGCAATCATTTAATGTCCGCTTGCAACGTAAGATGAAACATCTTCTGGACATCTTGTAGATGTTTAGCAGTATCTATCAATAAGAAAGCTTTGTTAACACCACCAAATGCCTTCAGTGGAGAGAGAGATCGAGAGAGAGAGAGAGAGAGAGAGTGTGTGTGTGTGTGTGTTTTGGCGGGCTGAGGTCTTACGGCAAATGAAACATGATTACTAAATAAAGCAGCAATGAAAGAGTTGATAAAAAATAAGTTTTTTTATTTTGTTATGTTTTAATCAGGGACTACATTTTGCAAAGCCCAGTTTAGCCAGAAATACATGAATCTAGCACATCTAATAACACAGCAGACATTTGAAGCACTTGGGGGCTTTTATTTTAACAGGAGATATAGTTCCCTGACAGAGTCAGAGGGCTGAACTGCTTGGAGACATGGGCGCAGATGGCACTGGGGACGGGGGGGACATGTCCCCCCCAGATTTATAGTGACCTCATCCGAAATCTAGCATCTACAAGCATAAACGTTGGGGTTTTAATTTAATTAACTGCACGTTTGTGGAGTTCTGTGTTCCACAATGCCCTCGATTTTAAACTAGGAAGCGTTCAGTTCAGAGGTTACATTGTTCGGAGCTCCGTGTTCCAGTTCCAATGTAAATTTAACGCACCTTCTCAAGTCCGGGGTTCTAAGGAGCTGGTAACTGCCTGTGTAGACTACAGACACAGGCAGTTACCAGCTCCTTACGGTACGTGTCCACTGGCACTTTTTTCAACGCAATCCGCTGCGCTGGATCTCCTTGCTCGTTTTTGAATTAAAATGAAGCAACAGAAGTAGACAGTCATAAGTTTAATATTTTTATTTTTTTACCAACCTCACTGTAACCTATAGCTCTATAAATCCATATTCTGCCGCTTTCAGCTTCTCTTCTGTGGTTGAAAGGCGCCTGTTCTGTGTGTGTGTGTGTAAGAGGCTTGTGTGTGTGTGTAGACACAGCCTGCTCTTCCCTCATTGGCTGGACGCAGCCTGCTTTTCCCTGATTGGCTGGACGCAGCCTGCTTTTCCCTGATTGGCTGGACTGGACACAGTGCGGCGGCCGGATTTATTTGAATAAAGTTGAGCCGGAGGGCGGAGCTGCGTTAAACGCAACGCAACCCGGCATGCACCGAGGCATGCAGCGGCTCTCTCTATTGATTTTATGTATGATGTTATTATGATGTTATTTTAGTAAGCAGTCGCTGTTAACTGAAATTATAAGATGTAAAATGTTAACGTTGTCTTCCTGGTCTTGCCTAGGCTGTAGCAATGAAGAAACAAAAAACAATAACAGTGTTTTTTCAAAAACCAAACAATGTAAGTATCATAGGCCGATTGTCTGTTAACTTCCCCAAATGTGGTAGACTGTTATTATTATTATTATTATTATTATTATTATTATTATTATTATTATTATTATTATTAATTATGTTATTTTAGTAAACAACCCTTTAGCTTAAATTACAAGATTTAAAATGTTAACATTGCCCTCCTGGCCGGCAGGCAATTCCTGATGACAGTGAGGCAGGCTGTAGTCAGGTGAGACAGGATCTGCCCGGGGGGAGTGGAAGCCACAATAGAAAAAGACAGCATGAGGAAGACGAGACAGAAGGAATACAGACAGTAGAAGCAGGGAGAGAAGAAGGAGGGAGAAGAGGTGATACAGAGGGAGAGGACTGCGACATGATAATGCAATATACAAAGCCAAATCAACCTGACCCTAAAGTTTTGCGAAAACAAGTGCTTAAAGAGCGGACACTGACATTCCAGAAAGCATGGTATGAGAAGTTTCCCTGGCTACATGTTAGTATGGGTACTGAGGGTGTTCTGTGCTTTCACTGCTCGAAATACTTTAAGGCAGGGAAACCAGCACAAGCCAAGAGTATCGACCCAGCTTTTGTCAGTACTGGATTTTATAATTGGAAAAAAGCACTTGAAAAATGTTCAATGCATGAAAAGTCAGAGGGTCACAAAGTGGATGTTACAACTGCTGCATATGAAACAAGGCCTGTTAGTACACAGTTGAGCAGTGCAGTTAGTACACAGCAAGCAGAAAACAGAGATAGCCTGTTAAAAATAATAGGAGCTGAGATGTTTCTGGCGCGCCAGGGATTGGCCTTTAGGGGTCATGAACATCACCAAGGTAACCTTGACCAGCTTCTAAAATACAAAGCTGAAGAAGATCAGGCATTCACAAGGTGGTTATCTGGAAAGAGAGGCATGCACACATCTTGGGACTGTCAAAATGAGCGAATAAATTTGATGAGTTCATCAATTATCAGGCAAATTGCAGATGAGATCCAGTCCTTGCCAGTGCTACAATATTCCATTATTATGGATGGAACAAGGGATGTCTCTGGTGTTGAGCAGGAGGCACTGTGCCTACGTTATGTTGATGCTGATTTGTTTGTGCACGAAGAGTTCATAGGGTTGTATGAAACAACTTCTACAACCGGTGAAAACCTTGCCAAGATCATTTTGGACGTTCTGTTGAGGCTGAACTTACCAATATCAGTGAACTAGAGGTTCTGAACGCGTCTCTCCAGAAAAACACTCAGACAATGGAGGGCATGCTGTCCGCAGTCTCCCTTGTCCAAGACAGCTTGAAATCAAAAAGAAACACTGAACACTTTGAGGCTATCTTTAAGGAGGCAGAGGACAAGTGTGACAGTCTGTCTCTAGAGCCCATTGTTCTACCACGCACACATAGGCCCCCTAAAAGACTTTCTGGTCAGGCTCCTGCATATACACCTGGATCAGCTGTGGATTTTTACAGACCAGAGTTTTACCGTGTTCTAGATACAGTAGATTCTCAAATCACTGAGAGGTTTATGCAGCCAGGCATTCAAAAATTAAAAGAGCTGGAACACTCACTTCTGACTCCCATGACAAACGATGCAGCAATTCGCAAATATCCTGAACTGAATGGAGATGACTTGAGAGTCCAACTCACCTTGTTTAAAAACAAGTACAAGGTCAACACAACTGCAGATGCTGTGCATGCTTTGAAAGAAATGCCCCCTGAAGTCCGTGGCCTGTTTGATCAGGTAGAGAGACTTGTAAGGTTGCTGATGGTGGTGCCCATATCATCTGCTGAGGCAGAGCGCAGCTTCAGTGCGCAGACTGAAAACATGGTTGCGATCGACCATGACTCAAAAAAGGCTCAATGGCATTGCTGTGTGCCATATTCACCAAGACAGGCTTGACAAACTGGACAGAAGAGATATTGCCCAGCAATATCTTCAGGTAAATGAAAGGAGGAGAGATGTTTTTGGGACCTTTTGAGTCTCTTTCTAGAGGGTACATTTGTTAGGCTGCAGAGAGAATTCTTTTTTTTTATCAATTGTGTTTATTATTTGAAAAAAATTACAAATATACATACTTACATTTCATTTCACATTTCATGCCACTTAGGCTACACTTATTTTTTTTATTTATATGAATCTGTTGTTTAAGTGTGTACTGTATTTACTTAAGTTAGTATAATAAGTGTTTTCATACACATTGTTTTGTTTATAATCATTTACATGAAGGCATGTTTGTGAATCATTTCAATTTTATTTTGTTATTTTTTGTTATTTTGTTATTATTATTCTTGCACATAGGTTCTTTGATTTTTTGTTATAATACAGTTTCTTTCAGTTTTTTTTTCAAGTTTCTGTGCTGATATTGAGATTTTTCATCTTGTTGACATCAGCAAATGTTAAAATAAAAATTTGCAGAAGGCATTTGGTGTGTGATATGGAATTGTAGGCTGTCAGTGATTTGGCATCATGGTGTAAGAATGCGCGCAGATGGCACTGGGGACATATTGACATACCAGACCAATAACAGTTTCAGTATGGCTAGTGTTGATCAGAAAAGTGAATATTCTAAAGTTTATTGCAGCATATATATATATATATATATATATATATATATATATATATATATATATATATATATATATACAGCTTGCTCCCCCCCAGTTCAAAATTTCCATCTGCACCCCTGCTTGGAGAAGGAGGGGATATGTATATTCTGTCCGTTTTTGCATATGGAACGCCTGGAGGCGTTATGAAAACGCGTGGTGGCGTTATGTTATGGCAAGCCAACTAAGCCAAAACGTGTGGAAAAGAAACGCCTCCACGCGTAAAAATATGACGTGTCCACACGTAAAAAAATCACATGTTGACAGATAAAGACGTTTTCTTTTTACGTGTACAGACGTAATCTTTTTACGTGTGGAGGCGTAAATTTATGCCGTCTGTACATCACGTGCTTTTTTTCACCTGTACAGACGTGGATATATTACGCGTACAGACGTAAAAAATTAACGTCTTGGTATTTACTGTCCATCTCAAAAAGCCGCAGTTGCAATATGCAGCCTGTAGATGGCAACATTTACTGAGCTGTAGAAGCAGTCTTAATATGCCTGTACAACACCTCATATCTGCTAGGACAGATTAAAATGTGGATAAACAAGTATTTTTAATGCCACAGTGCCCTACTCAGGGAACATAACATTCCCTACATTAACACACAAGAAATATAACTATTATTGCTAGGTGTAAGACAGATCCGGCACAATTAACACTAAAGCAAGGCTGTTATTAAAAATGTTAGGTCTAAAAAAAAAAAAAAAAAAAAGAACTACAATCAATATAAACACAATATTTCAGTCCTAACTGTCCACACTTAAAGTCTTAACTTTTAAAATGTTATACTTTTAAATTGTAATTTTGCTTTTTTAAGCCCTAGTAAACAACATTCGGTGTTCAGCCACTGAATTTAGTAAATTTAGAGTCACAATTTCTCTGTATCTTTTATTAGTTTCTTTTACATTTTTATTGTCCTAAAGCAAATCAAAATGACAAAATAACCATAGATTATTGTGCAGATGACTAGTACTACAAAAACTTATAATAATAATAATAATAATAACAATAATATGACTAATATATATACTATGAATTGCATTTTAATAAAATAGACATCCAAAGTATACAATACAAATAATGCTATATTAAAATATAGCTTTTTTAAACTGTTTTAGCATTCTCTGTTTTATAGATGTGAAGTGTTTTTATTGTCTTTTTTTCGTTTTGAGCGCACGCCCCCCCCCCCAGAGGATGGCGAGGAACCCGTATGTAATTTACTGTAATTTAATGTAATTTATTTAGAGCTAACAAGTACTGAAAGCAATGGCAGGGCGAAGATTTAGATTGCTTCAGGAAAACTTTAACAGAATTGTGAACAGCCATCTTCGCAGAGATGATACAGGTCAAGGGAACATAAATCGACGGAGTGTGATTGACCGGTAACTTCTGTGTGACCAGGGTTATATGCAAACGGCCTGCACATGCATAGCTAATTCGATAATGCAAACTCTTAACACAAGACTAACATTGCTTTTTTGTTTCTGAATCGTGCATTAATTGAACTCTTCAAGACATCTCGTCTTTCCCTCTTTTTTCATTTTGCTGCCACAAAATATTGTCTAATAACGGTTTGGCTTTAATATTAGCAAAGCTAGCTAACACAGTTAATGCTAACGGCTAACGTTACTAATAAACGCCAAATATGCCGTTTATGATCCTCTCTAACACAGACTGTGAGTTGTAAGTTGTGAGTTGATTAAACTGAAACCCACAGATAGCCATAAACTGCCTGTTTGTCCGTCGGTACTCGCTAGCATTAATATGTAATATAAAAATGTACATGCCCCACTGAGATCAAATCTTGGCTAGCTAGCTATGTTTAGCCTAACATAACCATAACTGTAGTAGTGCTAGAACCACTGAGAAAACAGTTTGTGTGAGAAATTTCCCATGGAAGGAAGACATGGTTCCTGTGAAAATTAGGACTGACCCGAATATTTGTTAAAAAAAGCCGGATTAAAAACGAATTAAAGTACGAAAAAATGCAACTCAGGGCCCCCTTAATCCACTGCAAAATTTTCCGCGGACCCTGGCCCCGAAAAAAAAAAAGACTTCCCACCCCTTTTCTCGGCTGGGTCTGTTATAGACGTCTGTTTTTTTAATTCACACTCTTCTTATTTCTCATTAAATATCAACTAGAAACAGATTAAATATGTACAGTACCATCTATTGCACTTCAGTCCTGATTATATGGGGTGCATTATGTCTCCTTATGTTGTGCTGCGTGCTCGGACTGCACTGCGTGCTCTGGTGTTTTCACGCCGTTTTTTTTGTTTTTTTCACCCCGGAATTTCTGCTTCCCCACACCAAGGCTTCAGCGTGCGTATGCAGGCCAGGAGCTCCGCTGCTCCAAGGCTTCTCCACTGCGCAAGCCGGCCCAGTAAATTGCTCTTTTTGTGTTTTCTCACTTAGGCTATTTGCTTAAAAAAAAAAATATATATATATATATATATATTAGCGTATAGGAAAGTCATTGTAAATGACGCTACTGTACTTGGTCTATTTCGGTTTAATGATTGTGCAGTTCATAGCCGTATTACTGATTTTGTATTTTTGCACTTGGGCTATAAGCTCAATAAAAAATTGTTTGTTTGTTTGTTTAGAAATTATTTTATGTTCTTAAATGATATTAGATAAAAATAAAGGAAAATAATTCAGACATCATTCTTTACATTTTAATTATTTCACTAGAACCATCAAGCTGCCTCTGCTCCTCCTTAAGCATTTTGAGCTTAGATTGGTTTTATTTAGCTTTAGATTAATTTTTTCTGTTCATTCTGCTCTATTTGTTATTTACTTTTGGATATTTGCATTTTTTTTTAGTATTAACAGACGCGCCAAATGCCCCGCTACACTCTAAGAACAAATTTGTTATTTTTTCTACATATCTATTCTGTTGTGAGCACTAACACATTTTGTGTCAATTCTGAACACATTATGTGTAATATGACCCCTAGAATTACACACTGGATGTGTCAGAATCAACACAACATGTGTTGTCTCTGAGCACACTCACGAATGTGTTAAAATTCTACAGTCTGTGTCATTTTTAACACGTTTCTTATGCGCGGTGTGCAGTCCACCGATTAATGCGTTGAGCTTTAAACGCGCAGATAAGCTGTAATTGGGGAAACAACACAAAAACCACAATGTGATTTGTTACATAAAAACACAGAACATTTTCTTCCGCCGAACCTGACAGAGCCCGCGGAAAGCGGTGGGAATTCTCGGCCGGCCCGAGTTCAAGCAGTGGGTCAGTCAGGCAGATATTTGCGTTTTTTTTTTGTTATATTACTGTATTGTTCTACTCTTATTCTGAGTTTTTCGTTTTTGCTCTTTTGAAATTCGTTAGATTAGATTTTATTGGGCTTAGTTTAGTTGTTTTTTTTTATTTCATATTTATTTTTCTATTATTACTTATTAAAGTTTGTTATTCATTTTCCATTATTTTTAAGATCAGGCCTTATTTGCCTCACAGAGTAATACTTTGACTTTTATTTCGTCAGAAGAGACTTGAGACTTGACTCGGACTCCTGACCAAAGACTACCGCTCTTATACCGCCATAAACCTGAATGAAAGTGTGATGTTAGAGTGAGGCGGAGCTCTGGAAAAGCAAAAAACACGAATATCCGAATACCAAAATTAAAAACAGAATCAACGAGTGAATACCAGAATATTCGGGTCCAGCCCTAGAAAATATTGATGTATAACATAGAGGCAGAGCAAACATATATAAAGTGCCATGAAAAAGTATTTATACCCCTTGAACATTTTCCTTTTTTCCAAGTTACACCCACAGACTTGTCTTTTATTAACAATTGACAAGTAGTAATTAATTGTGAAGTGAAAGTAAAATGTTACATGTTTAACAATTATTTTCCCAATTACAAATCTGGAAAGTGTGGTGTGCATTATTAGTAGCCCCAAAGTCAGGATTCAGCTTTGGACTTGATCTAAACCAGGGGTGGGCAATTCATTTTCCCAAGGGGCCACATAAGAAATTGGAACGGTTTTAGAGGGCCAGACTAATATACTTAACTCGGTTCTGCCGAATATATATATATATATATTGTATATTATTGTAATGTTTCATTTACATTTTTTTATAAAAAGGGTTATTATAAATGCTATAAAAAATATATATATATATAGCATTTATAATAACCCTTTTTATAAAACAAAAAGTAAATGAATCATTACAATAATACAATACAATGTAGTGAATTATATAATTATGTAATAAACATGTGATGGTTCAGTTTAAAAACTATAAACATTTTAGTGCACAACTAAAAGTTGTCCTGTGGACAGATTCTCCCACCTGAGCTGTGAATCTCTGCAGCTCCTCCAGAGCTTATCTAATTATTGTTCTCCTTGCCTGGGCTGTCAGTTTAGGTGTGCCAACACATCTTGGTAGGCTTGCAGTTGTCACATGGATTGAACAGTGCTCTGTGAGATGTTCATTGCTTGGGATATATGTTATGACATAACTTCTTTATCCCTGACCTTTCTGGTGTGTTTCTTTTTTTCATGATGGTGTTCAATCACTAATGTTATCTGACAAACCTCTGAGGCTTTCACAGAGCAGCTTTTGTTATACAGAGAATTAATTCCAAAAAGATTGAATCTATTTACTCATTAGGTGAACTCTGAAAGCAAATAGTCACACTGGATTTTGTTGAGGGGTATCAGAGTACAGGGAGCTGTATAGAAATGCACCCCACTTTGCAGATTATTATTGAATAAACATTTAGAAAAACATGTATCATATTATTTTCACTTCACTTCTATGATGTGTTGGTTTATCGCATAATATAAAATATTCAAATATTATGTAACCAAAAATAAAATTATCCCAATAAAATACATTTAATACCTTTTAAGTTTATTTAAAGCATTTTCTGGATGTTTACATTGCTGGGGTCAAATTAGTTTTTGTGACTGTCTTTATAATTCACCTCTAAACCATCACAGATTTATATATTTTGAAAGAGATGTTCAGTAGAGATGTGTAATTTGTTTAATACTGTTTCTTTTAGTCTTAGGGACTTCCAGAGAGGTGGGGCAAATAACATACCTACACGGTCATCCCGAGGTCGGGCAACAAGAAGGTGCACCCTGAGACTGGCTTTTTTGCCAGATACATGCAAAGAGGTCCTAATTCCTAGAAGTAGGTTTTATAGCTTAGTGGACTGTTACTTGACTATGTTTGAGAAACAACTGCATTTGTTAGCTTTGTACATGTAAATAGTTTTTTCCTGGAATCATTTTATATTTTATTCTTTTTGTCACACAGCTGATGCATCCGTTAAAAAGGTATCTGTCCCTTACGCCATGTCTGAAAGTGACTTTCAGCAGAAGGTTAAGGACACCTTTCCTGAACTACAGAATGAACCCTTTGAACTGTGCAGAGTTGATCGGTGGCGGAAAATTCACCTTGTGCAGCTCACTTCTCAATGCCCTGCAGTCATTAAAGCATGCCCTGACTTTTCAAGATCAGCTGTATACGTCCGATCCAGAGCAAGCAGTGAGGTATCATTTTGTTTTTTATCATAGTCAGTCATAATTAATCAAATCCTATCACAAGTCACAAAAGTAAGAAAATATTACACTGTTTAATAGGGTGTCATTCAAATAACATTTAAGGTTTATTTCAGCAGAGGAACAATGTTTACGGCTTTTAATATTA
Source organism: Astyanax mexicanus (assembly GCF_023375975.1). NCBI lineage: Eukaryota > Metazoa > Chordata > Actinopteri > Characiformes > Acestrorhamphidae > Astyanax > Astyanax mexicanus. The sequence continues at coordinate 545,367 of NC_064429.1, read as the reverse complement.
CATTTAAATTGTGTGATAGGTTATTTCCACTTCAAATCCAACTCACAATGAAGGAAGTAGGAGCAGTCAGGTAAGTTGGAAGCCAGTACATGCTGGAGGTTATAGATGGGCTTCTTCTAGAAAAAAAGTTGCAGAAAATGTATCCTCTTAACATTAGTTTATCTTAAGAATAAGGTAAGTGTGTTTAGGCATGCCCAGTACTTGTAAGGAAATGCTAGGCAGGGAGACTGTAACCATGTTTAACTTGAAATGCAAGGTTTTGGAAAAAACTTGTGGTAAAATATTTAACACCCATTTTTTCATTAGGATGCTGTTGTCTCTGATACTTCATCCCCAGGTTTCAATGGTGATGTGAGTAATTAGTTTTCCATTAATGGTCTGTCTGTTGTTCCAGTTTAGCATAGTTTGAATTTATTGAATTTATTGAAAGGATAGCCCCTTGAGATGTGACATCTCATTTTCAAGGGGGTCCTATAAATACATACACAAAACAAACGAGCAAAAAAAAAAAAACATTTACACACTAAACATACATTGCACATACATATACAGCTCACTTTCCACCAGAACTCAACTTATCAAATTACATCACTCGATACTTATAATATTCCAATACAGATAACTGAAAACAATTAAGAAACAGAGGTGTTTTAAGATGAAAAAAATATAACATTGCATATATAACAAATATAACATCAATCGGTACTTTTATTTTAATACCAATACAAACAACAGAAAAATATATATAAATAAATAAATTAAAAACATAAACACGTAGTTTTAAGATAAGAAAATAAACATTTCCTGAAGCAGTGAAGTGAAGTTAATTTTTTCAAAGAAAAAGGAAGATTATTCCAGTCAGAAGGAGCTTTGTAATTAAAAGACCTTCGCCCTACTTCTTTAGAGATTCTAGGAACAAAGAAAAAAGGATATTGCATATGCCGAAGAGAAGAAGAAGATTTAAATAGAACAAAAAACTGTTTTAAGTAGGGTGGACAATCCAAATAAATACATTTAAAAATAAACTGTACCCAGTGATATTGTCTTCTAGATTTAGGTTGCAACCAATTAATTGATTCGAACATAAAACAGTGATGAGTTCTATATGGACATCTCAAAACAAACCTACACAAAGAGTTAAACACAACATTAAGAGGTCTTAAGTGAATTTCAGAGGTGTTCATATAAACTATATCAGCATAATCAATAATAGGTCAAATTAATTGAGAAACCAATCTTTTTCTAATATGAAACGTAAAACAATTAATTGCTCGATAAAGTGAACTCAAACAACCATATGTTTTTTTAATAATATAGTCAACATGGGGTTTAAAGGAAAATTCAGAGTCAACCCAAAGACCAAGATATTTAAATGAATCAACTTTTTCAAGAGGTGATCCATCATCAAAATAAATATGTAGATCCCTTAAATTAGGAGAACCATGCTGCATACCAAACAACATGCAACAAGACTTCTTCTTATTCAATATAAGTTTATTATCATAGAGCCAATTTTGGACCAAATTAAACTCAGACTGTAATGAATTCTGAATTTGTAACAAATCCGAATTAGAAACATAAATAACAGTATCATCCGCATATAAGTGAACAGAACATTGTGAGCAAATCTGAGGCAAGTCATTAATAAAAATAGAAAAAAGCAGGGGTCCCAAAATGGAACCTTGAGGAACACCTTTATCAACTATTAAATAGTCAGATTGCCTTCCCTGAAAAACCACACACTGACGTCTATTATGAAGATAAGCACTAAACCATAGCAAAGCATTTTGACTTAGACCAATAGAATAAAGCTTATCCAAAAGAAGATAATGATCAACCATATCAAAGGCTTTAGATAGATCGATAAAGATTGCACCTGTATATTGACTTTTATCAAAAGATGAGAACACATCGTTAGAAAATTTTATGAGAGCTGTAATAGTGGAATAATTAGATCTAAAACCAGACTGAGATAAAGATAAAATAGTAAACTTATTAATATACTCAGATAATTGATTAAAGATGAGTTTCTCAAAAATTTTAGCTATAACACAAATAATAGAAATTGGCCGATAATTATTTAAGTCAGATTGATCTCCGCTTTTAAAAAGAGGAGTAACTCTAGCGCATTTCCAGATTTGAGGAACTGAACATGATAACAGGGACAAGTTAAATAAGTCAGCAAGGGGATACATTATTATGTGAGCAACTATTTTAATGAACTTGGTTTCCAATCCATCAGGACCAGCACAACAACCTCCTTTCAGCTCAGATATCGCTTGAAATACATCAGTGGGCAAAATATTAGTAAACGAAAATGAACTATTTAGAGTATCAGATTTTAAAACATTTGCCAGACAATAAGATTTTGGATATTGGGGACCACAAATAGAAGAAAAGTACTGATTAAAAGCCTGAGCAATTTGTAAAGGATCAGAAATAGTTTTATCATTAAATCTTATCTCGTTTATGAAGCTTTTATCAGTTTTATTTAAAACCTGATTCAACTGTCTCCAAAACTGCTTAGGATGATTAAAATCCTGAGAAAGGTTCTCTTTATAATAGTTAGATTTGGCATTCCTTGTTTTTGTCTTACACAAATTCCTCAAACATCTATACGTTTCCCAATCAGCACAATCTTTAGACAAGCGATATTTGGCCCAGGCTTTATCCCTTTGTTTAAAAAGACTAATAAGATGTGAACTAATCCATGGTAGATGTCTACCTTTAACTCTGATTGTTTTCAAAGGAGCATGTTTATCAATCACGTTAACAACTTCAGAGTAAAAGAAATCCCATGCTTCATCTACAAAAGGAATTAACTGGAATCGATTCCAATTAACATTAATTATATCTTGAATAAAATTATCAACATTCATATTCTTATTCTGTCTCAATCTAATATACCTAGGAGGAGAGCGTGGAGTTTTAATTTTCCATACACAGAATATGATCGAATGATCACTCAAACAATCTGACATAACACCAGATTTAATTATTCTTTCTGGGTTAGTCACCAGTATCCAGTCAATTAAAGAAGAAGACTGGTTGACCACCCTAGTGGGTTGATTAATTAACTGCGTCAGATTTACACTACCAAATAAATGTCTATCTTTAGAAGATGAACGGTCCAGCCAGTTTCTATTAAAGTCTCCCAAAATGATCATTTCACTGTGCCTCTCAAGAGAATTAATAGTTGACAAAATACACTTAGTAGAGTCAATTGGAGCATGAGGAGGTCTATAGATATTACCAATAATTAAGTGTTTCTTATCATGAAAATTAATATGAATAAACAAACATTCAAAGTGCGCTGGCTCTACTTTAGGAGCAACACGCACAGAAATCAATCTTGAAGAAACATAAGTAGCAACTCCACCTCCTCTAGATGCCCTATCAGCTCTATATAAAACAAAATGATCTATTTTTATATCATTATCAGAAATATTACTATGCAACCATGTTTCAGAAATAGTGACAATATCTGGTTTATAGAAGTTTATCCAGGCTCTAAGAAGATCAATTTTTGAAACAAGGCTCCTAATATTTAAATGAATAACCTTCAATCCTTTAACTAATTCAATTGTACCTACTTAAATTGCAAAAAATATAAAGTTGAGTTTGAAAGGAAGATGATGGAGGAAAGAAGAGCAGCACACAGACACACGCAAACAGACACACGCACACAAATACACACACACAGACACACGCACACAGACACATATGCCTATGAAGTAAAATAATAATAATAAAAAAAAAGAGTGAGCAACAGCAGGTTTAGTCTGCACATAAATAAAAAGAAAAAAGAGAAGTGCCTTTTCATTAATATTATAAATAAATAGATAGAAAAATCAACAAACATATGAATAATATATTAAACATTTAAATGCACTTAAACAAAGCCAGGTAACAATGCAATGTCCATTCATAGGTGACAGACTTTTGTCCAGACAAACAAAATCAAAAGACAAGCAATTTGCCTAATGATTTACTCACTAGATCAGAGGAGATGACGGTAAAGTTTTGACAAAAAGGTCAGCTTCTTCAGGGCAACGGAATAGTTTTGGCTTTCCATCCACTGTGACTCTCAGTGTACAGGGGTACAGCAAAGAGTATTTAATATCAGCAGCACGGAGGATCTTCTTGACAGCATCAAACTCTCGACGTTTCTTGACCAAACCAGCACTGAAATCAGGGTAAATATGAATGCGGGTGCCGCTGTAGGTTAGCACCCCTTTTGCCCTTGCCAGACGTAGGATCTTTACTTTGTCCTGGAAATGCAAGAACTTAACCAAGATGGGTCTAGGAGCAGATCGAGCATTGGAGCCAAAAATAGGAGTGCGGTGAGCCCTTTCAATAACCGGCATAGTGGAAAAGTTTTCACATCCCAGAAGCAATGGAATCATCTTGTTCATGAACACAATCATATCTCTTCCTTCACTTTTCTCTGGAACACCAATAAAGCGAAGGTTGGATGACCGGTTTCTATTCTCTGCATCTTCCACTTTGTCTTTCAAGTAGGCATTTTCTTTTTCAAGAGTTTGTACACGTTTAGTCAAATCATCAACATTGCCTTCATTCGAACTCACCCTTTGTTCAAGCTCAGAAATTTGCTCACACAATGAATTCAAAGATCCTTGAATATTTTGAAGTCCTGTTTGAATGGTCTCAGTCTTTGAGTCAAAGTGAGCAGTCATTTCAGTTTTAAACTGCTTAATTGCATCCAATATTGTTTGGAGGGAAGCCTCAGCCACATGATCCATTGTGTGAACCAAACGATTGTCTGCACAAGGCAAAACAAAGCTTCCACAACAGCAAATATCCAACAAAAGTCAAATATTAAGTTAATAAACTAAAAAATAAACATAAACTGATCAAAAGAACCAATTAATACTGGCCCAAATGGGAAAAGCAGACTAAACCCAGCAGCAAGCACTCAAGGTAATCCAGCCATGGCGGCCATTTTGAGACCAGTTTGGTCTGACTAGTTTGCAGTAGTAGATTTTTTAAGTAAAATGTCCTCAGTCTAATCATGTTGTGCATAGTTGAAATCAGTTTAATAAGTTTAATAAGAATGCAGAATGTCTTTGTAATTAGCAAATGAGGCTTAATTGTTACTGGACTGGAACGTTCATATGGGTTAACTTCTCCCGTCCGATGACTGCTGGGATAGGCTCCAGCCACAAATAGGATTAAATGGGTTTGACGATGAATTAATGGAATTTTTTAAATACATATCAACTAACTCTGAATCTGGATAAAGAGATACGCCTTGAGCATGTGAGTAAAGCATCAACCTGATAGTTATGATGCAAAACCTGTAGAGTATATATTTTATTGATATTCTTTAACTCACAGGACTTACTGGCATGGAGGGCATTAAGGGCACAACAAGATGAGGAATTTCAACAATGTGTTCTGATAGACAGAGAACAAGTAAGCACACAAATTGGAACTTCATATTTATAGTTTTGTTGTATAGAAAGTAAATTGATAAGGCTGATAATTCAATAAAAAACAAAGTGAGATTAGTTTCTTTTTTTAAAACCGCATGTTTCACTGTTTGTTATACAATATACAAAAGGAAAATTATGTAGTATAAATTGGATCATATATGGAAACTTGGTGTGATGTTACATTTCATAATGGCTGGTCAAATGTGCTTTTATGTGATTCTGTTTTTGGTAAGTGTTTTACTCCTGTTTTATTTACAAAAGGAAATGAGGCGTAGACAAGTTTGTGAACTGGAGAGGCGCAGAAGACAAGTAAAGTAATATTATTCAATTAAAGGGAGAAACAGGACATTAGAATTGATTTTTTATTACATACTATTTATCATTTATTTATATCAAAATGTTTCTTGGTTTCTTTCATTCAGAAAATAGGTGAACGAAGGCAGAGATTGAGTTTGGTCCTTGAGCCAGTTAAAGTTTTCAGATGGTCAGTTGCAGAGGAGAAGATTTTTGACTTCACAGCCATTCCAGGTGTTTCAAATTGGTACACTTGCAGTATGCTAATTAGTGTTTTTCTTATTCCACAGGATTTGGTGGCATTTGCAGGTGTCAATGACATGGCCAGTGAAGTATTTTCATTACAGCTGGCCATGTCACCAACACCAATGTTAAGCACTTTGACTGGCACTCTGGAGGTAAATGGGATTTCTGAGTCCTGTACATTGTACGTTCTATGGATGTCAGGAGATGATGTACAGGTAAGTTTTTCTCCTTCACAACGTATGTGGAACTCTGTAATAGTTCCTTAATTTCATTAATATAATTCTATATATATTCACTTGTTTTCAACCATGTTCAAATGTATGGCCACTAATTACAACACCTGCTTTGTAGGAAATACTGTCAAATGAGCAAGATTCGTCTACTTCATGTGGGAATGAATCTTTGCTATCCACAGGGCCGCTGCTAAGGTTTTGGAGGCCCTAAGCATAACTGGTCAGGGAGGCCCCCCCCCCAAAAAAAAAAAAACACACACACACACAAACACAAAAGGTTTACGCAAAATTGTACTATTTATTAAAATTACACATGTAACTGTGAATATTTACAACGTTATAAGTAAGGCCAATAACAGTGAAGAACAGCACAAGAGTACTATTTATAATGTATAAATAATAAATGAAACGATGCATGTCTATTTTAAGCAGTGGACACGTCATTTACACAAGCCAGCCTTAAAGGTTATGAAATTATCGTTTATATTCGTGGTGTATTTATATCAGCCTGTCAGAATCTATAGAGCTGTCTGATCCTGCTGTCATACAGACCATTTGGATAGTGCACTGACGGCATTAGTCAATAGGTAGGCTACTCTGTTTATTAATTTTTTATAGTCACTAAAAATCTTCAAACTACACTACTACTATTTGCAAACGTGCCACGTGCCTTGCAATACCCAGATTAGTTTCTAGTTAAGCGTTTAAAGCTACCAAATCAGCAAAGCCAACGTAACTAGCTCAGGCAACACCACTGAACATGAAGTAATCAAAACTATTTAAACCTTTATCATCGAAGTTACTCACCAGAAAGGGATGCATGGGCCTCATCTTTCTGCTTCTTTTTCTTCTTCTTTTCAGCTCCAGACTCAAACCGTCGCTTCATAGTTGAATTACCATTTAGTAGCAACTTCGCGCAGTGAACTTGTCTCCTGCCAAACTCAAGTAGCGTTGCTACTTTAGTTAGGACTAAGGTTGCCAGATAAGTTACGATTTTTCATCCTATTTGTTTATTTTATTTTAAGTTTTTAACTTACACAAATATTGCACTGGACAAGTTTTTGTATAGAATGGCCACATACACTTTAAAAATGGTTAAACATGCGCAAGATTTAGCGCCTCCATGCATTTTTTGATTATTTATTTGACTGGAAAATGTCACATCTGGCAACAACCAACAGAGCAAACCGAGCCGTGCCATTTCAGGCAATAGGGGTGGGGGCATTATATTATGCACAAAAATAATAACGTGCCGCTTTTAAGTAGTAGAGTAGGTGCCCCATGCAATGTTTAAAGACAAAAAAGATGAGCGTATCATAAATAATTCACATTGGGTTTTAAATTTAATAATGTCATAATTTCAACACATTTCATTCTCAGTCAATTTGGCTCCCTGCAACTGCAAAATGGTTGAGGCCTAACGCTGGCTGCGTTGTCTGCGTATGCAGAGCGGCGGCCCTGGCTATCCACTTCCAGATCTCTTCTCTCCACGGTTCCTACACCCTCCATAACTACCAATACTAACATGTGTCCTCTAGACATTGAGTCTCAGACCTCGACAACTTCACTGCCTCCCCTACTGACCTCCCCCACTCACAGTCTTTGCCTTCCTCCAGACACTGTACTCCAGCCCTCTACAACTCTTAGCATTTTCCCTCCTATACCCCTTGGGCCCCTCACCTCTACCACTCACAACATTCGCCTTCCTCCAGACGCTATACCACCCATCACCTCCACTCACAGTATAGTTCCTTCTCCAGACACTATGGCCCTGACCTCCCCCACTCGAAGCATTTCTCCTCCTCTGTACATTGCAACCCCAGCCACCCCCACTCACAGCATTTCCTCTCCTCTTGAGCCTGTACCCATCTTAAGTCCCACACTTGAGGTAGACCATGATCTGGATGATCACTTCATGTCAGATGGGTAAGTACTCATGTCCTGCTATCCTCGTTCTATGGTGAGTTTTTAGATGGTCAAATTTACTTGACAATACCATGCCACGAATGCCTTATTCATACAGGTGTTACAGGTCAAGAATTTGTCATTGTGATGAGCCTCTGAAGTAATAAAGCCATAATTAATTTTTTCCTTCCTTTAGGATTGATGTTTCAGACCTTCTTAACGTTCTTAGGTCACAGATTGATTTTGGGACTTGTCCATCAGCCAACCTTATTAATGTTTGCCGTGATGACATCATGGCATGTGCAGTACGTGCTTTTGAACGGCCTTTGTTTGATCCAATGAAGAAGATTGATATTATATTTGTGGATGACTGGGACATGTCAGAGGGTGCTGTGGATGATGGAGGCCCAACCAGGGAGTTTTCACGACTGTTGATGCAGGCCATTAAAGAGAGCTCTCTTTTTGAGGGCCCAGAAAACGAAAAACATCTTTCATTAGACTCGCATGGTGAGTATTTAGCATATTAATATTACAATATATTAATATGTGTGTGTTAAAATATATTTTTAATATTTGAAATTCATGCACTTACTAGTGCATTCATTCAGATTATTAGAGTAAGGCTGAAAAATCAGTGGAATAGTTAATGAAGTGTAATTAAACTTTTTGATTGTTTCTCATTACTGAGTGACTGCACCTGGAGGAAATCAACACAAACACAGGGAAAGCAAGCAAACACCACACAGACAGGACTATAGTAATATAATATAAATCAAAACAGCCCTTCTTGGTGGAAGGTGACTATGCCACAAAGCCAACTTTTTTTATTTCTAAGTTCAAATAAAGCAAAACAGACAACACACTCCAGCACATATTAAATGTATGTATTCATATTTATTGGCTGAATTTAACATTTTGGGAAAAAAGTATTTTTTCTGATATCCCACATTAAGTAAATAAGCAGTGCCTTAAATGTTTAAAAAGCACATTTTTTCCTAGATAGTATTCATTTACTGCTAGCAAACTTGACTAAGGATGTTAAAACCTTTGCTTACACCTTGCACCAAATTGCAGTATTTGCACCACTCCTTTTAAAATACATTAAATATTTATTGAAATTGTTATATTTATTCAAGTGCTGTCACTTCAGCTCTGCGAACAGGGAGGTACAGAATTGCTGGCAGGATTTATTTATTTATTTATTTACTGGATCCCCATTAGCTTGGGCAGATGCCCTGCTATTCTTCCTGGGGTCCTGCCGAAAATAATAACAATGATAACAATAATAATAACAATAACAACTACAACAGTAAAACACAATGCCTATAGGAATAACAATAAATAATTATATCAAAGTTATATCAAATCCACCTACAAAGGCTTAAACAAGAAAAGAACACACCATATATAAAAAGTAGACATTATCACAGAAAATAAACCTTCCCCAAATACTTCTTTACACATGTTTTGAAGGTGATCTTAGAATTTGTTTCAGTTATAAAAGTCGGAATCTTGTTCCATGCAATGATTGCTCTATATTGAACTGTACGTTGAAAGGAATTTGTATTAGCCCTGGGTACAACAAATCGTCCCTCCACTGCAGATCTCGTCTTATAAATATGAGTGTTAGACATTTTACAGAAAAAAAGGAATTGTTTCTGCGGAATTTTCTTATTTAAAATTGACCATGTTGACATTAATAGAGATGCCTTCAGTTTATCCTCAACTTTTAACCAGTATAAACTAGAGTGCATATCTGTGATGTTAGTATGCAGTGGGCATTTGAGAATTAGCCTAGCTGCTCTGTTCTGTACCAGCTGAAGTTTAGCAAGAAGTTTATTTGAAGCACTGGACCATACAATATTACAATAATCCAACTGACCCAGAACCAAGGTGCCAACAACTCTTTTCATCAGTTCCTGTGTAAGGAATGGGCTACACCTTCTAACTAACGCAAGAGCACAACTCATTTTAGTCACTGTTATTTCAATTTGTTTTGCCCAGGACAATCGGCTGTCTAAAATTACACCCAGTAACTTTGTTTCCTTTACCTGTTCAATGGGTATTTTATCAATAAAAAGCTGAAGCACTGGATCATGCTTTAAGAAATATTTGGAACCAAATAAAATACTTTTAGTTTTAGATAAATTAAGGACCAGTTTATTCTGTTTTACCCAACCCTCTATTTCTTGTAACACATTATTTAATGTCTCTGTCAGACCTACTAGTGTTTTTGCAGATGCATACACAGTTGCGTCGTCTGCATACATAACAACTTTTGCATCATTTAGAGCTAAAGGAAGATCATTGGTAAAGATAGAAAACATTAATGGGCCTAAACAGCTTCCTTGTGGCACCCCACACTCTAACATTACACCATCTGAAAAACTACCATTAAAAAAAACCTTCTGAGACCTATTTGTCAAATAGCTCGCTATCCAATTAATCACTGAGGGTTTAAAACCATAGCTCTGTAACTTTAAAAGTAGCAATCCATGATCAATTATGTCAAATGCAGCAGTGAAATCTAATAAGACAGCACCACAAATATTTTTATTATCTATTTCTTGTAGCCAGTCATCTGTCATTTGAGTAAGGGCTGTACAAGTAGAATGTCCTTTTCTGTACGCATGCTGGAATTCTGTTATCAAATTATTCTCTGTGAAATATTGTTGTATTTGATTGAATACTACCTTCTCAAAAACTTTGCCAAGTGCTGGCAACAAGCTAATAGGTCTACAGTTAGCTGCTGAAAAAGTTGCTTTCTTATCCTTAGGAAGAGGGATTATTTTTGCCTCCTTCCACTCCTGGGGAAATATACACTTCGCTAAGCTGGTATTGAAAATGTGACTTATCGGAGCAGAAATGCAACTTGCAGCCATTCTAAGTAGCTTACCATCTATGAAATCTTTGCCTGCCTGTCTATCCTTGCAACATGCTTGAATCATTTTTCTCACAGTCTCCTCCTTAACTTCTGAAAACTCAAAGCTACAAGATCTGTCTTTCATGAGATTCTGTATATTGAGAATTGAGCTATTGTTTTCACCAGATAATTGACTACGTCTCAATGTACCCACTTTATTAAAAAAATAGTCATTAAGATGATTGGCAATGTCCAATGATTTAGTGATGAAGGCCCCACCATGTTCAATAAAAGTTGGTTGTGGAGATATCTTTTTCCCTAAAATATTATTTAATGTGCTCCATAGCCTTTTCCCATCATTACTGAGTTTACTTAACTGTGAGGCAAAATATTCCTTCTTTTTTCTAATATTAAGTTTGGTAACAAAATTCCTCAATTTACAATAATCTTTCCTGTCAATTTTACTCCTTGTCTTATTTGCCAACTTCTTAGCCTGGTTTCTTTGAGACATGTATTGTTTTAACTCTTCATCAACCCAAGGAGCACTAAAAGTTCTAACTGTCATTTTCCTAATGGGAGCATGCAAATCAATCACAGGAACAAATTTGGACAAGAATATTTGTAGTGCTGTGTCTGGTTCCTTTTCAGTAAAAACATTAGACCAGTCTATCTTGCCAATATCATTCACGAAAGCCTCCTGGGAGAACTTTTTATAAGATCTTGTCAAAATGATCTTAGGCCTGACTTTTGGTATATATCCCTTCCTTGCGATGACAACAGCATTGTGATCACTGAATCCTATTGGGACTGATATTGCCTTAGAGTATGTTTCCATTCTGTTTATATAAATATGATCAATACAAGACATAGCTTTCCTACCTTTGTTATTGGTACCTATTCTAGTCGGCTGATTTACTACCTGCTTCAGTCCACATATATTAGCTATGTTAATAAGTTTACGTTTTAAGGGACAGTTAGTTGATAACCAGTCTACATTCAGATCACCTGTTAGAATAACCTCTACATTCATGTCACATACATTGTCCAGCATGTCACTTATATAATCCATATAGCTAATATTCACACTTGGTGGTCTGTAACAGCAGCCTACTAACATATCTTTTTGATGTGGTATGTGAACTTGCAGCCATAATACTTCAACTTCCTCAGGCATAATATCTTCACGTACTTTCACTGGAATTTGATCATGAACATAAAAAGCTACTCCTCCACCAAAACAGTTTCTATCTTTTCTATACAAATTGAAACCTGGTATGGCTACAAAGTCATTACTAAAAGTATTATCTAAATGTGTCTCTGAAATGGCAAGAATGTGAACAAAATTTGAAGTTACAAAATCTTGGACTTCATTGACTTTGTTTCTTAAACTACAAATGTTCACATGTGCTACCTTTAAACTTTTCTTAGGTAGCCTTGCAAATGACATATTCGATGTTAAAACTTTTAAAACTTCTCCATGTCCATCAGTCCTATGATGTTCCTTTCTCTCCTTGCCGGATGATTAGTTTGTCATATCGGAGAAAGGCAACGTGACCTCTCTCTCTTGCCTCTCTCATTTTGGGCAGCAATTCCTTTCTTTTTCGTCGTACAGCCTCCGGATAGTCCTCATTTATGAAAATCCTGGTCCCCCGCAACTTTCTTGCATTCCTTAAGACAGTGTCTCTGTCCTTGATTCCGTTAAATCTGACAACAATTGGACGAGGTCTTCCCAGTGTGCCATCATCTGATTTGATCACCTTCCCAACACGCATGGCAGAATCTATTCCAATCACATTTGGATCAAGGTCTAAGTGGTTCTTTATGAGCTCCAAAACTTTTTCCTCCGAGACTGAATTATTTTCCTTATCCGTCTCTGGAATACCATCAATGACAACATTAGTCCTCCTCGCTTGGTTCTCAAGAAAGTCAGCCTTAGAATCCAGTATTAGCATTGATTCTGCCAGTTTGTCTATATCTGATTCTTGTGCTTTCATGTTTGACTGGAATCCTTTGTTAGCCTTTTTAAGTTCTTCCATCTCTTTTTGGGAAAACTCCAGACTTGTGCGCAGTTCCATTACTTCCTTTAACAACGTATCAATCCTGTTATTGGCTGTATCCATGATGGTATGAACACAAGCTTTAAAATTGCTCTCTTGCAGCTGTAAAAGTTCTTTGTAAACATTTTTTTGTTGCTCAAGAAGTTCATGCACTTGTGCCATGGACACATTATGATCATTGTCTTTGTCCTTCCCCTTCCCACCAGCCATTTTTGTCTTAGGCCCAGATATCACAAACAGAAGATTACAAAGTCCAAGTCCAAGACTGATGATTGACTATAATGCTACACCCCAAGAATTATCGTCCTCTTAGTTGATGTTTGTGGTACAATGAAGTTAAGAAAGCATTAAGGATGGCAGAGATTTCTGCGGATTTAATTCACCAGTTCAGCAATCAGCAGGCCCTAATATCACAAACACAGGATTACAAAGTCCAAGACTGATGATTAACTATAATGCTACAGGATGATGGCTGTGTGTCTCCTGCATGGAGGTGTTGCACCAAATTGCTTTTCTCAAAGAACGTACAACATGGTGGCAGGAAGACCTAATCACCCGGTAAAATTAAATGAAATCCACAATACTGAACTCCATGACAGGCTGGAAAAGGTGTGTGTGTGTTTTAATGTGCTTAAAGCAGTTGCTATGGTAATTTGCATTTATAGAAGTTTTTAATTGTTTTCTTTTTTGGAATGCAGATACAGAATGCTGCTACTGTTGAAGAAGCAAGATTGGCCATTTTTGATGCTTCAGAAAGCTTGTCAATCCTTGGAGCATTACGGCACATTAAAGACCTTGATTTGGTCCTTGAAGCTGCCCAGGATTACTTTGAGGGGAGAGTAAAAGTAGGACTGGAACAGTAAGTACCAGTAATTTGAAGTATGACAATGCAGACACACAGTAATCTAAATACAATCTTTTTTTTTTACATATATATATATATATATAGGTTGGCAGAAGGTTTGGAGACATTTGGCTTAGCAGAGGCTATCCGTAAGCACCCCTCCGAATTTGAAGGTCTGTTTTTAAAATCTTCAAAATCCTTAGTGGCCAAGGATCTAATAAGTCTGTTTCAGCCCAACTTTTCACCACGTGGAAGCAACCGGCGGCGTGAGGAGAACAGAGTTCTTTGCTTTTGGAGAGACTGGCTAATTAACGTGGAAGGTAAGTAATAGGAATGTGCAAAACATAACATGGTACATCAGCACATTTTTCAATTTACACTGTGGTGGAATTGTGTGTGTGTGTGTGTGTGTGTGTGTGTGTGTGTGTGTTAAGTTGTAACACGTTACTATCATGACCTTTACACGACACAAGATTTTATAGTAGGTGAAATAGGAACTGTAGTTCCACATATTTAATTATATACTGATTAAGAACAAAAAAAACATGTAATAGTAATTTCAGTGAACTGTTAATTACATCTCTTAGACTACATTAAATATGGTTTTAATGAGCTTGCTTATAACACGTTCCGTGCACAATAAGATTTAAACATGATTTGCCACAGGTGGCCAGTGTATCCCTGTGACCCTGGAAAAGGTGCTCATCTTTGCATCAGGACTTGACAGACTCCCTCCCCTGGGATTTCAAGTCCCACCGTCTTTGGAATTCCTGCATGCAACAGGGTGCCGGAGACCGCTACCAGAAGCGAATACCTGCTCTGTTTGCATTAGGTTGCCTATTCACCCCACCTATGAGGATTTTGAGCACTGGATGAACTCTGCAATCATACAAGCACCTACATTTGGGCTTGCTTAATGCATTTTGAGAATGAATCAAATTTTAGATAACCTTTACTTGGCTTTAGATATTCTGTCCCCACTGTCCTTGCAGCCCCAGTGCACAACAAGTCATAAGAGCTTTGTTCTTTTAATTGTTTGGAACTTAAAACAGCTGTGATTTTTTTTTTTTCAAATATTTCAATATTAGAAACAGCCACAGTATTTACAAGTAAATCCCACATAGAATAGAGATTTGTAAGAATTCTGCAATTATGCAGTCAACCCGTTTGGGATAGTTGATAAGTCACTGAAATATTATGATTTGAAATGTTGCATGTCCTTTATTGCCTCATCGTCAGCATAACAACCACTCCCTCACAACTCCACACAGGCCCCAGTAGACCCATCCCCCACCACACCCACTAGACTGTTGCCCCCTTCAAAATACAAAACAGAATGTTTTTTCCACGTCTTTTATTTGTTCAAAACATGTACAACAGTTGTGATGTTAATGTTGTAATGAATGTAATGAATTATCAGCTATCTTCTATCCTGTTACTATGATCACTCTCTTGCCTTAGTGAACAAATGTCACCAAAGTCATCAGCTATGTTACAAAGAAATGCAATTTTGAGTAAATTTGTCTTTTATTCACGTCTTTTATTTGTTCAAAACATGTACAACAGTTGTGATGTTAATGAATTCACAGCTATACTGAAATGTTAATAAAGCATACTGTTACTTTCATCACTACTGTCTCTTGCCTTAGTAAACAAATTTCACCAAACAAAGTCATCAGTATTGTTACAAAGAAATGCAATTTTGTGTACATTTTTTGAGTCTGCATAATTAAAGATAATTTACAACTATATATCTCTGCTGAGCTTTATATGCTTTCTAAGTATGTACATGTATTGTTTCAACACATAATACTTTGTGTCTCTGTATATTTCTCTGTTGCAGTGATGTGTCAGAGAAATCAGTGCTGCTGGAAAACCTTAGTGTCACTGCTGGACTGAGAACTGTCCACCAACAAAAACAATCTGTCCAACAGCTTCTCACACAGAGCGTCCTGTGACCACTGATGTACTAAAGGAGCACAAACTGTGCAGCAGCAGATGAGCTATCATCTCTGACTTTAGATGTACATGGTGGACCAACAAGTAGGAGTGTCTAATAGGGTGGACATGGTGTTTAAAATTCCGGTAGCACTGCTGTTTCTGATCCACACACAGCAGCACAACAAAAGCTAAAACACAACCACCACCTCAGTATGTATTTCATCTGTGGAGATTCTCTGGAATGTTTCTCAAAAACGCTAAAACCTGCTGCAAAATATCAACTCCAAAATGATCCTGCTCTCCACCTAGAGGATTCACCTGCTGAATGAGTTCTTGTAAGACTTGCTCTTCAAGATGAAATTCATTCTGAGGAACGTGAACTGCACCTTCCTCCTCCACAGACTGAGAAGCACCTTCCTCCTCCACAGACTGAGGAGCACCTTCCTCCTCCACAGACTGAGGAGCACCTTCCTCCTCCACAGACTGAGAAGCACCTTCCTCCTCCACAGACTGAGGAGCACCTTCCTCCTCCACAGACTGAGGAGCACCTTCCTCCTCCACAGACTGAGAAGCACCTTCCTCCTCCACAGACTGAGAAGCGCCTTCCTCCTCCACAGACTGAGAAGCACCTTCCTCCTCCACAGACTGAGGAGCACCTTCCTCCTCCACAGACTGAGGAGCACCTTCCTCCTCCACAGACTGAGGAGCACCTTCCTCCTCCACAGACTGAAGAGCACCTTCCTCCTCCACAGACTGAGGAGCACCTTCCTCCTCCACAGACTGAGGAGCACCTTCCTCCTCCACAGACTGAGAAGCACCTTCCTCCTCCACAGACTGAGAAGCACCTTCCTCCTCCACAGACTGAGAAGCACCTTCCTCCTCCACAGACTGAGAAGCGCCTTCCTCCTCCACAGACTGAGAAGCACCTTCCTCCTCCACAGACTGAGAAGCACCTTCCTCCTCCACAGACTGAGGAGCACCTTCCTCCTCCACAGACTGAGAAGCACCTTCCTCCTCCACAGACTGAGGAGCACCTTCCTCCTCCACAGACTGAGAAGCACCTTCCTCCTCCACAGACTGAGGAGCACCTTCCTCCTCCACAGACTGAGGAGCACCTTCCTCCTCCACAGACTGAGAAGCGCCTTCCTCCTCCACAGACTGAGGAGCACCTTCCTCCTCCACAGACTGAGAAGCACCTTCCTCCTCCACAGACTGAGAAGCACCTTCCTCCTCCACAGACTGAGAAGCACCTTCCTCCTCCACAGACTGAGGAGCACCTTCCTCCTCCACAGACTGAAGAGCACCTTCCTCCTCCACAGACTGAGGAGCACCTTCCTCCTCCACAGACTGAGAAGCACCTTCCTCCTCCACAGACTGAGGAGCACCTTCCTCCTCCACAGACTGAGGAGCACCTTCCTCCTCCACAGACTGAGAAGCACCTTCCTCCTCCACAGACTGAGGAGCACCTTCCTCCTCCACAGACTGAGGAGCACCTTCCTCCTCCACAGACTGAGGAGCACCTTCCTCCTCCACAGACTGAGGAGCACCTTCCTCCTCCACAGACTGAGGAGCACCTTCCTCCTCCACAGACTGAAGAGCACCTTCCTCCTCCACAGACTGAAGAGCACCTTCCTCCTCCACAGACTGAGAAGCACCTTCCTCCTCCACAGACTGAGAAGCACCTTCCTCCTCCACAGACTGAAGAGCACCTTCCTCCTCCACAGACTGAGAAGCACCTTCCTCCTCCACAGACTGAGGAGCACCTTCCTCCTCCACAGACTGAAGAGCACCTTCCTCCTCCACAGACTGAGGAGCACCTTCCTCCTCCACAGACTGAGGAGCACCTTCCTCCTCCACAGACTGAAGAGCACCTTCCTCCTCCACAGACTGAGGAGCACCTTCCTCCTCCACAGACTGAGAAGCACCTTCCTCCTCCACAGACTGAGGAGCACCTTCCTCCTCCACAGACTGAGGAGCACCTTCCTCCTCCACAGACTGAGAAGCACCTTCCTCCTCCACAGACTGAGGAGCACCTTCCTCCTCCACAGACTGAGGAGCACCTTCCTCCTCCACAGACTGAGGAGCACCTTCCTCCTCCACAGACTGAGGAGCACCTTCCTCCTCCACAGACTGAAGAGCGCCTTCCTCCACTGCAGCTTGAAGCAATGGTACAGGTTCTTCGTCTGCTCCGAAAATTCCTCGTATAGCAGTGCGATTGCTATTTTGCTGTGTAAGGCAACCTCTGATAAATACTTGAAAGGGTGACATGTGTCTTTCAGTCCTCAGCCTGTGGTGATTCCACTGATTTCGTTACATCTGCAGGTGCTGATTAAGCCGAGGTAGGTAAACGTAATGTAGTGCCCAAATGTGCATTTCATTATTGCTGTCAATTGTGCCTTCACTCTCCAAATGGGTAAATAAAGCATGGTATGTGTTTGAAACACCTCTCCAGACATCTCCCCACAGTCTTTCTATTCGTTGGTTGTGGGTACTTCTCCCTCTCATAGCACTACCTCGGTGTAACCCACGGAACGCCTCCATGAACAAACAGACTTCATTATTCTCCCCACCTTGATCGCAGCGCACTCTGGAAGGCACTCCATGTTCCTGAATCGCTTCAACAAAGCTCTCAAAAACAGTATTGCTGGAGTTGTTGTTGGAGGCTTTCAAAAACACAACAAGCCGACTGTATCCATCGATTCCCCCGTGAATTACAATTCTCCATCTAAAATAAAAATAAATAAATAGCACCATGTTCATACTGGCATTGTTTAGTTTACATACTAGTATATTTAACCCTTGTGTGGTGTTCATATTTTTGTCACTCGTTTACTTTTGTAACTTTTGTATTAAATTCAGCTAAATTAAGCAATTCTACATTAAAATGCTTTACACATGCTTGCTTCACCTAAATTGCAAGAAATATAAACAGCTTACATTGTTAATATTTGCCCTTTACCTTTCTTATGTTACATTTCTTTTAAAACGTGCTACTCTTTTTTTATTTATTTTTTTTTAATAAAATGTAAAAGAAAATGAATTAAACTCAAGATATGAGTAGAAAATTAGTTTAGTTTCAAATTTACAAATGAAGCAATGTTTATTAGCCCTTGGCTAAACATACTGTATTTAATATAAATGTGAGGGGGGTGGGGGGGTGTACAGTGTGTGTTTATCGAAAATGAGCTTTGATATATGTTCTTCACAAAAAATGAGCCAATGCCAATGAGTTTAAGTTAGAACAAATATTTTTTAGTATCATTTGATGAAAAATTAAAACGGGTCCCACAGACCCGAACACCACACAAGGGTTATTTAATGGCATTACACGTTACTGTATTCACATCTGCCATGCACAAATGCATTAAATTGCATATATAAAATAAAATAAGCAGGAATTACCATATACCTGATTAACTTGTGATTGCCGTCAATATGCCACAACGAGTTTGGCCCGGCAACTCGATAGGTTCTTCTGTGCATTCTGTGTGACATTGTCCTGTTTGCTGCTCCCTCTGGGTTTGTTCGGATTAAGCTCTGACGAATCCTGTTTCTCTGCAAGATGATGCCTTCACTTGCAAGCCGTGCTCGGACAGCATCTATGCCGAGTTCATCATTTCCACCCACCACCTCTCTGACCCTCTCATCCAGATCGTTGTCAGACAGATTTGTGTAGTGTCCTCTGAGAGACAGGTTGTACTTTACTTTAAAAAATATAAAAATCAATTATTTCATGAATATTATCACAATATAAGGCTTTGACATCTGGCAAAGTTATAGGTTGTTAGCATATTAGCATTTTAAGTTATTTGTGAAATTAGCCAAGAGCATCTCATTACCGTTACTCAATATTCTCATTACCATGCATTGTGAGGGCCATAACTGTAATAAGAACCATTGAGCTGGTAATGAGATTCTTATGTAAGACTGCTAAAAGAGTCATTTAACAGAGTTTATTTGATCATTTATGGTAATTCATTATATATATATATATATATATATACATATATATTTGTCATTTTTGGTAATTATAAATTTATATATAGATGATGGTTGTAATTATAATTATTTTCGTGTGATTTTTACTTTCTAATGGAAAAAGTAGCTTACATGCAGGTGGATTTTCCACTATTTATGTAGTACATAACAGTCTACTATTTACTATATAAAAAAAAAATATATATATATATATATATAACAATGTCATTGATGTTTATACTCTTTTGATTAGTCTAATGATTATATTCATTTTTTGAAGACTTGAACGCAAGAAGGCAGCAGCCAAGGCTAGAGTTTCTTGAGATTTGCTTGTTTTTCTGGTTCCATGGTTTGTTATACAATTGCCTTAACCCTTGTGTGGTGTTCATATTTTTGTTACTCGTTTACTTTGTTACTTGTATTTAATTCAGCAAAATTAAGCAATTTTACATTAAAATGCTTTACACATGATTGCTTCACCTAAATTGCAAGCAATATAAACAGCTTACATGGTTAATATTTGCCCTTTTCCTTTCTTATGTTACATTTCTTTTAAAAAGTGCTACTCTTTTTTTATTAGTTTTTTTATAAAATGTAAAAGAAAATGAATTAAACTCAAGATATGAGAAGAAAATTTGTTTAGTTTCAAATTTACAAATGTAAATGTGTGTACAGTGTGTGTTTATCAAAAATGTGTTTTTATGTATGTTTTTCACAAAAAAATGAGCCAATGCCAATGAGTTTGAGTTAGAAAAAATATTTTTTTTTCAGTTTCATTTGATGAAAAATGAAAACGGGTCCCACAGACCCGAACACCACACAAGGGTTAACTAAGTTTCATTACCGTTACATTTATTCTCATTACCATTTAATTGTGTTCTCATTACCGTTATGGATCTAAAATGTTAATTGTTTTAAATGTTTCACATCTTATCATAACTTTCCTTAATTTTATTATAGTATATCCTCACCTGTTGTCCACATGAGTTTTTGATCAAACATATTCTAAAATAATTTCCATTAATTAAAAAATTAAAAGATATTTTACAAATGTTGTATCGGTAATGAGAGTTGCTTAACTATAAATAAATAAATAAAAAAGATCAAAGTAATTGTCAAGGACTGTGCTGTTAAGTTGATGGAATTTGTTGTGGAAATATGAAATTAATCATCAAAAAAAGTTTTGAACCGTTGATCTAGCTTCGTCATTTACTGTAACGGTAATGAGAATTATTCTGGATCATATCAGATTCAAAGTGTTGTTAAGTATTAACAGAGTTTTGGCATATGGAGCGCGCCTCAATTACAAGCTCCTCCCCTTGGCCATATATATATATACCTCCCTGTTTCCCCTCACCTTTGTGACGTTCAACCTCGCGTGACTGCCAAGTTACCTGTTCGAAGTTCACGTCACTCGCTCACCATGGATCTGGATCTAGTTGCCTCGGACTCGGAGTTGTTTTCCGGCTCCTCGTCCGTTGCTTCATCCCGCCCCACTTCAAGGCTGCGATCCGTCGTCTCCGTGCCTGATGCCCCTGCTATTTCGGCGGTTACCGGCTCCCAGGTTCGGCGAGGCCGTTCCCCAGCCCAGCGTGATCTCTCCCCGTCCCGATACCACCGCTCCCAGGCTCGGCGTGGCCGCCCCCCAGCCCAGCGTGATATCTCCCCGGCCCGGCGCGGCCGCTCCGGCGTGGCCCACCCCGGCTCTGGACGTTCCCGCCGTTCATCTCAGGCCTCCCCTCCTCCCGCACGGCGCTCCCAGCATGTTTCTCGCCGCAGCAGCTCCCCCGTGGCCTCCACCTCCCGTGCGCTGCCTTCCCCATCTCCGGCTCCAGCCCGCTCCATGTCCGAGTGGACCGTCGCTGGTTTGCAGAAGGTCCTCAGGGACCGCAGGATCCATTTCGCCCGTTCTGCTCCTAAGAGGACTCTCTTTTCTCTCTTACTCTCCTCAGACGCCGCCATCCGAAGATCCCCCGCGCGGATGATGTCACCTCTACTTCACCCAGGCGGCGCGGCCGCCCCGCCCACACTCCCTTCAGCCGCTCCACCCCCCCCGCCGGTGAGGCGGGCCCCTTCCTTTCCACCCGGCCCATTACCACTCTTTCTTCTGTCTTTTCCCGCCTTTCTCCTCCCTTCGTTGCTCCTCTTCCTTCTCTCTCCTCTTTGCCCCCTCCTGAGTTTTCCGCTCTTCCCGCCAGTGGCCTCGTTTCTTCTTTTTTCCCCCCCGTTTCTGTTTCCGCCCCCTTGGTTCCCGTTCCCGCCCACAACCCCCCCGTCCACCGAGTTCCTCGAGTTCCCCAAGCCCCCCATGTTTTTCCCTTTTCCTTTTCCACCTTCCGCGACGTTATCTGCGATGTTTTCCCTGCCCGCCGGCAGGAACTCGATGATTACCTGTCCATCATCCTTGACATGGCCGTGCGATACGGTGGCTCGGGATTTTATGAATACCATCGCCTTTTCTCCGCACAGGCAGCTGCGCGCCTGCAGCAATGGAATATCGCTACCTATTGGGGCTCCCTGAATCTCGAGCTTTATTGCCGTATTTTCGCCGGCCGTCCTTCCCTCTCCTGCGAACTGTGCGGTCAGCCGTCACACCCCGTCTCAGCCTGCTCACTGGTGATCTCTGCTCCTGTCACCGCTCCTTCTCCTGACCCCCCCTCTCTCCTTTCACTCCCTTTTGCCGGCGCACCTTCAGCTGCACCGCGTCTCACTACCTGCAGTTCTCGCGATTCGCGCGGAAGGCGCCTTTATTTTCTTGGGAATCAGGCCGTGTGCAATAATTTTAACGCGAACGGGTGCCGTGCATCTTCGTGTCGTTTCCTGCACATCTGCTCTTATTGCGCTCAGGCTCACGCTCGCTTGGATGGCCAAAGCAGATATCGTCTCAGCTTTTAAGGTCTTACCCATCCATCCTGACTTTTGGCACCTATTTTGCGTGCGCTGGAAGGGGCGTTACTACTTCGCCACCCGGCTCGTTTTCGGCTGTAAGAGCAGCCCCAAGATATTTGACTGTTTCGCCGAGGCACTGTCCTGGATCCTGCTCAACGTGTGTCGCATTCCCTATGTCGTGCACCTGCTGGACGACTTTCTGGTCCTCGACGCCCCGTCTTCTCCACCCGCTCGTTGCATCACCTCCCTAGCATCAGTTTTTCACCGCCTGGGCGTTCCGCTGTCCGCCGAAAAGACCGTTGGTCCGTCTACATCGCTCGAATTTTTGGGGATTTTGCTGGACTCCATCAACTTTCAGGCTTCTCTTCCCCGCGATAAGCAAACTCGCATCTCCCAAGTTCTCTCAGAATTTCTGCAACAGCCTCGTTGCACCAAGCAGCAGCTCCTGTCGCTTCTCGGGCATCTGAATTTCGCCATGCGCATCATCCCACAAGGTCGCGCTTTTATTTCCCATCTCCTCCTCCTCGCTTCTTCAGCTACATCCTACTTTCAGTTCGTCACCCTGGATGAGGCTTGTCTAGCAGAGATACGTTTCTGGCTCCTACTCCTCTCTCATTGGAATGGCATTTCATTTTTCTTTAACGACGCAGTACCTAATCCTGTTGATATTCATCTCTTCACGGACGCCGCACCTTCCACAGGCCTTGGCGGTTTCTACGACGGCAGATGGTTCGCCTCCCAATGGCCTGCCGAATTTTTTCAGCTCCCCTCAGATCTTCGTGATTCATCCGCGCTTCGTGAACTTTACCCCATCATCGTCGCTGCCCTGCTATGGGGACACGAATGGACGCGACGCGTCATTTTCACACACTCTGATAATCTAGCGGTAGTAAACGCAATCAACAAGGGTCGGTCAAATTCCCCGTCCTTAATGCCATTGCTCCAGAGGCTCACGTGGCACTCCATCATGCATCAGTTCATTCTCAAAGCTGTTCACATTCCTGGTTCATCTAACTCCATTGCTGATTCTCTGTCTCGTTTCCAATTTCAGAAATTCAGGACCTTGGCTCCACTCTCAGACCCACATCCAACCCCAGTTCCACCTTATTTGGACACCATCTTCCCGCTGCACACGCCTTCTACAATTTGACTCTCCAATCCCAGGACCTCATTCTTAACGCCGTTTCCCCCAACACTCTTTCTACTTACTGGACAGGATGGCAATGTTTTCGTCGGTTCCACGTTTTTCTTTCAATCCCCTTTCCCTCCTTTGATCTATTTAGCACGGCCAACTTCCTCACCTTTACCAGCTCCCGCCTCTACATTCGATCATCCTCCCTCAAAGTTTACCTATCAGCTATCAACTTCTTTCATAAACTCCTCCATGGCTCACCTCATCCTTTCGTAAGTCATCCTCAGATCACACTGCTTTTAAAAGGCATTAAAAGGAGCGAACCTCCTCTCACTCACAAACGTCTTCCCCTAACCTCTCACATTCTCTCCTGCTGCCTTTCCACTCTACGTTCTGGACAATATTCTCCCAACATTTCTCAAACCTTAGAAGCTATGTTTTTGCTAGCTTTCTTTGGTTTTCTCCGAGTTTCAGAATTTACCACTCCTTCCACCACTCATCATCCCTCTCTCCACCCCTGTCTGTCTGATATCACCATCCTGGACACCGACACCCTCATTTTCAACATCAAGAGAAGCAAAACTAACCAATTTGGTATATATACTCCAGTCTACATTTTCAGACTTCATTCATCTCTCAGTCCTTACGAACCTCTCCAGCTCTACCTCCAGTTCCGTCTCTCCCAAGGTGCTCGTCCTCACGACCCCCTGTTTATCAGTGAATCCGGTTCCCCTGCTACCAGTCATTGGTTTCATTTTCACCTCAAGAACGTACTCTCCCTCAGTGGATTTAACCCCGCACATTTCTCCGCCCATTCTTTCAGAATCGGAGCAGCCACTACAGCTTCTCACCAAGGCATACCTGACCACACCGTTCAGATCCTCGGCCGCTGGTCCTCCCATGTCTATCACAGCTACATTCGCACTCACGCCCGAGACCTGTTCACTGCCCACAAACTTCTATCTTCTGTATTTCCTTAATCCCATTAGTTGCCATACTTTCTTCCATTGTTTTGGGGTTTACGCTTGAGACCCACTCAAGCAGTACAGAACTGTGCCCAAGCATACCTCATACAGTTCACGTCCCCCCCGCGTCATCTGGCGCGATCCATTATGGCAAATGATAATAAAATTCTATTTAAAAAAAATATATGAAAAAATAATCAATATAGTAAAATACACATTCTATTTTAGCTTCTCAACTTGAAAAAATGCTGCAATGAGGTGAAAAACGTTTTTATGTTAATGTGAAGGTCTTCGTGAGAATCCCCCTATAGTGCGACAAATACGGTATGCTGTAAACCAGTTAATAGGGCACCTGAGCTCTAGCCTATACCCACTTCCCACAGGGGCCGTCCGGCTTTTTGTCATACCCCTGACACCCATTGAAGTCACCCATAATAATTTTTCCTCCTGCAAACGTGTCAATGACACTGATTACATTTGACAGCTTGTTAACAAATGCTTTTAAACTGTATGAAGGTGGTCTATATGTGGCAGTGTGATGTTGTTGCACTAGATTATTCCGCTTTGTTGGGATTTTATTTTGAAAGTTGTTCTGAGTTGTCAGTTGCTGGAGCACTTCACAGAGGACTGAGAGATGGGATTTATTTTTTTTACATAATATTTTTTTTAATATAAATTTCTTAAAATGTATTTATTTTCTTGGTCGAATTATTTATAGAAAAATATTTATATGCATAAATATAACCAATAAATATAGTTTAATTTACTAAAAATATGTCCATGTGGGCGGAGTCTCTGCAGCTCCTGCATGGGCGAGGGCTCTCCCAAATCTCGTCCTCTCTGAAAATGGCCATCCTTAGTGAAGGTATGTTCTGGTGCAGCTCCGTAATTTTGTGCTCATAAACTGCATTATCTGTTCTATATTCGACATGCAAGTGGCTAATTCAATCAATGAATTGTTTAGTAACACGTTGCTGTTGTTTAAATCAAGTTAAAGCACAGTTTTATGTGTATTTTGGGCTGTTTTATTCTCTGATTTGGCGCGAATTGTGTTAAGGTGGAATTTTTAAGGTGGAATGCTGATTAGAAATGAAAATCTAGATGCTAACCAGTCACTGTTTATTATATATAGATATATTGTTTTTATTATTGTTTTTGTGTTAAATATAATGTACTATTTCTTTTATATTCATATGTATGTTACTCTATACTATTGTTTTGATAAACTCTCTGAAAATGGCCATCCTTAGTGAAGGCGCAGCTGAAAGAGAGCAAGAGCATGCCTGATAACTCAATCCTGTCTGTCCTGTGTATTCTAATACAGATTGGGGCAAATAAATGTCAGAAACAGAGCTGAGGTGTCTGTGCTCTTTAATGACTACACAACACAACACAGAAGTAAACCGGTTACGGGCTTGGTGAAAACCAGGAAGCTGTGTTTGTTTTTCCGGAATTCCAATAAAACAAAACAAACAAATTCACGTGACTGCTGACGTGACTGCACGTACAACACTCACCGAACAAATGCTCTCTTCTTTTGGTCGACTGTACACAAACCAGTAATTACGTGAAGAAACGTAAAGAAATGTGCCTTAATCGCTTATGTCCACTTCCTCCCTGGAATTATTATTACAAGTGCTGCAGTAGCGGCCTCTATTGGACGGAGTTAAAAATCGTGTATGAAGTGTAATTCAAACATCAAAATTACATATATGAAAGGTGGTCATAATGTTATGCTTCGTGTGTGTGTGTGTGCGTGCGTGCGTGTGTATATACACACACATATACGACTATACAGTATATGTATATATTTTGCATACACACGCACACACACACACGAAGCATAACATTATGACCACCTCATTGTTTTTACAATCAATGCATAAATTTTTGTTCGTAACATATGTTCATTAAATAATTCATACATTCTATTACAGGTCTGGACTACACCTGCAGCCAGTCTACACTAATAGATTTAATGTGGAGACAAAGAGGACCTACAGGTACAATGGACTGCAGTTGGATGGAAAGCTGGACCGGTCAGTAAACATATACACCCTGTACAGAAAGGGACGGAGCCAGCTCTATTACCTGGTTACAGTGGCAGAGAAGAGGACAATGTGCCTTTGATAGTGACCAACTGCATGCCATCACCAAGCAGAAGAGTATGTTTATTTGCAGCCTGCTTTCACAGAGCGTTTCAGCATACAGACTGAGGAGAACTTTCAGCAGTAATCATTCAATGAAGATCAGTGTTGATATAATAAAGATCTGTGTTGATATAATAAAGATCAGTGTTGATATAATAAAGATCAGTGTTGATATAATAAAGATCAGTGTTGATATAATAAAGATCTGTGTTGATATAATAAAGATCAGTGTTGATATAATAAAGATCTGTGTTGATATAATAAAGATCTGTGTTGATATAATAAAGATCAGTGTTGATATAATAAAGATCTGTGTTGATATAATAAAGATCAGTGTTGATATAATAAAGATCAGTGTTGATATAATAAAGATCAGTGTTGATATGATAAAGATCTGTGTTGATATAATAAAGATCAGTGTTGATATAATAAAGATCTGTGTTGATATAATAAAGATCAGTGTTGATATGATAAAGATCTGTGTTGATATAATAAAGATCTGTGTTGATATAATAAAGATCAGTGTTGATATAATAAAGATCAGTGTTGATATAATAAAGATCAGTGTTGATATGATAAAGATCTGTGTTGATATAATAAAGATCAGTGTTGATATGATAAAGATCAGTGTTGATATAATAAAGATCTGTGTTGATATAATAAAGATCAGTGTTAATATAATAAATATCAGTGTTGATATGATAAACATGAGTATGTATTTTTTATACATCATTATTTATTCAGTAAACATCAGTGTTGATATAATCAAGATCTGTGTTCATTCTATAAACATCAGTGTTCATTCTATAAGTTTGTATTCTGTAAACATCAGTGTTTATTCTGTAAACATCAGTTATCATTCTAGAAAAATCAATGTTTGTTCTTTAAACATCAGTGTTTGCTCTACAGACTTCTGTAATCATTTGGTAATCAGTGTCTATTCTATAAACATCAGTGACCATTCATTAAAACATTTGTACTCATTCAAGAAACATCAATGATCATTCAACAAATATCAGCCATCATTCTATGAACAACAGTGTTCCTTAAGTATGCATCTATTGAAATCTATTAATTTGGCCTGTGATGTCATTTCCTCTTGCAGGAAAGTTTGGAAAGGCAGTGAGGTATGTTGGTCTCTATGTCAGTACTGATGCTGTCTGTCGGCCCATTTAGGACAATTGCTCTCCTAAAGACTCCATTTCCCAGCTTTCTCAGTCCATGACCTACAATGACCTCCCACTTTCTGATTGCTCATTTCCCTGTTTGGGTTTCTATAAACAGCCCTTAGTTCCCTTGGTTTCCTGCCGAGTATTATCTAGTTTACTAGCTCTGTTACAACGCGTTTTCCTTGCTTGCTTGTCTTATTGTTATTGACCCTTTTTTGCTCATTGTTTACTCTCTTGTCTAGCCCTATTGATCTGCTGTTAATCTGTAGTTACCGACCTTGCTTTCCTCCCTGACTACTCTATTGCCTTATCCCTTTACTCCTGATTGATTACCCGTGTACCAACCCTGCTTCTGGCTTACTACGTTCTGGTATGTTGCTATTAATTGCTGCACTATTGTTCACTAGTCATTCTGTGTAAGCAAATCCCTTTGGGATCTGATCAGCACTTGTCTCACCTTGTCCTGGGCATGTTGACATCCTAATTAATTTCTAACAAATGTTCAGTATACACTGCTTGTTAATAATTAAATAATTTAATGAATTTTAATTGTTTTAAATGCATCAATAAAAGTTATTTAAAATAGATTAAAAAAAATAGATATTTAAAATATGTAGAAAGCAGTGGGCTGCACCAATAAAAATAGATTTTAAATAATTTGCCCAATATTATCAAACAAGAAAATGAATACATGTTTCAGCATTTTGTTGTATTTGGCACATTATTTCACTAGTTTTTTTTTATTACATTATTATATATTATAGAGATGCATTACACTGTAGCGGCTCAGTGGTTTAATACCTGGTGCTAATTGAGATGTTGAAATATTTTTTAATTGGGCGCCAGTTATTAAATTAATTTAATTAGATTAATTAATTAATTAATTAATTAATCAAATTAATTAATAACACAAGACATCTCAGGGTGTGGTTTCTACAGGTGACAGAAATTTTCATAACCAAGTTATCCAGAAAAACACACTGAAATGACAGGTTTTGTAAAATAAAAGTATTTATTAAATCACACAGATATGAGTAAATAATTCATTAAAAAGTCATAATGTAGCCATTATATATCAAATCATAGTGTAGAATAATAAATGAGAAATAAAAGAACAAACACGTTATAATGCTGATATGAAAGGAATAAAGATTAATAGAACTATTAAGTGAATATTTCTAAAGAAGGGTCTAAGGCATTTTAAGTCTACGAAACCAGTTCTTATTTCCAACCAAGCAACTCAAAATGAGTCATCTATACTAAAGACGCTCTATTAAAGACCCGACCAAACCATGACCAACAGACACCATCTGCCGAAAGATTAAACCCAGCTCTGCCTTACTCTGAGTTGTTGAAGTGGGCCTTGGTGACGTCCGCCTGGGTTGGTCGTCTGATGCTTCACCCCGAAAAAGGATCACGTGAGCCTGTCTGCAGGGTGGATTGACTTCCTGTGTCAGCACGGAGCCCCATTAGAACCCACAGGGAAATCCCTTCGCTCTCAGGTGGCTTGCTGGTGGCCTCCGGACCGCAGGTTTCTGGGTTGGATCTGGCGGATCTCTTTTTCAGCTGTACTTTAGCTAAACTTAGATGGAATAATGCTTGGCTTCGTAGATTGTAAAATAACCTTAGATATTTTAACTAGGATAGCTAATATTAATATACTTGAAGATTAAATGCACTAGTCTAAGAAAACTAACTTAAGATGACTAAACTAACAGTCTATCCTTTCTCCATCTCTGGGCTCCCTAACCTCTCTCCTCTAACTGTTTTCCTCAACTCATCTTCTCCAACTCCTTCTCCCACTCCTTCTCTAACTGCTTCTCCTCCAACTGCTCTGACCTGAACTCCGAACTCTACTGGAAACTCTAAACTGGCAACTTGAACTGTGTCTGCCCAGTTTAACTATTAGTCTCTGTGGCCTGTTTGGCCCCTGAGCTATGATTGGCCCTGTGGCCCAAATGTCTGTGTTTTGATTGGTCTAGGAGCAATTTCAAACTTTGGTGGGGATTCACAAAGGGCCATAAACCCCCCCTCCTCACATGGTCAACATGCTTCAGCTAGTGGTCTATTTTTCTAATAGACCAAACCAAAAGAAAACTCAACTAAACAGTGGATCAAAATACATTCTTCAGCATACCAGTTTGTGAGGATAAATTCAGGAAACAATCTTACAATTGAATCACAATAAATGTAATATATATATATTTTGCCCACAAACAGTTTTGTAATACTCAAGATAATCTTAGGAAATACAACGATGGATGATACTCTGTCAGAAAGAGATCAAGAGTCATGTTATTATTTAAACCCAATTAAATCACTTAAAAGATAATACCTGGTTAAACCACTGATAACCAAATAAAGCTAAATTATCAAATGCTAGTTAAACCTTGTTGATTCAGACTTGAATGTGTAGAAAAATTGAATCAGGACACATCCAAACACATATACCATATACCAGACACATATACCATTATCTAGTAAACATTCTATAAAACACATTTTTTTTATATAGTCAATATAGATGTATTTTAAGCAAAATCTTCTGAGTGAGAAATTCCTCCCCTCTGCTGAGTGTTCAGATAAGGCTTGGTCCTTGCCTGTCTGAATTTACGACGGTGGGGGAAGGAGTTCTTTCTGCACCCCACAGAATTTGAGCCTGCAATGTTGAAAATGGAATCCCAAGCTTAGAACATTTCTCTTAATTTCATTAATCTTATTTCTAAGTGATTGCAGAAATAACTAGGCACAAACCCCTAAATTGGTACAACATTTGGTGAATTAACAATTTCCAAGGCATTAATTAAGTTTTGACACTCTCTTAAGTCCGCAGTCCCGTCCTAGTGATGGTGTTGCAAATGTTCCAAATGTTTACATTAACTCCGAGGTTTATGACTTGGAGGAATGTAAACAGAATTTTACCCTAAACTCGCATTTAGGGCTCTTGAGCGAGGCTGAGTGAAGAAATAGTCAGTAAATGTCATTTTGAAATTTAAGGTTGTTTGAAAAAAAGATTACTCCAAGGTTTTTTTAGAGTGTTCTGGGTTCGAAGTTTCCTTATAGGCCGTAAAGTGGGGGTAGTGTGTGTTTGTGTCCAAGCAATGAAGAAATCCTCTGGTTAATCCACTACATTCCCCCCCCATCGATCGATGGGCCACTGGACGTTGGGTCATCGGTCGATGTCAACGTGGATTTCTGTAGACAGAGCACGTTAGGGTACATCTTTCATGCAATTGGTGTCTTGTTGGTCATGCTTTCTTAAGACAATCTACTACAAGGTCGCTGACAGAGTTTTTGGTCTAATGGATATACAATTTCTCTGATGATCAGTTTTTTTTTTTTGTAGCTATTGGCTTTTGGTTCTGAATAAAATAGTTAATTTAATGTGATAGGGTGGCAACAAGCATATGAAAGGGTCACAAATAGTTTGCTAGCTATTTGTTCCTTTATAACTTTATCAAGACAACCTACCCATAAGGTATGCTTCAATAATTAGCCACTACTTAGTCAACAATTGAGAACAATATAGCGGAACAAACGTAGTCAGAAGGGAAACAAAATATGTTTTGGGCACCTGAAGAGAGGAGAAGAAAAAAATAAATTGGCACCCCCCTTTCTCCACGTATTTATTATACTGCTATGCTAATGGTTTGAAATGGTGATTCAAACTCTAGGTTTAACAAAATATCCAATTTGTTGTGGGTTATGCTACTCGGATAGGTGAGTTCCAGACAATGAATGGGTGGTACGTTCTCAATTTAACAATTGCGTCAGGCCAGAAAATGGTGGACAATGAACACTCAGTGTGTCTAAGTATTTGGCCCAGTATTATGATTTAACCTAGGGCATTATTGGTCCCGACTTGTCCCATGAGGCTTTTGCATAGTTTAATTGGGTTACAGTGAACTTGTTTGAGAATCAGTTTAATAAAACACTGACGATGCGGGATTTGGTTCCAGATGCGAGGCAGTTTGTCTGCCTTTGCCTGAGGACCAAACCAATGAGACCTGAGCTCGCGAATTGTTTTGCCAGTGCTGTGCTGGGACCTCACCAGTAGCTTGTCAGCAGTGTAACACAATGGTTGGTAGCCAAGCGTGCTTTTTCCCAGTTTTGGGTGTTTCCGCAGTTCACCCCTAGAATGGTGAGATATACCAACACCTGAGAAAGTGTGGTTCAGCGAAAAAGTTGTGGCCTGAGCCATTTCAATAGGGTCTGGGGGACGTCCCCTCCATCTGGCAAATGCACCTGCCACAGTGATGAGATGTTTGTTCCTTCGAACAAATTTCATGAGTCTTTTGACCCAATCCATTTGTGGAATTGGCCATATACCACACAGATCTTCTGAAGATTGGGGCTGAAAACACACTAGCCTTTTTCCAACAAGTGGCAGATATGTCAATTGTGGGAATGCTCGGTGTGTTTCCCCCATCATTTTGTGGTCCACCCATGGGTGATCGAGGGCCTGGGCCAGGCTCTCCCCCCCATGGTGCTGAGGCACCACGAATGAAGATGAAGCGTGTGTATCTGGGGCATAAACAAACAGGCCCTTGAGCATCCTGAAAGACGCACAGTAAGTCGCAAGTGGATCAGGTTGAAATGCCAGTGTTCTGAAAGAAGTGTTGCCACATGCACCAATTGTCATGTTAACTTTCCATTTGATCTGAGCATTCCGAAAAGCACATCCATCTGTGTAGATGGTGGGAATGTTTTTACATTCATAAGAATCCAAAGGACTGTGTTTGTCTGGAACCACTGGTGCAGGAACAAGAAGAGAACAATCCTTTTGGTGCACGAACAGAGGATCACAGTTAGTCCGTGGCAAGGAACCTGCAGGTGGTCTGTGAACAGCTGACTTGTCAGCCCATGGAACAAAGATTTCACCGTTGACCATTGTGTTAAGAGTGAATGACTTTCCAGCTTTTGGGTTGTACTCATCTACAGCCGTAGAGGGAGTCAATGCCCATGAACAGGTGTTTTGTTTTAGAATCATGGTAGGGGATTCTGAGGATGGTGGTTTCAGAACCCTGACAGTGAGCTTCTCATTGATTCCCGTGGAATTTGAAGGTTCAATGAGCTTGTGTGGCTCAATGTTGCTAGCAACATGATAGCATTGAACTCTATCCTGTGCCTTAGGACAGGGCAGGGGTTCGCAAACCTGTGCCCAGATTCTACGATGCTGAAAGTCAATCAATGGTTTGAACCGGTCAAGGAGGTCATTGCCAAAGAGCAATGGGACGTTCTCCAATGGAGAAATGTGAATTGGATGGGTGAGGCTCATTGGACCGATGGCAACGTGCACCAGGGCTGCAGAATGCAGAGTGATACCAGTGTGCGAATATGGTTGAAGGTGAAGAGCACACTTTTTCAGAGGTATCTCTTTGTTGTTTCGGTGGGCTGTCGCCCTCACCTGGTCAAAAAGTGAATTTGACATTAAAGAAATGTCTGACCCCGTGTCCAAAAGAGCTTCATACCCGAACACATCTTCCAGCCAGGTGGCTAGGTAGAATTTTGGTGTTGAACCTTTCTTGGTTAAGAAACCCAAGAATTGTTTAGGTGGTGGATCCTCCAGGCTGAGGGAAGAAGCTTCCTCAGTGTGGTTGTTTTCAGCGTCTGGCTGTACAACCAAGGCTGCATTGGGGTGGATGGATTTCGCACCCCCCCAAGCAGGTTGATCTGGAGCTTGGACAATTGGCAAGAATTCAGATTCAGCATTGTCCTGCTTGCGTATTTCGTCACGAAATTGTCTGAGCAGACTGCCGTCTTTAGTGCTCAGGTTAGTTGGATATGTCTCATGCTTGTGCCCTTTAGGTGGACACCAACGTTTGTGGTGCTTTGGGCTCTTTCTCCTGAGCGGAGATTGAAGTTTGCTGGAGCTCTGTGCTCGAGCATGGTGCTGTGAGTGTTTGCCATTCCAACTGCGTTTTATCCTACCTTTCCTTCGATAGGAGGGCTTTTGGTCACTTTGCTGGGCCCAATGTAGGGACGAGCGACGCCAAGAGTGGAACACTCTCTGGTTTTTGTGGTTTAACTGGGTCTTAGGTGGCATTGGAGCCTTGTGTGCCCCTTTTTGCTTGACGTGGGAGGACTGCTCATTAATTATCAGGATGTCATTTGACTCTGATTTTTTATTAATGTTTTGTTGGAACTTAGCAAATCCTCTGAGAGCCAAATCACGCAGCTGCCGGCTTGTTAGCGTACGAGGGCAGGCTGCGACTCCAAAAGAGCGACTGGTGGAGGGATGGAGGTTTCTCACGAACAATGTTTTGAAAACTTCCTCTTCCTCCATTCCAGGCTCATTTCTATAGCCGAAATAAGCTAGCCTGAGGTGGTGATAGTACTGTAGGGGTGTTTCCTGGCGTCTCTGCTTAATTGCAAGAGCTGCAGCAAGGCCGGTTTGAACAAGGTGGTTGGAGAACTCATTCTCCAAAGCCTTGCAAAGAGCAGGATAATCTCTCTTAACCTGGGGTGGTTGGCGCTCAATGAAACGTCCAACTTCCCGACTAGAGGACACCTTAATGAGGTAGATTTTATCATTTACCGTGGCCTTGGGGAAACGGCGTAAGAAGAAGTCAATGTCGCGAAGATACTGGTGGACATCATTAGAACCGTCCGGTTCTGGTTCAAAGCGTGGGATGTTACGCGCAATTTTGTCCAAATCTCTATCAGAGGGTGCTTGAGGTTGCACAGAGGTCCCATGTGGCTGGGAACGCTGAGTGAACCTTGGTTCTACTGGCGTTTCAGCACCTTTAAGGGAGACTAGAGGGATTGTATTTGTGGATGGTTGTTGCTTAGGATCCGGAACCCCAGGGGTTCCTGATTTACCAGCTGGATTGATGGGGGAGTCTCCCTCCATCATCAGCTCAAATGTTAACTCTGTTTGGTCTCGAGTTAATTTGACTGCATTCTTAGCATGTGCTAATTCAGTTTGTAGCTCAACCTGTCTTGCAATAGCATGTTTTAGTTTTTCCTGTGACTGAGCTGCCAGTTGGGTAGCTATGTTGGCTTCCTTTTGAAGCAGCTGCACTTCGGTTTTGAGGTCTCTTTGGTTCATTTCAGACTGTACAGTTTTGTTCTCTAGGTCTGCAACTCTATCATTTAAAGTCACAATCTCTGCTTGGAGATTTTGAATGGTTTTGGAGGAAGCAGCAAGTTGATCCTGTGACAACAGCAGTTGTTTCCACAGTATTAGGGAAATCGGATCCACTTGTTGCTTGCCCTCAAGGATTTTAGATACACACTCATTGAGGCTTTTGGCAATTAGTGCATGGAGACCCCCACTGTCCATTTGTTGGACTGGGACGGTAAGTCCTGGGGGTAGACCAGCTGTAAGCTCTAAAAGAGCTTTTTCGGTGGCACACATTTTGATTTACGTAAGGCACGTGGAATCAAACAATTTTGGTGACAAACAAGTTTATTTTATGTACGAGTTAATTAGCATTGTGCCTTTTCTAAGAAGAAAATCTGTTAAAAGGGGGCGACCTAAGGTTACAATTAGTAGATTAATTTTGAAAGAATAGTTAGATTTGTTGTCAGTGGTGCTAGTGAACAGTTTAGTAACTGTAGGCCACTATATGCAGCAGGTCTAAATATGGGTATAGTTATTAACTATGTACAGGATGGGAGAATTTAACTATGTATTAAGCACAGGTGTGCTGGGTATATGGTTGAGTAACTGATAACTGGATACGTTTTTTTTTTTTTTTTTAATGGTTAATTAATTAATTAATTTCAATTAGTTATTAATAATTGATCTTAATCGATCAATAATTAATCTTAATTTATTTGAAGATGGTTGAATTAAATTGAAAATAATTAATTAACAAAAATTTAATTAACTTTACTTAATCAAATTGATTAAAATGACCAGTTAATTATTTTATGTTGTGATTAGTTACTCAATGGGGATAGCTATTTAGCTTGGTTCAATGTAACATAAAGAGTAATGTTTGAGAGAGCAGACCTGAAACTTAAATTTAACTATTTAATATAAACCGATTAAATTAATGCAGTTATTTGTTTACTTATTTACAAACCATTTAACCCAACCACAATGCAAATTCCCTTTATTAACTTAACAAAAAGTTTGTTTGAAATTGGCACCCTCTGGCGACAGAAACTCTAAATGCACTCTACAGGATGATAGCAATTACACAAGTACAACACCAGGTGGCGACACAGCTATGTGGCTAAGTGGCTCCCTCTGGTGGTCAAACAAATGAAATGCACCTTTCTGCACTGTATGCAGTTACCCAAATCAAACACCAGATGGCGATGTGGCAGTGTACCCCCCCCTAGTGGTGAGGGGTAGTAAAACACCCTTTGAGTTTGAGTGTAAATAGTCAGGCTGTCCACCAGATGGTGGCAGAGGCCGACTGGTGGGAGTGGTCACGCCCACTGATGATGCCACGTTAAGGACCGCCCCTTGGGTCTGGGACCTGGTCAGCAGATTTGACTGACTCAGTCGACTGTGAATAGCAGAGGAGAAGGACTCGGCTGTCCGAAAGTTTAACACAGCAGCAACACACTTCACAAGATGAGCAAAGAGGATTTACATCCTGGCGTGGTTAGTTTAATCATGCACACAATAAACTTCCTGCCACTCAGGGTGGTGTTACGTAAAAGTTAGCTACTCTTTTACGCACGTGGAAGTGTCCAGTACTGCAGGATTTTACGGATTTCGCGCAAAAACCGGCAGTTTTAACTGGAGCGCGGAGTCAATGAGCCGGAGATCCGCGACTCAGACCTGCGCGAAGGCCTTATCAGATCAACACTGGCAAAATATGTCTATTTTACCGGAAACAGTTCGAACTTTATGTAAGTACACACGTATATACACGTATATACACCCGGGTTTAAGGTTACCCACACACGGCGGTGTGTCAACCAAGCTTATTTTACAAATAAGAGTAATGTTTTCAAGAGCGCTCACGTACCACACACACAACTGTACACGTTATACAGACACACAGGGGACCGTGCGCGTGACACGCACACACACAGGGGACTGGCCAGTCCTGAATTGTAAACAAAAGCACGTGTAGAACCTGTGCTTGTGTTTCTAACACGCTGGGTTTATGCAGTTAACTCCAGCTAGGCCAGCTAGCCAGCAGCTAACGCATTTAGCAATAAAAACAAAATACACTTTATTCTGCAACTTACAGCGCTATTTTCTGGAACTGGTTATGAAATGTGTATATTCTGGTCTCGCGGCGGAGAGCCAATAATAATCCTGCCCCACGTTGGGCGCCAAATTATGTAGCGGCTCAGTGGTTTAATACCTGGTGCTAATTGAGATGTTGAAATATTTTTTAATTGGGCGCCAGTTATTAAATTAATTTAATTAGATTAATTAATTAATTAATTAATTAATCAAATTAATTAATAACACAAGACATCTCAGGGTGTGGTTTCTACAGGTGACAGAAATTTTCATAACCAAGTTATCCAGAAAAACACACTGAAATGACAGGTTTTGTAAAATAAAAGTATTTATTAAATCACACAGATATGAGTAAATAATTCATTAAAAAGTCATAATGTAGCCATTATATATCAAATCATAGTGTAGAATAATAAATGAGAAATAAAAGAACAAACACGTTATAATGCTGATATGAAAGGAATAAAGATTAATAGAACTATTAAGTGAATATTTCTAAATAAGGGTCTAAGGCATTTTAAGTCTACGAAACCAGTTCTTATTTCCAACCAAGCAACTCAAAATGAGTCATCTATACTAAAGACGCTCTATTAAAGACCCGACCAAATCATGACCAACAGACACCATCTGCCGAAAGATTAAACCCAGCTCTGCCTTACTCTGAGGTGTTGAAGTGGGCCTTGGTGACGTCCGCCTGGGTTGGTCGTCTGATGCTTCACCCCGAAAAAGGATCACGTGAGCCTGTCTGCAGGGTGGATTGACTTCCTGTGTCAGCACGGAGCCCCATTAGAACCCACAAGGAAATCCCTTCGCTCTCAGGTGGCTTGCTGGTGGCCTCCGGACCGCAGGTTTCTGGGTTGGATCTGGCGGATCTCTTTTTCAGCTGTACTTTAGCTAAACTTAGATGGAATAATGCTTGGCTTCGTAGATTGTAAAATAACCTTAGATATTTTAACTAGGATAGCTAATATTAATATACTTGAAGATTAAATGCACTAGTCTAAGAAAACTAACTTAAGATGACTAAACTAACAGTCTATCCTTTCTCCATCTCTGGGCTCCCTAACCTCTCTCCTCTAACTGTTTTCCTCAACTCATCTTCTCCAACTCCTTCTCCCACTCCTTCTCTAACTGCTTCTCCTCCAACTGCTCTGACCTGAACTCCGAACTCTACTGGAAACTCTAAACTGGCAACTTGAACTGTGTCTGCCCAGTTTAACTATTAGTCTCTGTGGCCTGTTTGGCCCCTGAGCTATGATTGGCCCTGTGGCCCAAATGTCTGTGTTTTGATTGGTCTAGGAGCAATTTCAAACTTTGGTGGGGATTCACAAAGGGCCATAAACCCCCCCTCCTCACATGGTCAACATGCTTCAGCTAGTGGTCTATTTTTCTAATAGACCAAACCAAAAGAAAACTCAACTAAACAGTGGATCAAAATACATTCTTCAGCATACCAGTTTGTGAGGATAAATTCAGGAAACAATCTTACAATTGAATCACAATAAATGTAATATATATATATTTTGCCCACAAACAGTTTTGTAATACTCAAGATAATCTTAGGAAATACAACGATGGATGATACTCTGTCAGAAAGAGATCAAGAGTCATGTTATTATTTAAACCCAATTAAATCACTTAAAAGATAATACCTGGTTAAACCACTGATAACCAAATAAAGCTAAATTATCAAATGCTAGTTAAACCTTGTTGATTCAGACTTGAATGTGTAGAAAAATTGAATCAGGACACATCCAAACACATATACCATATACCAGACACATATACCATTATCTAGTAAACATTCTATAAAACACATTTTTTTTATATAGTCAATATAGATGTATTTTAAGCAAAATCTTCTTAGTGAGAAATTCCTCCCCTCTGCTGAGTGTTCAGATAAGGCTTGGTCCTTGCCTGTCTGAATTTACGACGGTGGGGGAAGGAGTTCTTTCTGCACCCCACAGAATTTGAGCCTGCAATGTTGAAAATGGAATCCCAAGCTTAGAACATTTCTCTTAATTTCATTAATCTTATTTCTAAGTGATTGCAGAAATAACTAGGCACAAACCCCTAAATTGGTACAACATTTGGTGAATTAACAATTTCCAAGGCATTAATTAAGTTTTGACACTCTCTTAAGTCCGCAGTCCCGTCCTAGTGATGGTGTTGCAAATGTTCCAAATGTTTACATTAACTCCGAGGTTTATGACTTGGAGGAATGTAAACAGAATTTTACCCTAAACTCGCATTTAGGGCTCTTGAGCAAGGCTGAGTGAAGAAATAGTCAGTAAATGTCATTTTGAAATTTAAGGTTGTTTGAAAAAAAGATTACTCCAAGGTTTTTTTAGAGTGTTCTGGGTTCGAAGTTTCCTTATAGGCCGTAAAGTGGGGGTAGTGTGTGTTTGTGTCCAAGCAATGAAGAAATCCTCTGGTTAATCCACTACAACACACAGAGTGATCTACTTTAAGCGTTTATTTATTTTACTATTGATAATTATGGCTTACAGCAAATGAAACAAAAAAGTCAGTGTAACAGAAAATTAGAATATTATATATAAGACCAATTGGTACTTTTGGCAGTGTGCCAAGTCCTGATGAAAAACTGAAATCTGCATCTGTATATATATTGTGTATGTATTTATGTTATATATATGTATATATATATATATATATATATATACATATATATATATGACTGAAGGTGGCGTTGTGGTTCAGCCGCAGCTCCTCGCGCAGGGGAGGCCGACCACCGGCAGGCAGCGCGGCTCATTCTCTCCACGGAGGAGCGGCGCGACCGGCCTCGGACTGGCTTTAAAGTGTCAGGGGGCGAAGGGGGCAAACAAGCTCCGGCCCGCGAGCTGCTTTCCCCGAGCCGGGGACGGTTTACCAGCGTTCATTATATATATATATATATATATATATATATATATATATCAGCTTTCATTATATATATATCAGCTTTCATTATATATATATATCAGCTTCCATTATATATATATCAGCTTTCATTATATATATATCAGCTTTCATTATATATATATATATATATATCGCTTTTATTATATATATATATATCAGCTTTCATTATATATATATATATCGCTTTTATTATATATATATATATATATATATATATCAGCTTTCATTATATATATATCAGCTTTCATTATATATATATCACTTTTATTACATATATATCAGCTTCCATTATATATATATCAGCTTTCATTATATATATATATATATATATATATATATATATATATATATATATATATATATATATCGCTTTCATTATATATATATCAGCTTTTATTATATATATATCAGCTTCCATTATATATATATCAGCTTTCATTATATATATATCAGCTTCCATTATATATATATATATCAGCTTTTATTATATATATATCAGCTTTCATTATATATACACTACCGTTCAAAAGTTTGGGGTCACTCAAACAATTCTGTGTTTTCCATGAAAAGTCACACTTATTCACCACCATACGTTGTGAAATGAATAGAAAATAGAGTCAAGACATTGACAAGGTTAGAAATAATGATTTGTATTTGAAATAACATTGTTTTTACATCAAACTTTGCTTTCATCAAAGAATCCTCCATTTGCAGCAATTACAGCATTGCACACCTTTGGCATTCTAGCTGTTAATTTGTTGAGGTAAGCTGGAGAAATTGCACCCCACGCTTCTAGAAGCAGCTCCCACAAGTTGGATTGGTTGGATGGGCACTTCTGGCGTACCATACGGTCAAGCTGCTCCTACAACAGCTCAATGGGGTTCAGATCTGGTGACTGCGCTGGCCACTCCATTACCAATAGAATACCAGCTGCCTGCTTCTGCTGTAAATAGTTCTTGCACAATTTGGAGGTGTGTTTAGGGTCATTGTCCTGTTGTAGGACGAAATTGGCTCCGATCAGGCGCTGTCCACTGGGTATGGCATGGCGTTGCAAAATGGAGTGATAGCCTTCCTTATTCAGAATCCCTTTTACCCTGTACAAATCTCCCACCTTACCAGCACCAAAGCAACCCCAGACCATCACATTACCTCCACCATGCTTAACAGATGGCGTCAGGCATTCTTCCAGCATCTTTTTATTTGTTCTGCGTCTCACAAACGTTCTTCTTTGTGATCCAAACACCTCAAACTTGGATTCATCCGTCCACAACACTTTTTTCCAGTCTTCCTCTGTCCAATGTCTGTGTTCTTTTTGCCCATCTTAATCTTTTTCTTTTATTAGCCAGTCTCAGATATGGCTTTTTCTTTGCCACTCTGCCCTGAAGCCCAAAATCCCGCAGCCGCCTCTTCACTGTAGATGTTGACACTGGTGTTTTGCGGGTACTATTTAATGAAGATGCCAGTTGGGAACCTGTGAGGCATCTGTTTCTCAAACTAGAGACTCTAATGTACTTAT
The DNA here is from genome assembly GCF_023375975.1 of Astyanax mexicanus. NCBI lineage: Eukaryota > Metazoa > Chordata > Actinopteri > Characiformes > Acestrorhamphidae > Astyanax > Astyanax mexicanus. The sequence continues at coordinate 503,647 of NC_064429.1, read as the reverse complement.
CTTCTTGCTTAGTTGTGCAACACGGCCTCCCACTTCTTTTTCTACTCTGGTTAGAGCCTGTTTGTGCCGTCCTCTGAAGGGAGTAGTACACACCGTTGTAGGAAATCTTCATTTTCTTAGCAATTTCTCGCATGGAATAGCCTTCATTTCTAAGAACAAGAATAGACTGTCGAGTTTCAGATGAAAGTTCTCTTTTTCTGGCCATTTTGAGCGTTTAATTGACCCCACAAATGTGATGCTCCAGAAACTCAATCTGCTCAAAGGAAGGTCAGTTTTGTAGCTTCTGTAATGAGTTAGACTGTTTTCAGCTGTGTGAACATGATTGCACAAGGGTTTTCTAATCATCAATTAGCCTTCTGAGCCAATGAGCAAACACATTGTACCATTAGAACACTGGAAATGGGCCTCTATACACCTATGTAGATATTGCACCAAAACCAGACATTTACAGCTAGAATAGTCATTTACCACATTAGCAATGTACAGAGTGTATTTGTTTAAAGTTAGGACTAGTTTAAAGTTATCTTCATTGAAAAGTACAGTGCTTTTCCTTCAAAAATAAGGACGTTTCAATGTGACCCCAAACTTTTGAACGGTAGTGTATATATCAGCTTTCATTATATATATATATATATATATATCGCTTTTATTATATATATATATATATATATATATATATATATATATATATATCAGCTTTCATTATATATATATATATATATATATATCGCTTTTATTATATATATATATATATATATATCAGCTTTCATTATATATATATATCAGCTTTCATTATATATATATATATATATATATATATCACTTTTATTATATATATATCAGCTTTCATTATATATATATATATCAGAGTTCATTATATATATATATATATATCAGCTTTCATTATATATATATATCACTTTTATTATATATATATATCAGCTTTCATTATATATATATATCAGCTTTCATTATATATATATATCAGCTTTCATTATATATATATCAGCTTTCATTATATATATATATCAGCTTTCATTATATATATATATCAGCTTTCATTATATATATATCAGCTTTCATTATATATATATATCGACTTTCATTATATATATATCAGCTTTCATTATATATATATATATATCGACTTTCATTATATATATATCAGCTTTTATTATATATTTCCTGTTTGGCTTGCCATAATATGTGTACATACATATATTTTGTACATATAATTTGTCCTTTATATGCTTCTTTGTTTCTAGACAAATATCACTCTGAACCAATAATATACAAATATATATATATGTTCAGAGTGATATTTGTTTAGAGTAGAGAAAAAAATAAGTGTGCCTGCCTGCCTGTGTGTACACGTGTGCCTGTCAGCCAGTGTATGTGTGTGGCTGCCTCCGCATGAGTGTGTGTGTGTGCACCTGCCACAGTGTGTGTTACTTTTATCATGTACCTATTTATGTTCTCTCAATGATGGATGTTTTGCTGTTTTTTTTTAGCTCACAAGCACAAAACGGAAAATATGCCACTCAAAATTGTCCCACCAAGTAAACTGGACATAAAAAAGCCATAGAGGCTTTGGGTGTAGATCCAAAAAACCTCTTTAAAGAGAGCTACACATCTTCAGATGGAGTATGGGCTAAAATTGTAGCCAAATGTGGTTATGCAAATACAGCCAATAGAAGACGTCAAATTTTCGACAAATGGCGATACGTGCCAGTGCAGCCTCAAGAAGAACATGAAGCAGCACTTCATTCGCAGGAATGGCTACCTGTACCCCCTCAACTCCCTTCTGTGTCACCACCTGCAGCACCTACCCCGATACCCCAAGACAACAAACAGCCTGCTGATGCCCAACATCTGTCACCACCTGAAACCCCTCAACTCTTCTCTGTGTCACCACCTTCTGTTTTGTGCAGAGACAATAGCCAGGACCCTGCACATTATCAAGTAGAAGACAGTGAAGATACCATTTCAGTTGAATCTCTTTATGACACAACAGGGGAAAAGTTAAAGTTGTATTCAAAAATCCAGCGATCTTTATCAACAGAGGAAGCTGTAAGCATATTATTGAATGTGGAAAAGCACCATGTCAATACACACCCAGCCATAAACCCAAAATCTGGTGAGGTTTACATTTTTTCTTTCAAGGAAAACTATGAAAAACAAGACTGGAGAGCAGACCACATCGTATGGAAAAGTTTAGGAACAAACACAATCACTGATCCTCGGGGTGTTTTGAAAGTACGATATTTCAAGGTCCAAAATCAAGAAAAAGTCTATAAAAGACGTTCATATGAACTTTGCAGACAAGACTGTCCGTATTTTCTAATCCATTACTTGGGAGATGAGGATGCCTACATTCCCAAACCCCATAGGAATGCCATCCATACAGACCGGCCTTTTATAAGAACTGCACCTTCAGTTCTGCATAACATAAGAGAGCAAAAGGAAGAAGCACCTGCCAAGGTATATTATCGAATGGCAAGCCAGATTCCACCTGGAAGCCAAGCATATAGGGATACCCATCAACCAAGGGACAAAGCTCAAGTATCCAGTACAATCAAACGTGCACGGCTGCAAGACCTTCTCCATCCCAATGACCTAATTGCCAGCTATGTACTGTGTAATTACCTCAAAGGGTTTGTGATAGACATGAGAGTGTACCCTGAGCTCTTCATTGTGGCAGCTTTGCCGGATATGAGGAAAGAATTGCAGGTAATGGTGGCTAATGCAGAAAGCAGTGCTCCTCATGTCCTCCATTATGACACAACATTTGATCTGGGAGACTTCTATGTGTCTCCTCTCTTGTTCCGGCACGAGGCCTTTGAAGAATGCCCAGTTATTCCGCTGGCCTTCATGATCCATCAATCAAAGACTGAAACGGTCCATGAAGAGTGCTTTAGGACAATCTTGAAGGTGTTTCCAGAATTGAGTTCTGAACATTTCATTATTTGCACTGATCGAGAGGCAGCAATCGAGAAAGCTATTTCTCATATTTTTCCAACAATGCCAAGGGTGAATTGCTGGAACCACATCCTACAAAATGTTAAATTTAAAGTTAAGGAGCTATCAGGAGGAAGGGATGACGTGCATAAGCACATGGATAACATCAGGGATCTCCTGGAATGTGAAGAAGAAGAAGAAGAATGGGATCAGATTCTTGCTGAGCATTCTAGAAATTGGAGTTCTCAATTTTGGGAATATTTCAGGAGAAACCTAGAAGTGCCTTTGAAAAAATCTTGTACATTTGCACTAAAAAAACTTGGTCTAAAACAGTCCTCAATTACAAATAATCCTTCAGAAAGCTTTAACAGCACATTGAAAAGATTGGTGGACTGGCAACAAGTCAGACCAGACAAAATGCTGGTAACACTCTACCAACTACAAACGTTTCACCTTAATGAAATACTGAGGGGGCGCTGTGAGCGTGGAACATACCACCTCAAAAACACAAAAATTGCCAAGGACCCAAAACAAACTACTTTCCCACCTGATGTTTTATCCATGAAAGACATTGTGAACATATACAAAAATGATATGTCAAACATGAGCCCCCAAAAAGTGGAAGAACTGGAGGAGGAACTCATGACATCCAAAATGTCATTGGCAAAGCTCCTCCTATGTGAAAACAGGGTCGTCCATGAGCCCCGGACCCAGTCATTTATTGTCTTAGGATGGATGGGTCAAAAATATTTGACATCTGTACACCCAACAGAGCACTGCACGTGCAATTCTTCTCCACAATGCTGCCACATTTTGGCAGTCCGGCTCTCTATTGGGCTGGAAGCCATAAAGAATAAAACAGCCACATTGAAGAAGGCAGAGAGAAAACGTTCTGGCCGTAAAGGCCCAACAAAAGAAACCACAATCTCGCCTATTTCAAGTGGAAAATGTACAACTGTGCATAAAGAAATGTCTTCCTGTCAATTTATTTCACCCAAAGACCAGATTGAGGTGAGTAAGAATTTAATGGTTGAATTTTGCAGGTAAACATGAACTTCATGTGATTTTGTTCTTGTAACAGGAGTCAGAAACCAATACCAAATCACCAACTGTCACCGCTTCGAACCAACACAAAAGTGATGTAGGTGCACAGGAGATTTTTACTTTTGACATATTATATTTACAAGAACAAAATGTTAAGCTTTTTGTTTTCTTAATAGGCAAAGACATTGGACATAATACCGAATGACCAATTTATGGAGAGTTCTGATGCATCCTCTGTGCTTACAGTAGACACTCTGGCTAAGGTAAAACGGATGTCATTTTTATTGGTTGACACAACTTTTCCAGACATCATCTACAAGGATGGAAATTGCTGTAGTTATTTTATTTATGCTTTTATAACACCATCACACAAAAGCCCATAAATATAAGAACACTCTTTTAAAACGGGTTATTAATTTATCAAAGTTACTGTGAAATGTTATGTTTAACAAATACCTTTTTGCCCATTTAGTTAGTGCTTGTTTGCAGCAATGTTTTAAGCATTAGTGAATAACTCTTCTTTAAATAGATGATGTTAAAGACGTTTTTTAGTGTATCGTTATAAACTATCCTGAATACTGGATAAAGACTTAATTTGTCATCTCCAGGTCCAAGAATTGTGGGACAAAAAGCCAACTGAAACAGTTGTATCCATACTGGACAAAAATGGAAGGTGTTTTTTAAGGTTGCCAGATTTTCAGAGTCTCAAGCCCTACGTTTGGCTTACTGGAGAGGTACAGAATTTGCTATCTATTCACGTTTATATGCTACATTTCTCGTTATTAACTATTTTGTGTTTCACTTTAGACCATAGCTTTTCACATAAGAACTATGAAGAAGGAGATGGACCCGAACAACCAAATACTACAGTTGGACTATTATTTGACTGCAGCAATTATGCAGAGGAACAATGACTACCTTCAAACGCATCTGATGAGAACTGTAAGTATGTAGATGCGTAATTGTAATGATTGATTAGGCAACTATATTTACTTGGAACTGTATTTGTACAGCAATTGGATCGTTATGGTGCCGCAATTGGCTTCATACACCATGAGGAAAATCACTGGATTCTTCTGGTATGTGATGTGAACATAACTCATTTACTTGAGTGTGACTTTTGAGTGTGATTTTTAAAAACATTACTGCAACAACATGATTTAACTTTTCTGTTTCAAGTATATACATAAGGACTCTCAGTCAGTTTTTTTGCTGGATCCAATGGCTAAGAACGAGTTGACAAGATCAGAGGAAGCTGCAAAATGTTTCAGGTGAGAGACACTCATTTCAAACAAAGCAAAACTTCTTATTAATATTTTCATATTTCTAGAAATTTCTTGGACGTGCGTAAACACAAAGATAAGAAATGGGCAGAAGTGGAATGGAAGCCACAAACTATTGATCACACTGTTCAAAAAGACACACACAGCTGTGGAGTTTTTGTTATGGAGGTGAGTAGTTTGTATGAAATGTCTGTTATTTAGAGTAAATACAGTAACAGCTGGGTCAGTGGGCCATATGCAAAACTAATTGTGTTCATTTTTTGCCTGTTTTATATGTTTTAAATGTGTTTAATATGGTCAATCCCCATCACTTTCAATGAGATACATATTTATCTCTTTCAGTCTTATTTTCCAGGCCATACACCAAGCCACACTACCATTGTGGACATTTTTCTTTTCTCTCTGGCTCAAACCCTTGAAATGATTCACTACCATAGAACCATACTGCTGCATGACATGTACTGTTTTCCACATCTTGATTCTATGGTTTATCAAATATATGCCTCTAGTTATAGTAGTACTATGCACATCCCCTTTCAATCCAAACACACTCCAAAATTAATGTATATAGCTTATTTAAAAACTCCACTACCATCTCCAAACATTCAAGCCTCCAATTGGCCATCATGTTTTCACTGTTCTTTACAGCATTTTATAAGCTCTCACTTTCTTTGCTAAACTGAGGCACATCAAAATTAAGTAATTCTACCTAAACCAGCTTTTCTTTCACTCATATCCTTTATTAATAATTTTCTTACAGTACTTTCACCTTTCCAATATGCACATTTGTTAGCACATTCATCCTTTATTGACCTAGCCTGATGTATATCCTATCCAGCTTAGTTACTCCACTAAGTTTTTTTATATTCCATAATATATAACTCCTCATTCATTTTACTATGTATATTTCTTATCAATTTTGCTGTTTGTGTTGGGCCACATGTGTGACTTTCTGTGTAGTTTCTCAATCTGTCAATATGTCATTTTTTCCTAGCCTCTGTCTTGCACCACTTGACTTTCTGGCAGATTCAGTCACTGTCCTGTTATCTAGTACCCCTTCACCACACCCCAGCATCTGTCTTACTACTTTCCTAAATTTCACACCACAGTCTTCCTTCAACTTTCAGCATCTGAACCTTTGCTTGCCTCTCACAATCTCCCTACTTTTTTTTCCAGTGACAATACATACCATATTGTCTAAACATGCTGTCCCTTGCCACCTGCCACAACTTCTTCATACCCTTCCTCCCTTCTCTCTGCCTTTAAATTTTAATTCCTATTTCCTTCCCTTTCATTGGCCGAACAGTAACACACTGTTCAAAATTGGGTTGTTCCAAATCTGGTATGTAAATTGGAGTTTTAATCAGATTTGATAATTTTATACTGTATGCCCTTTTTTAATGCAACCCACCCTGGGTTTGGACCCAGTGTACACCCTAATGGCAATATATTTGGAGCTATATCCATATTTGAAGCATGCAACTACAACACTGATTTGGGCATGGCAATAAGTGTGTCTATTTCTACACAGATGGCCAAGCAGCTCATAAACTTCTACCCTCGCTTACCATCTCACATTGTAGTTGATGAGAGAGTTGATCAGCTCAGAAGGACAATGGCATCCGAAATTATATCTGCTTCAGGTAATTATACTCTATACTAAAAGTGTTTAGATGTTAAACTTTGTGCCATTTTGAAGGTTAACATCAACAACTTATGTAGGTTCATTACACAATTTCAATTTACATCAACCTTATGTCCAAACAATTTTTCGTGTACTTCTCTTTCTTATGGCCATATGGCAGTCAGATTAAGGATTTTTGGGGGACTTTTTAAGTACCAAAAGTACATGTATGTTTTGTGAGAACTTAACATATTGTGCACTTTGTTTCAGAGGATCTTGTAAATGCTTGTCAGTGGTGCGCAGCATATACAAGCCGAAAAAAAGATGTCTTTTGGGTAAGAACACCTAGTGGCACATATTGTACAGCAATGTTGGGTCATGTACAATCTAATATTAACAACAGCTCATCATGTGATTTTATGATATACAGATATGTTGCAGTACATGTGAGCGATGGAACCACATAACTTGCGTGGCCATGTCAAAGGATGAATTTAATGAGTATGAGGGAAAAGATCGGAATTATTATTGTCCAGCATGTGCTGAAAGCTCCAAACTGCCAATAAATGAAGACAGATAAAAGATGACCTCTGAAAAAGGACTAAATGGCCAAAGAGAAGTACAATGATGTCAGTATTATTTTGTTCTAAAGTGTTGTGTTACATTTGTTTATTGATTTGTTAATCTAACACTTGTTTATCTATCACTTGTCATTAAAATAGTGTGTATAATTACTGTTCAAATGTACTGTCTAAATGAATATTTTCTATAAATAAGTGTGACACTACCAGGATAATTATCACAATTTAACAGCAACAACAGCACAGAACGGGTAGGTTCTGATTTTTTTTTTTATCTATTCAGCACTAAATGGTTGGACATACAGCACAGCAAGACTTAATATTGAAAGACCAAAACTAAACTTTTAAACTATATGAAGTTATTACTTTTTTCGCACTGAACAAGTAAAAATGGTGTTTTATAATTGTGCAGGGAATCTGTCCCCTACCGACCGACCAGCGCTCTCAAGGTTCTGAACACTCCAGCAGTTGGGGACAGGCCAAACCGCTGCGGAGCCAAGAAACCGCACACAAGCCCAGATGCACCTCACTCTAAAAACTAGCCATAAATGAAACATTTAAATTTTTGACTCCACATGCTGCCTGAACATTTCTTCCCCTTGTGCTCAATCTCTGCCTTTCCTCTCACAGCTGACTAAACCCAAGGAGCTTGCCTGCTTGCTGGACACCCGCACCAAGCAGTGAAATTCACCATTAAGCCATTCCACTGGATCCTTGTCGAGTTTAAACCCCTTGTAACAGATAACCGTCTCCTACGGGGTTGGAGTTTATATCTTACCCAAAGAAATCTTATTAGTGACCCCAACTGCCCCTTCCCACTCCCCATCATTATATACCTACATGCATGCATAGAAAGACTGTTTCTATTAGCAATATGCCAGCTGCCAATGTATTAGAAGTACTGTATATTCTCTAACTCAGTAAATGATGTTCTCATGTTCGTATGTATGTAGCATGGTATGTCGTCGTAACTTATACTGACCATGCACTGTGAGTACATACTCCACTTTCCTGGATGCTACATTTTTTAATGTGTGCTGTATTTATTGTAGTGTTTTTTTTTTCCTTTTTTGCAAAATAATTCCACATTTGCACATTGTCTATATTGTTCTTTGTTTCACTATGGTTCTAGAAGGAATGTTATTTTGTTGTATTTTATACTGAGGTGGAACGAAAATAAAATGCCACATTCTTCACCCTCATTCTTCTAGCGTGTTTTGTGTCAGTGACTCATCCTGAAGTAACCTGGTAGATCTATTTACATTTACTGTCATGAACAAGACAAAATTTTTTTTTTTAATATCGGCCAATATATTTCAACAATATAGATTGTTTTTAATGCTTGAATTATTCATTTCGGTAACACTTTATAATAAGGGTACAAGTCATGGCATTAATTAAGGGATTCATTAAGGATTAACTCATAAGGAAGTATGGAAGAATTGAGTAGGAACAAACTTATTAATAACGGCAAGGTTAAATTCCTCTCCATTAACTAATGTGTGCATGAACTAATGAATATGAGGGTAATGAAGGCTTTGTACACTATATGAATATACCAGTAATTAATATGCTAATTAAGCATGTGGTTTTCATTTGACATCCCACATTCCCTTCCTCATATAATTCTGTAAAACATCTGCCTTCTTAATGCACATGCTTTGTTTTTTAATGTTTTTGTTATGGTTTCATCCTTTCATATTTTATAGAATGATAACATTTGAAATCATACATACAAAAATACACTAATATTTTTGAGTATACAACACAGACACCTGCATGTCCATCCTGTCATCTTCTCCAGAATGCTGCCACTTCTATTACTAATATATACCTGTAGATGACTTACTGCTAATTCCAAGAAGATAAGTTGGCTGCAGAGTTCAATTCTCTTTATTGTTTTATTTTTATGTCATATTTATTTGTAAAAGCAACAAGACATCTGAGGCTTTTACATTGGTAAAAGGTAAAATAGCACATCCATTAACTTGTTTTTATATATGAGTGCATTATGTTATTTTAACCAGTGTATTTGTTATAATTAATAAGTTATTTAAACATGACTGAAAAGGATTGTACATGCATTATAGGTTAAGCATTTATTACTGATACTTCATGAGTAATACATCATGTTTGTGGACCCTAAATTAAAGTCATGAACAATTCCCTCTTTATTACTGATGAAATACTTCCAAATATATCTATATAAGAGTTTCTGTAGCATTCCCATTAGAATAACGGCGTGAGTCTTTACTGATGATTCAGTGACAATTTATTGCTGACAATCTTGAAGACAACTTGAAGAGAAAAAAAAATATATATATATTATTATTACATTATGTTTGAATGAGTTAGTTAGTCATTTTAATAATAAATTAATATTGCGTGTGCCCCTTATTATAGACTGCACATATCCCTTAGAAGTGCACAATAATAGTTAATAAATATTACTCAAGCCATACTTAAGCATATATAATGCTTGATTATGCATTTATTTGACCTTTATTGTAAAGTATACATCACATTTCCCTTAGAAGAGCATAATAAAAATGTAATAAATATTACTCAAGCATTATTAAAGGTCACCTTCCGCGAAAATCCGATTTTTCTTGTTTTTTGTGGAATACAGTAGGTCTCTCCGAGGTGATTGTGTACACCTGCACATTAAACTGTTTTGCAGCCCCCATTGTCTGCAGGAGCTAAGCAAAGAAATCCCCCCTCCCCCCCTCCGAAAAACGTAGGCAGAAACTCACAGACCAGCCCACCTTGGCTCGAGAAACTCCCAGAGGCGGAGCTGAAGCGACGCAACATCACCGCTCATCAGTTAGGAGGTGGGAGGCAGTGAGCGGCAGAGCGGCGGAGGGGCGTCGCAGTGCTCCTAGCCAATCAGAGGAGAGATATTTGCATGCTGTTTGCATGTATGAATATTCATGAGCAAAGCTGGAATCCGGTCATTTTGGACACACCCCTAAAACAGTCCATTAAAAAAGAGTTATACAGAGACACCTGAGCACTTTTTTTTTACAAAAACGGCTCACATGTCATTCATTCATACTAGAGACCACAACTAGACATTTTAAAATGAAAGAAAAAACGACGGAAGGTGAGCTTTAAGCATTTATAAAGCTAAATCATTACATTATGTGACCCTTATTGTAAAGTTATAAAGTGAGAAACATGTTAACAAATGAATAATTACTGAATAATTACTGCAGATCATGTAACAGTGTAATGAAGTGAAAGACAGTGAATCTAATTACTATAAAGACTATAGCTGTAAGACTCTTAAACTCCACCTAACAACACACTGTACTGACACAAAAGGACAAATTACTGATAACAAACACTGTCACTTTACCCGCACTGAGACACTTTATCTTCTACTGCTCTAATCCATATCATGCTGCTATAGCACACTTGCACTCTGGACTTCATGTTGCTGCAAGCGTTCTACTCTTTCTATTAATTTTTCATATTTGGGGGTATTTGTCTTTATCTATTTTGTATATTCTATTTGTATTGTATTCCTTTATTTTACGTATATATCTATTTAATATAATATTTTTTCTTTCAAAAAAACAATGTCATATTTTACTAAATGCTGATAATATTTGGAAGATAATAAGGATAATAGGGCAATTAAGGTTACTACTACTACAAATGATGTCAATGGCTTCATTCAAATACGCCTTTAATATCATCATCAAATAATTTACATAATTGTTCAGTACATATTTCCCAGGTGGCATGTAATTGTTTTCAGCTGAGTAGTTAATGTTGATTTGAGCAGTAAATAGTGAATAGTCCTTAAAGGAAATATAATTAGTAAGTAGTTCATCAGAGGATATGTAAGTCTCAGTAATTAATGTGGAGTTAATAGTGAACTACTATAGTTATTAGTTCAGTACTATCTACTGAGTAATTACTCAGTACTTCCTGGTAGAAGTTTTAGGTATTAAAACAGCACTATTACATAGTTACTGCTTAGTTCCTGCTTAGTTACCAACAGTATTCTATAGACAGAATTTACAGCAAAAAAAACACAAACAACTGCATTAAAAATAAACTCTACATCAACACCATGGGCCATGAGCACAGGTCTCAGCCTAGAGTGTTAATGTGGAGGATGGAGAAGTAAGTCTATATCTGCTTTGCACATCTTTGTGTTTCCTGCTCTAATACACCCACTTCAACTTATGATTGAATGAGCCTGATTGATGAGGGGAAAAAAAAATTAATAATGCAGTTGGAGTGTTTTAATGTTTAAATAATTGCCTTAATTATTTATTAGTAACTATAAACATTAACAATGTTAAGACTTAATGTTACAAACAAACTTATTTTATTCTTTAAAAATAAAAAAGAACTTTAATATACAGTTACTAATTATTATTAAATGTAAAATAATATGTAAAACAATAGGTCCATTAGGTCCAAAGGTTTTTTGGCCATCTTTAGTTAATGATTAACCAAGACATTTACTTACCCATTGACTAACGTTTAAGAATGTTGTGCATACTGGTAATTATAAAATTATTTGACATTAGTTAAACATTTTGTAGTGCTGAAAATGTCTTTAATAAATTCAAGAACTAATTAATTAAGAGATTACTGAACATTTAGTAATGTTTATTACTGTCGTGAGTACTTTTGATTAATGGACCGTTATTGTAAAGGGTTATCAATAATTGAATCATAAAAGGGCCTGGAAAGGCCCCTTAGAGCTAATTCCCAAAGGAAACATGCATGTCACAGTGGTGTCTAATGTTTCTTCTATCCAGTGATGCTGTTTAGTTTTATGTGTATTAGTTCGGGGAGACCCTGCGTCACCGCAAAGGACTTTGGAGATGCCAGTCGTCTATAATGCTTAGACATTGGCCTTTCATATAAAATATGTAAACGATACTCATGTTTAAACATTTACTTGGAACCATGTTTATATCTTGTAAATTAATTTCCCCAGGTTTTCTTTTTACACATGTATGTTTGGTAATCTGCAGTATATATTTACAAATTAGACATTCGTGTTATGACACAAACTGAGTTGGCATCACATAAAGAAAACACAAAGGAACATAATTGTTTGTGAGCAGATTTTATTACTACTGTGTTTATGACCAGTGAAGTTTGTGCTTTTCCCTCCAAACTGTAGGTTGCGCTGTTGAAACCAGCAGGTTTGGCTGATACAGAAGAAACACAAAAGAAGTCCTTATTCTCAGTTACAGCTGTTCCCTCGTTTTGTCTGCAGGAGAAAGAAAACAGGTTAGTAAAATACATCAACAGAGGATCTATTGTTTATTCCATTTGGAATCTTTCCACTTCCTGGTTTTGACGAGGCCCACCGGTTACATATACACAACCGCAGCTGTTGAGTTCAGGTGGGGAATAGTAAACTGCATGCACTCTGTGTTCATACAGGGTAAATCTGTGTTTTGTAATACACACCAACACCACCATGTTCTTTTTCTTGCAACTTAGCAAAGAGTTCCTCACTTTTGTCATATGAAACAGACCTTGGGCTGTTGCAGAATGAAAATCCACTTATTTGTAGATCATTTTCAGTATGACTTGACTGTATCCATGTTTCTGTCATGCAAATAATATCAGCTTCCATATACCTTTTGTCTTGTTTTATGTCTTCCAGGTGACATGACAACCCTTGAACATTGTGCAGAAGTGCTTTACATGATAATGATGACCGATGTGTTTCTCTAAGTGGCTCCACAAATGCGGGCATAGTTTGCATGAAACTTTCTATATCAGGTTTTGCATAAATAGCTGTTTCCTTGAAATCTTCTATAATGAGACCTTCCAGAGAAGTCACACGACTTAATGCCACATATGCTTGTCCAGGTGCAAATATCTTTTTAAGTGACACAACAGCTTTATCCACAGTTAGACCTTGTACTTTGTGAATAGTGCAAGCCCAAGATAATTTCAGGGGAAATTGTCGTCGTATGCCACCACGTCTTGTGACTCTCTCTTCTTCTGGTTCAATTGGTGTAGCCTTTTCCAGTCCTGGGTTTAAGGATGGCCGTTTTGCTCGTAAGCCTCTACCAGCTCTTTCATTGTCAAATGTCACATATACTTTTGATGGGAAATCTTCTCCAGGATTAAAATGTATATCACTAACTGTACCAAAAGCACCATTCACAAGTCCATCTGAAACATCAATGTTTTTAAGGAGCATGACTCTTGCATTAACTGCAATGTGAAGTGATCGTGAAAGACATGTCTTGCAAACATTGCTGTGGTGGCCCTTTACTTTTTGAAAGTGTCCAGTTTTCGGGTCTCTCTCATAATCTTGTGCTCGAATAACTATAGTATCTTTGTATGTCTTGTGAGGCATTTCTCTATTGTGGTCATCAACTTCATTATTTGTGGCATAAATATGCAAATTGGAAGTCATGTGTTCTTCACCAGTTTCACACTGTTTCAGCATACTTATATCTTTTTCCAGCAATGGATGAGACTTCTGTCGTTTCCTTAATCGATTGAGCAACTGTGCGAATTCCACATCTTTCTGTCTCATTATCTGAGTCAACTCAGCCAAAGCAAAATGGTCTTGCCACAGATTCATTCCCACATGATCAGCATATAAAGCTTTACCCTTAACTGGATTGAGCTGATAAAAGTCTCCAACTGCGATGATAGAAACCTTTCCAAAAGGTGAATAATCTCCAGTTTGTTTGATCTGCCTCAGTCTGCCATGAACATATGCAAGGAGTTTGTGATCAACCATTGAAATTTCATCAATAATTAATATATCCAGGTTCCCAACTTTGTTCTCAGAGAATTAATTTTCTCATCTCCCAGTGGTTGATATGGTAGCTTTACATCTGTACCAATAGCTAAAGAAGTATGTATTGTTGCAGCATTAATGTTATAAGCACTTACACCAGTTGGAGCTGTCAGTAACACACGTGTGTCATCAGGATTATTTGATAAGCGAGATAGGATACGATGTGCTTCATAATGTATTGCTTTAATCAGCATAGATTTCCCTACACCTCCAGGGCCTGATATAAACACATGAAAGGGTTCTGGAGTATCACCACGTGCCTTTTGTAAACACCAGTGTCGGATTTTATAAAATATCTGGGACTGTGTCTCATTCATTGAACGTAGTAGAGCCATGGCTTCTTCCTTTGGCATGTTATGAGAATTATCCTGTAATGAATAGATTTCCTTGGGAAAAAGGTCAGGTATGATGACAAAGTTGTGCCCACGCATCTTCCATTGGACCATGTGCATCTAGGTCTTCCTGAGCTTTGTCTATGGAGTCACTCTCTTTTTCAAACATGGCCATATTTGTGTCTACTGTGACTTTCACTGAGACATTATCAGAATATTTCACAGACCCAGTTTCATAAAACTCTTGATATGTCTGGAAAGTGGATGGTTTTAGTTGTGATTTGAGGCAAAAACAACTCTAAAATGCTTTCATGATATTTCTCTGGATTTTTTGTTGGTGAGAAACGGGCATATCGAATCACAGCAGCTTCTGTTCGTGACCTTTTCTTGGCAAATCCTGATCCTTTCAAAAGTTTGATGCTGTCACTGGATGAATGTTCCGATTTAGACAATATTCTATATTCTGATGCAAACCTTGCCAAACACATTTCTTCAAATTGCTTGCTTTTAGGTCTGTTCTTATATCTGTCAGAAATGCTATACATCCAAATATTGTCACCGTCATCATCGCCGCACTGAGCTTTCCTCTGTATGACATTTAGTGGAAGACTCATTCTGATTGTGTCACCAGTTGGAACAAATTGCACTTTGCGAGATGCCTGTTTTAATTTCATATTCGTTTCATATTGTGTTTGCTAATTCTACTTCCATCGTCTTTGTGGATTTGCTAGCTTTTTCATTTTCATCATTATTGTCATTGTAGATCCATGCGGTTCTTGACTCACTTTCCAACTCGTGTTTTGGGTTTCCAAACCAAAGATTTATTTATTTAAAAAATAATACACAAGAAACCTGAACAAAATGATTAAAATGCTTATAAACAGAAAACTAGGTACTTATATTCATGTTCCTTATTCCTAAATCCTGAAACTGCAGTCAGAAAAGGTGAGGCTCCTTCTGCTTTTTTCTGCTTGTCTTGTTTTTTCTCCTGCACGAGCCTAATTGTTAACGACCTTCAAAAACACTGTAATTATCAGAATCTAACTCACTACTGCCACCTACAGGTGCCTAGTGGTAACACACATTTCTAATGCCGTTACTGTTATACTAATACTGGCCCTTACACATCCGGCCCCTAATTGTCTTGTAAATAAACAAACAATTACAATAAACCATATAATTCCTTAACACTTAATAGCAGTAAACAATTTCTTAAATAAACAGTTTTAAACAACCAAATATTGTACA
Source organism: Astyanax mexicanus (assembly GCF_023375975.1). Taxonomy (NCBI): domain Eukaryota; kingdom Metazoa; phylum Chordata; class Actinopteri; order Characiformes; family Acestrorhamphidae; genus Astyanax; species Astyanax mexicanus. The sequence continues at coordinate 487,775 of NC_064429.1, read as the reverse complement.
ATTATCCTTTTCCTTTCTTTCTCTTTTTTTTCAAAAAGGGAATTTCTCTATTAATGTCCAATATGTCTTCATAAACTGGAACAACATGGAGTCAGAGGTTCAAGCACATGACTCACCGTTGGAGATCAGTCTTTACCACTGTCTCATGCAACAAGCAATATGCTACATATCCGCTTCAAGTAAGAGACACAGCTTAGTGACTGGTCTCAGGAGAAGATTCACGCTGGTCTTCAGTCGGACTTGACGAACTCTCCCCTTAATGTCCTGGAGGGTCTCGATGACTCGACCCATGATCCAGGAACTTCTGGGAGCAGAATCATCAATCAGCAGCACAATGTCACCAACTGCAACATTACGCCTTGGGTGCAGCCACTTTTGCCTTGGTTGGGTGGTAGACCCCATGATGTGGGATGTACCACATCCTTGCTTCATCTTCCTTGTTGTCGAGCTCGTCTTTGGGAATTTTCTCTGCATAGCCCTTCTCAAGCATGTCACTCATGAACTTGACGTAATCCTGACAGAACTGCTCATTTTTCATGAACTTCCTTCGCAGGTGCTCTGCCCTTTGCACAGCTATCTTGCAATTGTTCGGAAACTTGGCATCCACCGCTTTCAGGGGAAGACCAATGCTAAAGCGTCCGTCTACCAATTGTACTGACTTAGACACCGAATCCATGAATCGTCTGTCTTCTACAGACATTTCCATTTTCTCTACATGCTGAACTTCAGGAAAGTCAAGCTTCATCTGATGGTGTATGAGATCATCAAGACATGCCACAGAAATTCTGTTCGCTGAAACTTCTGGCCATTCCTCTGCCTTCTCCTTATGGTTTTCCTTCTGCAGAGGGTCATTTACAACCCACTCAAGGGCGGTTCTGATAGCATAAGGCCCATTACCTTCACTATTAACAACCTTCCATGGCTCCAAAGCCTAAGGCACATTGGTTCCTATTAATAATCCTACCTCAAACCAGCCTCAATCTCCTGGACATGGATTTCCTTCAAGTGTGGCCATTTATCCACATATTCTTGTCTAGGAATGCAGTCATCCTTGACAGGAATCTCCTTTTGTGAATACACTTGGGGAAGTGACACATAGGAATCACCTTCCAATCCACAAATCTCAAGTCCTGTGACAACATGTGTGCTAACAGGTCTTTCTTGTCCCATAGTGCGAAGTAAGATATTGGTCTTTCTTCCAGTCACATTGAGATCACGCATCAAGTCTTCAGAACAGAAACAAGCTGAACTGCCTGAATCTAAAAATGCGTAGGTCTGCACAACATGTGCTCCTTTCTCAGACTTAACTTTCACTGGCACTACAGCTAGGGCACATTTTGCATGTTATTTTCTGCTCACAAGTCTTGCTCAAATGCCCAGGTGACAGACAACCAAATCATAAGCCTTTGGACTTCAGAAATTCCAGCCTCTCTTTATGAGGTTTCTGCACAATAGACTTGCAAGATGCCAACTTGTGTTCTTTCTGACAGTAATTACATTTATCACTGGAGTAACTCAAGTCCTTTGCCTTGCTTGTTGACTGTTTAGTGTCATTCATGGGTTCAGCACTGGTTACAAATGTGCTTTTACTTTTCTTTGGACCTTTGTGGGTGGCCAGATTTAGCTATGCCTTTGTCCTTTGAACTTGCAGGCTCTTGAATGTTGCCAAATAATGGATCAGTAGCTATTCTTGCCTGTCTCTCCACAAAGTACACCAAATCTTCAAACCTGGCTCTGACACCGGTCCTTTCTTGTATGTCACACGCGAATCCCCTCCATCTTTCTCTCAGCCTGAAAGGGAGTTTTGCAATTATTGCACGCATGTTAGTTTGACTATCCATTTCTTCTTTAAACTCCATTCCTTCAACTGTATTAAGACAGCTTGTGAGGAAAACAGCAAATTCTGTTATTGATTCTCTGTCTTCTGATTTTAAGGCAGGCCACTTCAAAGCCTTCTGCACATACGCCACAGTGATGGTGTATTCATTTCCGCAATGGTGGTGCATTAGCCTTTTGGCTTCTTTGTACCCTACGTCAGGATGCATATGCTGACAACTCTGTACCAGAACTTTGGGCTGACCGCTTGTGTACTGCTCCAGAAAGTATAAACAATCTTTACTACTGGAGGTTCTGTCTTCAATTCCATGCTCAAAGGCTTTAGTGAAAAATCTGTATTCGGTTGGGTCACCACTAAAAACACCAGCAGCTCAGTGATATCATTCTGATGCTTCATAACATCAAGCAGATCTCTAATCTGCATGTTGTCACGTTGTCTTCCACCAGTATTAGCTCCACTATCAGCATGTGAGCATGGGGGAGATGAAACAATGCTGTGTGCGTTTTGCCTTCTACTCACATAGTAATGTGGTCTTAGCTGAGAAGAATGCCTTGCTGGTCGCTGTAGAGGAAAAGCCACATCATCTTCCACAACTTCAGAGAATGCCGCTTCAGCATGCAAATTCCTCACCTCAGGAGGCCTCACTTGTTCTTGCTCTTCCACATCGGACTCATGTAAACCAAGCACTTCAATTTTAGCATTCGCTGCATCAATAGCTGTTTGCAATTCTAGGTCCTCTTTCTTTGCTTGCAACTTGGCCAATTCTGTCAATTTCTTGCTTTCGTTTCAATGCACTAGCCTGTGCAATCAAAGCTGCTCTCTCAGCCTCGTACTTACGCTTTGTAGATGAGGCAGTTGAAGACACAACTGAAGCTGCTCTGCTTGTGTGATAAACTGACCATTGAAGCACTATCTGCAGGGCTCACTTCAGCTTCATACTGTCTTGCTTCTTTAGCTTGCTCATCAGCTCTTTTTAACCATCTCTCAACATCTTTCACAAACCCATTAAGATGTTTGGTCCTAGGTTCATACCAGGTTTCCTGGTCTTTAATCATATCCTCGTCAGACATGTATTCTTTTGCTGTTTTACTTAGTTTGCAAATTTCCACGTACACTCCTGTAAACTCAGTTGCCAATTTTCGGGAAACTGTACAAGCATTATTTTCAACTTCCATTAGGACATCAATATCCTTCATTATTCGATTGAGTTGTGCAAACTTGGATTTCCTATCTGCCAGTGTCATGCTAAGCTTTTGTTCAATTCCTTTAGCAGTCAGCTTTAATGTCCTCTTAGGACGAACAGCTTCATCACTTTGTTCATGCACTTTAAATCCTCAAATATTCCTCTTTTCCACAAACACAATTTGTCACTGAGTCACTGGCTAACTCCATTAGCAAAGCCAGACACATTTCTACCTTGTTCCTTCAACAAAAATCCAAACTTGAGGTCAGTACTTGCATATAGATGACTGAATCCACTCTTCAGCACATCCACAGGGTTTCTTCATCCACTTGGAGCTCTTTTCTGACTATTTATGTAGATCCATGCGGTTCTTGACTCACTTTCCAACTTGTGTTTTGGGTTTCCAAACCAAAGATTTATTTCTTAAAAAATAATACACAAGAAACCTGAACAAAACGATTAAAATGCTTATAAACAGAAAACTAGGTACTTATATTCATGTTCCTTATTCCTAAATCCTGAAACTGCAGTCAGAAAAGGTGAGGCTCCTTCTGCTTTTTTCTGCTTGTCTTGTTTTTTCTCCTGCACGAGCCTAATTGTTAATGACCTTCAAAAACACTGTAATTATCAGAATCTAACTCACTACTGCCACCTACAGGTGCCTAGTGGTAACACACATTTCTAATGCCATTACTGTTATACTAATACTGGCCCTTACAGTCATTTTTACGTTCCTCAGTCTTACATCGTGTAATAAATGTTCTGTTACTTGGAGGACGTGGAAAGTTAAATCTGCATGTCGTTCCCTTTTTCTTGCATGTTTTTGAGTGTCTCTTGCTGTGCATCTGAACTTGTGACACTTCAATGTCATGCATTTCTTTGTCCTCATCTGAAGGCAATTCACATGTGACATACTGATTAATAACCTGACAGACACGGAGGTCATCATCTCTGTCTATCTGTGGAGCATCTTTTACTCAGAAAAGACAATGAGTGTGACGTAATCCGCGATTCTGGAACTCAACTCTCATTAAAAAATCTGTTATCTCTCCAATTGGTTTGGCTTCAGACATGATGACATCTTTTAGGAAACAGTGAAATCGATGGTCAAACTTTCTAGCAGCAGTCACAGGGTTACTTTTCAGCAGGTGACATCGCTCTGACCAATCAAGCTCATCAGCTGATACATGTTTTCCTTCTTGTTTCAGGATTGTTTGCATGAGTTCTGGCCACCGGAGGTCAGCAGAGGAAAACGAAGCAAACCAGGTTGGAAGTCCTAGTTGTCTGACCATTGCAAACAAATCTTTCTGCACGCTTTGCCAGAACACTGGAGCACCTCTGATAGGTTTCAAGAATTTATAGCCTTCATCAAAATGTAAAATGCGTCGTAAGGATTCTTCAGCCTTTCTGGTCTTGTCTCATGAAAAGTACCTGTGCCTTTAGGGAACAGAACTGGGAAGCATTTGGCCTCGTTTGACTCATCAGTTAATAGCTTGACTGGATTATTTCCTTCTGCAGGTGCTACAGACATGATTCCATCAAAATGCTGATCCAGAACCTCTTGTGCTACATCAACAGGTTGTAAACAAGTATCCATAAACATGCCATGCTGTTGTCGGTCAAGAAGAGTTTCATCAATGTTCTCATCCTCATTGGTATGCTCAGTGTGTTCCTCATTACCAGCTTGTTCACTTTGGTCATCACACTCATCTGCTCCTGCAGTGTTGCTCAGTGGATTAATCCAATCGTTGTTGAATTTAACATCACTGTAGAATTTGTTATGGTTTTTGAGGTACATCAGTGCATTTTGAATTTTCTCTGGGTGGACAAATTCATACTTATAATGCCCCTTGTATGTCAACTTTCTTTTCAATTTCACACGGATCATGAGATCAGCATGTTCTGATCTTGGTAAAAGCTCAGCTGCATCAGCTACATTTGATGGCACACAGGTTATTGGGCCTACGACAGAGCTCTGTGATCCTTTTGGCAGTGGCACAATCTTCATGAATGGTATATGCATAGCAATCAAATGACATTCCAATGAATTTAATGTTTGCAATTCATGAGGAACTGGATCTAGTGACAGATTATTCACAACACTCTGTTCTGGCATTTTTGCATTACAAATCTTTCTGTGACAAGTATAACAAACCCAAAGAGAACCAGCTGGACCCGTTTTAATGGCACAATCTACATCACAGCTCTCATTGCAAATATGCAAATAATCCTTTCCGCTATACATGCAACCGCTGGATCTTTTTTCAAATATTCATGTTTTCGACATCGTATGACTTGGTGTTTGAACAGAGCTCTGTGACAAACCGCACACACGTATTCTGGACCTGTGCTTATTTTGTTTTTGAACTGTGTAATTACATAATCAGTTTCTTTTCTTTTGTTTTTATGTATTTGTCTTCTTTCTATGTTTCTGTTTTTCACACCCTGGGCAAATGAGCTGTCTGCTTTGTATTTTAAAATGGAAATCTGCTTTACATGCTCTCTGTGCTCGTCATCTGTTCTATATTTCATAACACTGTTCGTTTTTACAATTTCTCTGTGTTCCTTGTCCGTATTGTATTTCATTACACTTGAATGTTTTTTGTACTCTCTGTATTCCTGATCTGTGGCATATTTACGTTTACTTGTTTTTTTAAGGTGATTCCTGTAAAAAGAAAAATCAAAGTTTCACTTTGGGCTTGCTTTTTCTCGATGAACTGCATAATAAACGACAAAACTAAAATCGAAATGCAATGGTAATGTTTTTATTTATTTTCCTTTGCAATAGGCTGCATGTCTGACAGAATTAAAATGAAAACGCAAAATGGAAAAATAAATAGCAAAGTGAGAGTTTGTGATTGAGTTTTTGGTGTGGACTGCGCTTTAAGTGTCAAAATAAAAGGAAAACGCAAAGGAAGACTGGCGCTCCCTGCTGGTGATTTAGTTTTCTTTTTATACATTTCTTTTTCTTTTTCAACTTCACCAGCATGCAAATATATGTATACATTTGTGAAGCAAGTGAAACTTTGATTTTTCTTTTTATAATTAGCTTTTTCATTTTAGATTTGACAATGAAATATCCGAATGGCAATGAAAATGAAATGGCAAAAAGCCTATTTAATTTTTATTTTGTCACGTATGACCCATGCTCAAGTGAAAAATTAAACTGCAAATGAAGTGATTTAATTCTGTTTTTAGTTTTGTCATAATATTTTCACACATGTTTGGGAAAAGAAAGAGCAAAACGGTATTTGCATTTTCATTTTAGTGTTTTCATTTCAGTTTTATTTTTGGCAGGATTTACCTCCCATACAGCAAGTGTTTCCACTGCAATACTCCTTTTCACCAACAGGAAATTTCCAAAAACACAAAGAGATTGGAATTAGTAAGAAGATTGGAAATCAAGACATTTTGATAACTCTACACAGTTTGCAACCCTTGCAATACACATCATAAAATGTTACATAAAGTATTCCCCACAATGCTGCTAACACTACCTAAAAGGTGCATTTCAACAAAAGTGTATTTACCATTCTTACCATGACCTTTTTTATTATTTAATTTGTTAATTTGAATGAAAAGTCCTCACCTAGTCCTACTTCACTTGGGTTCAGAGAATGATTTAACGTGCATTAGTTAGCCTCATAGATCCAAGATACAAAACAAATTTTAACATCTCAATAAACAAAAATCATAAAGTAAAAAACTGTGTTGCTTATTAGTAGAGGTAGACATTTTAATTTGAAATTTGTTTTACCCTAAAACAATGTAACACACATTAATTAAAAACTCAATATGACATCTGAACAGCATATATTAATGTTAACATTGTGCCGTGTAATCCTGTGCACACTGTAACAGAAGTGAGGTGCACTGCCACCTAGTGTCCACATTAATTTCATACTCTCAGATGCAGACAATGGAGGTTATTTAAATTAACCTGCATTATGCTTGCTCCAAACTCACCTATTCATTCATATGAAAACATATACTATGCTGATTAATCTATTTAGCAAAACTACATTGTGCAGCTTAACCTAGCCATGTATCCCAGCACAGACCACAAATATGTTAAAAATCTTCTGGAACATTAAAAAAATAAAATACCTGTGACATTATTCTCCATTTTATAATAAATATGTAAAATATTATAAAGTAAACCAGCCAAACTAATGTGGGTTCACCAAATTCACCCAACGGGGTTTTTGAATGTTTACAGATGATTGACTGACATAATGATTCTTTAATGCACTCAATCTCTGTCAATACATAATGTAGCACCATGTGTCAATTTACTACCTATCTAGATTTAACACCACTTCTGAAGGCAGCTTCCTATGGAAGTAAAACAGTGTCACCAGACTTTGAAATTTAAAAGCACTTGAATTTTTAGCACTGAATTATTTTACATTGAATTATTGCATGTGATTTGTTTTGCCTCTGAATTAAACACTTTAATTTTTCAGTATATCATTTTCACTTATTTTATTTTAATGTAAAAAAAAATCAAAAGTAAAAATTCAAGTTTAAAAAATTCAACTAAAATAAATTCAGGTTGCTCAAATTCGACCTGTCAAATTCGACTGCTAAAATACAACGCTCAAAATTCACTATCAACATCCGGGACACACAGGATGAGCAATCGATTCAGTCTTCAATCGAGCCAACAACCAGCCAATCACATCACGCTCCGAAGATCACGTGACAGGTAGCGCCTCACGGCTCAGAGCCGCTCAACGCGAGTCACAGCCCCCTCCGCTGCTGCTCTCGAGTAGGTGAGTGTAAAACAGCTGAAAACAGGGCATTTACCTCACCACTGTGGCCATGTAATATCACTTAAACGGTGCAGAAATCCTCACTTTAACCACGGTCTGCTCTGTGGTTTGTAACATATTGTGGCGAACTGGCCTAATGGACGACACTCTGGAGACTCTTGCATCTTTTTCTCTAAAGATTTATTCCTCTCCATCCACACAAAAAAAGTAAATTCATACAGCACAACCTCGAACGACCAGAGGAAAAAGAACACTCTCCAGATTTCTCCCGCTCTCTCCCTCTCCCCCAGTTCCGAACCCCGCCCCTCCCCATTCACTCTCTATCCTGGTTGGCTGGCACCTGTTCTCTACATGGCGCCCCCCTTAACCCTGAAGATCCCAGTGGCGACGCCACACAGCCCCCCCCCCAAGAGTCGAACGCCCCCGTCGACTACCAATAATAACACAGTACAAAACCCCACACATTAGTACAGAACAAACGCAAAACATCATAAACAGGGATTAACACACAAAATCCCTCAAACGCCCAGGTGGCCTCCTGGTTCGTTGGGGTCGGCCATTCTCAGTCCCAGCCGTGGCACAGTCCTCGGTAGCAGGTGTTTGTGTTGTCAGTGACGGCGGCGGCGACGGCCGCGGTGAAGGTGACCGGCTCCCGTTCAGTCCACTGTTACTCAGCTTAGGGCGGTACGGCGCTAGGCGGTCGCGGTGCACAATCATCCTCCGCCTACCCCGGCGGATCCTGTACACTACGTCTCCCAACCGGCCCAAAACCCTGCACGGTCCCACCCACGCTGATTGTAGCTTTGGGCATAGTCCCTTCCTTCTCTGTGGGTTGTAAAACCACACGTCGGCGCCCACTACCAGCGGCCCACCCACGCAACGCGTGTCATACGCCCGTTTTTGCTTCGCCCCTGCTGCCCCCTGGTTCGCCCTGGCCAAGTTGTGCACTCTGTGCAGTTTAATGCGCAAGTCGGCCACAAATTCGGGCCCTGGTTCGCAGGCGCCTTCCCCCTCAGGTGGCGCCCCAAACGCCAGATCAACCGGCGTGCGCAGCTCTCGCCCAAACATCAACATCGCGGGGGTAAACCCTGTTGTTTCCTGTACGGCAGAACGGCAGGCTAACAGGACTGTGGGCAGATGCGCATCCCAATCACGCTGGTGTTTACTAGTGACCATAGCTAGTTGGGTGGCCAGAGTCTTATTAAAGCGCTCCACCAACCCATCGCCCTGCGGGTGTAGTGGAGTGGTACGCGTTTTCTCTATCCCCAGTAGCCTACATGTCTCTTTCATCACCTCTGATTCAAAATTTCGCCCCTGGTCGCTGTGCAATGTTTCCGGAACCCCAAAACGACAAAAAAATTCATCCACCAGTTTGGTTGCCGTGGTAACAGCACTCTGGTCCTGTACTGCGTACGCCTCCGGCCATTTAGTGAAATAATCGATAGCTACCAATACGAACCGATTACCCGCCTCAGACAACGGGAATGGACCCATTACGTCGACCGCCACCCTGTCCATCGGACACCCGGATTGCATCGGCACTAACGGAGCTCTCGGTGCTCGCGCGGGCCCCTTTTTCGCAGCGCAAACATCGCAGCAGTGCACGAAGAGTTCTACATCATTACGGCACCCTGGCCAGTAAAAGCGTTGGCATAAGCGTTTAAGTGTTTTCGTCACCCCAAAGTGCCCCACGCCGGTCGCACCGTGAACCGCGCGCAGTACTTCATCTCTCAGGTCCCTTGGGACCACGTACTGGGTGACGTCACCCCTGTCAGTGGGATCCTCCCACTCCCGGCATAGCACGCCGCGAACAAGCCGCAAACTACCCCAATTAGAACGTAGCGCTTTAGCCACGGGACCTTTAATCGCTACATCAGCCCAATCCGGCGTCGAGGACGCCTCCAGAGCTCGGACCGCCCACTCCATCTCCGGATCCCCTCTCTGCGCTGCCACGAACCGCTCTAATGGCACGTAGGTCTCCTCGCCTTGTTCCCCGGTTTGGAACACCGCCGCGCAATGCCCCTGCTGCACACAAATAGCCTCCACGCGCGAGCAATGTTTACACCCCGCGCTCTCGCATGGCCTACGTGATAGCGCGTCCGCGTTGCCATGGCTCCGCCCCGGCCGGTGCGCAATTTGAAAGTCAAACTCCTGTAACCTCTCAATCCATCTCGCCAACTGTCCCTCTGGCTCGCGAAAGCTCATGAGCCACTGTAACGAGGCGTGGTCTGAACGCAGCAGGAATGGGACGCCATACACATACGGTCGGAAGTGTTCTAGACCGGCCACAACCGCTAACAACTCTCTGCGTGTTACACAGTAGTTCCGCTCCGCTTTATCCAAACACCTGCTAAAATACGAGATAACGCGTTCAGCCCCGTCGTGAATTTGTGACAGGACCGCCCCAATGCCGTGATCGCTCGCATCCGCATCGACCACAAACTGCTCGTTCAGTTTAGGGTACGTCAGAATTGGCGTATCACACAAGCGCTTCTTTAGCAGCCCAAAAGCATGATCAGCTTCGCTCGACCACTTGAATTTAGTGCCGCCCTTCGTCAGCTGATGCAGCGGCACAGCAATCTCGGCGAATCCCCTCACAAATCTTCTATAATATGACGCTAGCCCCAAAAAGCTACGTAACTGTTTCAAATTACACGGCGTTGGCCAATCTCTTACGGCTTTAGTTTTCTCCGGGTCTGTCGCAATCCCCGCCTCGCTCACTACGTGTCCTAAGTAGTTCACTTTGTTTTGCAGTAAATTACACTTAGCCGGGTTCAGCTTCAAATTAGCCGCAGTAATCAGACTCAATACTAGCTCCAAATTTGCCAGAGCCGAGTCAAAGGTCGGTGCGTGGACCAACAAATCATCCAGGTACACTACGCAGGTGGACTTGGGGATACCCTCTAACACGCGCTCCATCAAGCGTTCGAATGTCGCCGCAGCGTTGCACAGCCCGAACGGCAGAACTCGAAACTGCCACAGTTCAGTCCCGATCGTGAAAGCAGTTTTTTCCTTGTCCGACTCGGCTAAGGGAATTTGCCAATATCCGCTACGCAAATCGAGTGTACTAAACCATGCTGACCCAGACATTTGTTCCAAAGAGTCGTCAATACGCGGCAGTGGGTATGAATCTAGTTTAGTGACCGCGTTTAGTTTCCTGTAATCCACGCAAAAACGCCATGACCCATCTTTCTTCTTCGTTAGCACGACCGGGGAAGCCCACGGACTTTTGGACGGCTCGATTACACCCGCTTCAGCCATTTCGCGAATTTTCTCCCGCGCCTCAGTGCGTTTAGCGAATGCGAACCGGTACGGACGCTGGCGTACGGGTGTGGCTTCACCCGTCACTATTTTGTGCTCTGCTAGGTTTGTAACCGTGCAGTCGCGCTCAGACGCCGCGAACGCTCCCCTGAATTTGTCCAACAGAGCCCATAATTGCGCGCCCTGCTCCCCCGACAGATGCTTAACGCTCCTGTCCCACAGCTCGCGCAGCGGGTCGTATTCAGAAATCGCCCGCTGATTAACCCCCGGATTGCTATCGGCCAGGACCTCCCTTACGTTCACCACTTCCCCATTAAATGACACTGTGCCCCGGCTACAGTCGATTAGCGCACCGTTCTGCTTCAAGAAGTCCAAACCCAATATGCACTCGTCCCCGATCTCAGCTATAAGAAACTCGTGTGTGAAGGAACTATGCCCGAGTCTAAACTCAGTAAATACCCGCCCCTTCAGCCGTATAGCCTCACCCGTAACTGTGACCACGGACGTGTCCCCATTCCCCTCGATAGCGCACTCGCATCCCACGCTAGGAGCCACATCTGGTCTAAGTAGCGACACCGATGACCCCGTATCAAGTAAAGCGCTTACCGTGATCTCGCCAAATGAACAGTCAATGAATTGTCCTGCATGGTTCTTGACACGAGCAGAAGACAACGAGGATAAACATTTCTGTCCTGGGCCGCGCCGCTCCTCACCGGCCGGCCCCGCATCCGTTTCCCGGGGCTTGACAAACAGCAGCCCTGTGTCCCCTCAGACCACAGTTCCAGCAGACTCTTGAGCTCTCTCTCGCGATCGCGGCTCCCGTCGCTCCACCCCCAGATTGCCCCCCAGCTCTCCATGGTCCAGGGCGCCCCGACAGGATCTGCTCCGCACGTTCCGCCTCCGCTACAGCTGCCTCTATGGATACCGGATCCGCCAGCCGTACGTGCGTTCGTAGCTCCGCCGGTCTCAGCGCGTTCAAGAATTGGTCCCGAGCCAGCCTTGCCTGGACTCCCCCCGGGAAGTCTGGGTAGGCCTGCCTCACCAGCAACGAGATCTCTGATGCGAGTACTGGAAGTCGTTCACCGCTCTGCCGTCGCCGTTCCGGCAGCAGGTGTTTTGCGATGGCCTCTGGGGGTTGGCGGCTGAAGCGCGCCCTCAGTGCTGCTTTCAGGGCGCTCAGATTCAGCCTGTCCGACGGCGGCAGCTCCACCAGTACACCCAGCACAGCGTCCTGCAAAGCTAGGCAGAGGTTGCCGGCGGTTTCGTGCTCGGACCATCCGGATAGCTCCGACACGATGTCTAATTGGGCTTCGAAGCCTGCCCAGTCGGCACCTCCGTTAAAGCTCGGTAGCCGCCAGCCTTGTGTCTTGTGTGCATTCGTGGCCAGCGCCGCTGTTGTTTGTATAGCATCGCCTCCCACATCTGTCCCGCTCCCCAGCGCATGGGTCGACCGCACCCCTATTTGGTCGGGTGGTGCAGCTGCGCAGCTTGGCGCCGTCGTCTGCTCAGCTCTCGATCTCGCACCGGGTGGGAGCCTTGTGCCACATGGCGCCGGATCCTTCCCCGGCGCACGTGGCCCTCTTGCCTCACGCTTTGTTCTCTGCGTGCTTGTGTCCCGCGTTTCTCCTTCGTCGATCCCGTCAGCGACTGCATAACTTTGGCCCTCCGCCCTCACGCGGTGCTTCCTCCTGTATCCCAGTTCGTCCTCCAGCCGCCGAATTTCGGCTTTCACGAGTTCGGTTAGCTCCACTTCTGACACCACTGTGGCGAACTGGCCTAATGGACGACACTCTGGAGACTCTTGCATCTTTTTCTCTATAGATTTATTCCTCTCCATCCACACAAAAAAGTAAATTCATACAGCACAACCTCGAACGACCAGAGGAAAAAGAACACTCTCCAGATTTCTCCCGCTCTCTCCCTCTCCCCCAGTACCGAACCCCGCCCCTCCCCATTCACTCTCTATCCTGGTTGGCTGGCACCTGTTCTCTACATGGCGCCCCCCTTAACCCTGAAGATCCCAGTGGCGACGCCACAATATTAAATTAAGATAGATATCCAGATATACCTTGTTCAACTAACTAACTAAATAAATAAAGCTCCTCTGTTCATTTCAGAAAGAGCTTCAAACACGAACACTAGATCAATTATTTATAAATACAGCCAGACTGTGTGGAAGATAATTACTACTGTAGAATCTGAGATAGTAACTTAGTTAGCTAAATTATAGCTACCTATCTTGCTAGTTAGCTGTGGGACTGTGCGATTATAGATAAGATACTACCTAGTTAGCGGTTTGTTTAGTGTAGCAGGTTGGGTTTGTTACCCCACCTATACTGCTGGTGAAGCTGTGTGGCTGCTTTAAATTACTGGGCGGCCCCTTTGTACTCTATATATGGGTAGGGGATGACTATTCATGGTGCATTTCCTGTTCCCCCTCCTCATTGCTCCGGGCTCTGACTTCCGTGCCGGCAGCGTTCAGCGTGGAGTTTAGCGCGATTGTTTGCGTTACTTCTCAAGAGTTTCAGGTATCTGGTTACAGTATTATGGCATAATATGACAGTTTGGCTTAATTATTAACTCTCCTTATTCGCTTGTAGTTGCGGGCTCGTGGTGTTATTGCCAGTCCAGCGCGGCTGTGTGTCTCTGACTGTGTCAGTGCAGTTTCACTTTCACTAAGGTATGCCTGCTCCTCTTTGTGTATGTTTTGGCTGTGTATATGGCGTTTAGCTAACTTTTATTTCTTGGGTTGTGGGTTAGTGATGGTGACTGTGCTGCTTTGCTGTAGCCATTGTTCTGCTGGAGCTGCTTTGCTGTAGCCATTGTCTGCTGGAGCTGCTGTTTGCCCTAGCCATTACCTGCTGCTGTGTGCTGTGGTCATTGTCTGCTATAGCTGCTGGGAGAAACTGATGCTCTATACTGGTATGTATATAAGCTGCATTTATTTTATATTGAGTATTAGTTAAATTAATTGTAGCTTGGTGCATTTTTTTATAGGTTTTAGTGTCCAGATTGTGCTGACTGATTCCAGCCTCCCCACAGTGCTGCTGTTTTGCCTGAGTTTATTTAGTTTTGTTTCATTAATTTTCATTTGCTCCTAGTTATTTTGAGTTTTTGTCTTGCTTTTCTTCATTTCATTTGTTAAATCAGCTTTGATTTGCCTTTAGTTATTTTGATATTTTGTTGTATTGATTTTCTTTTGTCTTTATTTTAAGTTAAGATTTGCTGGAGTTTATTTTTGTGTTTTTTTTCTTTATTGGATTAAAATTATATTTCTGCTTTATTTTTGATTTGCTGGTTTGGACCTTTGAGGTTTATTCTGGCTTATTAATTTGGGATTTGCTTTGACTATTCATGATTTACTAATTTGGGTTTGCTTTTGATTTCTTTTTGGTCTATTTCTGATTTATTGTGTGGAGTTGCTTTTGACCTAACCTCTGTTTATTTAATTTTTTTTGCTGAGTTTGCTTCTGATTTAATTTATTTTGCCAGATTGAACTTTCATTTGTCCATTTACTTTAACAAAGTTTAAGTTTGTTTCTGTGTTTTTTTGAATTAACAAAAACAAGAACAGTGGTTGTGGAATTCCCTTCTTGGCTGTGTGTTTGTCTTTTTAGTGTTGGAGTGGTATAAGGTGAGGTTGTAAGAGACCAGGGCCCATAAAAAGATAAGTACATTTCGAGCAATTGTAATTGGTCTCTCTCCCTTCACCGCTGGTAGCTTTTTATAATTGTTTTTTTTCTTTGTGTCTCTTAGTTGGACCGGAGCTGTGGGCCAAAGCGGCGGGTTCGGGGATGTGGAATGCTGTTCACCTTTCCTGTAGTGTAGAGCACGCTGGGTGTTGAGATGTGTGGTTTGTAGTGTTGACTATTTCCTCTTCCTGTACTTTCTTCTGCCGTGGTAAGCCCTCAGCCCAGTTCCTCCCTAAATTTGTTTTTAGTAAAGTAAATTCTACTATTTCTAGTTTTTATACTGTTGTCCAAGAAGGGAGTTTCTGGTCTGCCCTGTGTGTGTGTGTGGAAATATATGTTTTAAAATAATTGTCAATAAATTTTCCTTAACTGATGGTACCCCGTCTCTGGCCTCCGAGTGTGTCGAACCTGGGTGTCTTATTCTCTCTTAGGCCTTAAGTGCCAGCCCTCTTTTCCTAGAGGTGAAATCACCTCTGGGTGGCGTAGTCGTGCATTATCAAGATTACTCCTCTCTGCCACATTTTGGCGTAGTCGGCAGGGTCACTTTTGAGAGCCAGAGACGTGTGGTCCTTTAGTGATTAGATATTTTTAGATTAAATAATAGGCAAAACAGCAGCATTTGTTTAAGAGGTTTGTTTAATTGAAGTGCTTGTTTCATTGAGTTTTGTGCAGCTTGCCCTTTGTTGGGATGGAGGAGGAGATGCAGCAGCTTAGAGATCTAGTGTTGCAGCTTAAGGCTGACAATGAGCGGCTGCTTCAGGAAAGGGCTGCTGCTTCAACTAGCTCTGGTATAGGCACTGCTCCAGCTGTTCCTGTTGTGGTAAGTAATGTCCCATCTGCTGCTGCTAGTGCTGTTACAGAACGTCTTGTGGTAATTCCACGAGACCGTAAGTGTCCCTTATTTAATGGCAGAACAGGAATAGGTATAGTGGAATGGATTGAGGAGGTACAGGTTTGTATGCGGGTCCGTCACCTTTCTGCAGTTGATCAAGCTTTCTTTATCTTTGATCATTTAGAAGGGGAAGCTAGGGAAGAGATAAAGTACCGCCCTAGTGCAGAGAGAGGAGACCCAGATAGAATTTTTGCCATTTTAAGAGACCTTTATGGTTGCTCCCAATCTTATGTGACCTTGCAGCAGGCATTTTTTTCCAGAAAGCAACAGGAAGGAGAAACATTGCAGGAGTTTTCTTTGGCTTTAATGGCTATAATGGAGTCAGTTAAGCAGCATGCCCCTGAGGGAATGCTTAATGGGGAGGTTTTACTTAGGGACCAGTTCATAGAGCATGTGATAGATGGTGCTCTTCGAAGAGAGTTAAAGCAGCTTGTCCGTCGGCAGCCTACCGCTACACTGTTGGAGGTACGTGGGGAAGCGCTTCGCTGGGAGAGGGAGGGGTTACCAGGAGGTGCTCGGGGACGTAGTTTTTCCCTACTGTCAGCTTATGGGTTGCAGTATGGGGTACAGGGAAGTTCCTGTCCAGTCCCTTCAGTGGGCTCTCAGCCAGCAGAATTAGGGGAGTTGAAGGATATGCTGAAGCGTCAGCAAGAGCAGCTTAACCAGTTAACACGAACTGTTGCTTCTCTGCAGACTTCCTCTGGACCTAGTCGTCCTTATCAGGGGCGCATAGTTTGTCGACGATGCCAACAGCCAGGTCACTTTGCGAGGGAGTGTGACGGGGAACATGTTTGTCCTCCTCCTAGGGCTCTGCCTCAGAATGCAGCCCAACCATCTCGCCCGTCTCAGCCGGAAAACTGAAGCCCACTGAGCTGCAGAGCCACAGTTCAGAGGGGGCGTTTTTAGGCTCCAGGGCAGGTAATGTGTTTAGATTAATATCATCCTGTCCAGTCATTGATGTTTCAATTGGTGGTGTTATTGTTTCCTGCTTATTAGATACTGGTTCTATGGTATCTACCGTGACTGAGAGCTTCTTTTTGCAGCAGTTTGAACCTTGGGGCCATGACCGTCTTCAGTCCTGTCACTGGTTACAGCTGCGTGCAGCAAACGGGCTTGACATCCCTTATATAGGTTATTTGGAGCTGGAGGTTTTGCTGTGCAATAAGGTGATGCCTCGTTGTGGGATTCTGGTTGTGAAGGATCCCCCTGGTGCTTCTTCTACAGTCCCTGGTGTTTTGGGGATGAATATTATTAGCCGATGTTACCATGAACTGTTTGGGTTACATGGCTCTTCTTTTTTTCAGTTGCCCTCAGTGGCGCATGCTCCCAGCCCGGTTGTTGCAGCTTTGCAGCAGTGCCACCAGTCTGCAGCCCAAGTGCCTAGAGATCCAATGGGTACCGTTAAGGTTAGAGGAACTCGGGCAGTGCGTATACCTGGTGGCGTGATGAAATTAGTTGCCAGCACTTGTGCCGAATTACCATTGGGGCGTTCTGCTTTCTTTGAGCCATTGGAGGTGGGTCTGCCAGCAGGCCTCTTGGCTTCTCCCTGTCTTGTTCAGGTCAATAGAGGCACAGTCTATGTCCCGATAGTTAATGTCGGAATTGCAGAAGTCTTTCTTCATCCACATACTCATCTTGGCTCTCTAAGCATGGTACAGGTCATAAGTTTACCTACAGGCATTACTGAGGTCAGGTCCACCACTGCCACTGTATCCTCCCAGGTAGTTGCTAGCTCTGCACCAAACGGAGTAGAGGCTGTAGATTTGTCAGCTTTGACAGATCAAGAACAGGGAGTGGTTAGGTCTCTCCTACAGAAGTATAATTCAGTCTTCTCAGCCCATGATGGTGACTTGGGCTGTACAAACCTCATAGAACATGAGATTCCTTTGTTGGATAATATTCCAGTACGGCAGAGGCATAGACGCATTCCTCCATCGGACTATGAACTGGTGAAAGCTCACATTGACCAGCTTCTAGAGGCCCAGGTAGTAAGGGAGAGTAGTAGTCCTTATGCCTCTCCAATCGTTCTTGTAAAAAAAAAAGATGGAAGTCTGCGCATGTGTGTGGATTACCGGTTGCTTAATAGCAAGACACGCAAAGATGCCTTCCCTCTGCCTCGCATTGAGGAAAGCCTGGATGCACTTTCTGGAGCCCGCTGGTTCTCTACTTTAGATCTGGCCAGTGGGTATAACCAGGTTCCAGTGGCTGAACAAGACAAGCCAAAAACTGCTTTTTGTACACCATTTGGCCTCTTCGAATGGAATAGGATGCCATTTGGACTTTGCAATGCTCCAAGTACGTTCCAGCGGTTGATGCAGCGCATGTTCGGGGATCAACAGTATCAGTCACTTCTCCTTTACCTTGATGATATTATTGTTTTCTCATCTTCTGTTTCACAGCACCTTCAACGACTGGAAGTGGTACTTGGACGCCTTCAAAAGGAGGGTCTGAAAGCCAAGTTGAGTAAATGTGTGTTCTTCAAACAGGAAGTTGGCTATTTGGGGCATGTGATCTCCAATAAGGGTGTCTCCACTGATCCAGCTAAGATCGAGGCGGTAGCACAGTGGCAGCGTCCTCGTACGGTATCAGAGCTGCGATCCTTTCTTGGATTTGCCAGTTACTACAGGCGTTTTGTAGAGGGTTTTGCTCAACTAGCAGGGCCTCTGCATAAGTTGGTGGCTGCACTTGTGGGCAGCAAGACCAAGAAGGGTTCAGGACAGGCTCTGGGGATGGCCTGGACTGCTCAGTGTGAGCAGAGTTTTGAGGCTTTGAAGGCAAGGTTGGTTTCCGCGCCAGTCTTGGCCTATGCAGATTTTTCGCTCCCTTTTATTTTGGAGATTGATGCAAGTTACAGTGGTCTCGGGGCTGTCCTCTCTCAAGAGCATGACGGTGCTGTTCGGCCTGTAGCCTATGCCAGTCGAGGTCTTCGGCCTCCTGAGCGCAACATGGATAATTATAGTTCCATGAAGTTGGAATTTCTGGCCCTTAAATGGGCCATGACAGAAAAGTTCCGTGAATACCTCTTGGGACACAAGTGTGTGGTATATACGGATAACAATCCACTGAGCTATCTCCAGTCAGCAAAACTGGGGGCAATGGAGCATCGATGGGCTGCACAGCTGGCGGCTTTTGACTTTGAAATAAAGTATCGTTCTGGCCGTAGTAATAAAAACGCAGATGCGCTGTCTCGCCAGTATCAGTTAGGTCCCAGTGTGACAGAGTATGTACCAGGTACCCCAGTTCCGGAGCTAGTCCAACAGGCCTCCCCAGTGGTCTCCGCAACCCAGGCTTTAGTTTCTGTGCTTCCAGGCAGTTCACCCGTTGACATCCATTCTTTGCAGGATGCAGATCCTCTCCTTAGAGAGGTTTTGGTGTTTTGGCGGAAGCAGGTTCAGCCCACTTCTGCAGAAAAACGTCAGGTCTCGAGACCGGCCATGGCACTGCTGCGCCAATGGGACCGGTTGGTGGAAAGAGACGGGGTGTTATACCGCCGGGTGTTTCGGCCAGACGGGGGTGAGGAGAGTTTCCAGCTCCTCCTACCCGCAGTTCTTAAGCCAGAGGTACTGAAACAATTGCACCAGGATCATGGCCACCAGGGTATTGAGCGAACTTCTGAACTGGTAAGGCAGCGTTGCTATTGGCCAGGGATGTTTGCCGACATCAAACAGTGGTGCCGAGAGTGTGAGCGTTGTCAGGTTGCCAAAGACGCAGGACCGGTACCCCATAGTTTTATGGGCCATTTGCTGGCATCTAGGCCAAATGAGATTGTGGCTATTGACTTCACTGTGTTGGAGCCATCCCGTAATGGGTTAGAAAACGTTCTTGTAATGACTGATGTGTTCAGTAAATACACCATAGCAGTCCCCACTCGGGATCAGCGAGCTTCAACAGTGGCCCAGGTTCTGCTGAGGGAATGGTTTTATAAATTTGGCGTCCCTGGTCGTATCCACTCTGATCAGGGTAGAAGCTTTGAGAGCGCTCTCATACAGCAGTTTTGCCATTTATATGGGGTGGAAAGATCTCGGACCACCCCATATCATCCTGCTGGTAATGGGCAGTGTGAGCGCTTCAATAGAACACTTCACAACCTTCTACGTACTTTGCCAACTTCCCGGAAGCAGGACTGGGCATCCAACTTGCCACAGGTCATTTTTTGTTATAACACCACTCCTCATCAGGGCACTGGAGAGTCTCCTTATTATCTAATGTTTGGCCAGGAACCTAGACTCCCTGTAGATTTCCTGCTAGGTCAGGTACAGGAACCGGTACCAGGGGAGGTCCAAGACTGGGTGATTGAGCATCAGGCCAGGCTTAGATTGGCATTTGAAGGGGCTCGTGACCGGTTGCTTGTAGCTGCTGGTCGCCGGAAGGAACGGCATGATCAGCGAGTTAGGGAGGTCCCCCTACAGGAGGGTCAGTTGGTTTATCTCCGGGACCATAGTGCCCGGGGACGCCACAAGATCCAAGATGTTTGGAGCTCGGTAGTCCATCAGGTGCTGAGAACCCCTCCTGGGGAAGGAGCTGTTTATACAGTTGCCCCGGTAAGTGACCTAGGTAAGATCAAGCATGTGCATCGTAATATGTTGAAGGCTCAAGTACAGGCTCAAGGCCCTCTTCTTCCTCCTAGGGATTCCCCTCCACCAGTTCCAGTAGCACCTGTGGACACCTCCAGCGATTGTGATCTATGGCTGTTGGTATCAGAGACTATTTCCCCGGAGGTAGCTGTACCAAGCGGTTCTGGTACCACTGTGCCTCCTACAGTGCAACCAGCACAGGAGGGGATTTTAGATGCCACTACCGTACAAGGAGGGCGTCAGCCCTCGGATTCGTCCTTGTTTTTAACAGGGCAACCCTGCTCTGGTCTGTCCTCTGTGCGTCGCACGGCACGTGCTACAGCTGGCCAGCATTCTAATATTCACCGCCTTCCGCGTTCCGCTGGTAGTGTAGATAACGGGGTAGATGAACCATCAGGGTTAGTCAATACGCAGTCGGCTCTTTTTAGGCCTTGGTGTTGGCCCCCTTAGTTTGGTTCATCGTCGGGGCGACGATGCAAAATGGGGGGGTAGATTGTAGCAGGTTGGGTTTGTTACCCCACCTATACTGCTGGTGAAGCTGTGTGGCTGCTTTAAATTACTGGGCGGCCCCTTTGTACTCTATATATGGGTAGGGGATGACTATTCATGGTGCATTTCCTGTTCCCCCTCCTCATTGCTCCGGGCTCTGACTTCCGTGCCGGCAGCGTTCAGCGTGGAGTTTAGCGCGATTGTTTGCGTTACTTCTCAAGAGTTTCAGGTATCTGGTTACAGTATTATGGCATAATATGACAGTTTGGCTTAATTATTAACTCTCCTTATTCGCTTGTAGTTGCGGGCTCGTGGTGTTATTGCCAGTCCAGCGCGGCTGTGTGTCTCTGACTGTGTCAGTGCAGTTTCACTTTCACTAAGGTATGCCTGCTCCTCTTTGTGTATGTTTTGGCTGTGTATATGGCGTTTAGCTAACTTTTATTTCTTGGGTTGTGGGTTAGTGATGGTGACTGTGCTGCTTTGCTGTAGCCATTGTTCTGCTGGAGCTGCTTTGCTGTAGCCATTGTCTGCTGGAGCTGCTGTTTGCCCTAGCCATTACCTGCTGCTGTGTGCTGTGGTCATTGTCTGCTATAGCTGCTGGGAGAAACTGATGCTCTATACTGGTATGTATATAAGCTGCATTTATTTTATATTGAGTATTAGTTAAATTAATTGTAGCTTGGTGCATTTTTTTTATAGGTTTTAGTGTCCAGATTGTGCTGACTGATTCCAGCCTCCCCACAGTGCTGCTGTTTTGCCTGAGTTTATTTAGTTTTGTTTCATTAATTTTCATTTGCTCCTAGTTATTTTGAGTTTTTGTCTTGCTTTTCTTCATTTCATTTGTTAAATCAGCTTTGATTTGCCTTTAGTTATTTTGATATTTTGTTGTATTGATTTTCTTTTGTCTTTATTTTAAGTTAAGATTTGCTGGAGTTTATTTTTGTGTTTTTTTTCTTTATTGGATTAAAATTATATTTCTGCTTTATTTTTGATTTGCTGGTTTGGACCTTTGAGGTTTATTCTGGCTTATTAATTTGGGATTTGCTTTGACTATTCATGATTTACTAATTTGGGTTTGCTTTTGATTTCTTTTTGGTCTATTTCTGATTTATTGTGTGGAGTTGCTTTTGACCTAACCTCTGTTTATTTAATTTTTTTTGCTGAGTTTGCTTCTGATTTAATTTATTTTGCCAGATTGAACTTTCATTTGTCCATTTACTTTAACAAAGTTTAAGTTTGTTTCTGTGTTTTTTTGAATTAACAAAAACAAGAACAGTGGTTGTGGAATTCCCTTCTTGGCTGTGTGTTTGTCTTTTTAGTGTTGGAGTGGTATAAGGTGAGGTTGTAAGAGACCAGGGCCCATAAAAAGATAAGTACATTTCGAGCAATTGTAATTGGTCTCTCTCCCTTCACCGCTGGTAGCTTTTTATAATTGTTTTTTTTCTTTGTGTCTCTTAGTTGGACCGGAGCTGTGGGCCAAAGCGGCGGGTTCGGGGATGTGGAATGCTGTTCACCTTTCCTGTAGTGTAGAGCACGCTGGGTGTTGAGATGTGTGGTTTGTAGTGTTGACTATTTCCTCTTCCTGTACTTTCTTCTGCCGTGGTAAGCCCTCAGCCCAGTTCCTCCCTAAATTTGTTTTTAGTAAAGTAAATTCTACTATTTCTAGTTTTTATACTGTTGTCCAAGAAGGGAGTTTCTGGTCTGCCCTGTGTGTGTGTGTGGAAATATATGTTTTAAAATAATTGTCAATAAATTTTCCTTAACTGATGGTACCCCGTCTCTGGCCTCCGAGTGTGTCGAACCTGGGTGTCTTATTCTCTCTTAGGCCTTAAGTGCCAGCCCTCTTTTCCTAGAGGTGAAATCACCTCTGGGTGGCGTAGTCGTGCATTATCAAGATTACTCCTCTCTGCCACATTAGCAATACCTTATTTACACTTTGCTGCAAAGTATGTTGCTTAGTGTACTGGCCACTGTCTAAATAAATATATTGAGCTATATTACACTTACTGTACCCCTCTCAGGCCGGTCCTCTCATTAAATAAAGGAGATTTATTACACTTACTGTACCCCTCTCAGGCTGGTCCTCTCATTAAATAAAGGAGATTTATTAGAATTGCTTTTTGTCTCTTTACTAACTAATTTAACAGAGATAATTTAAGATGACCATTATTTATTTTATGATATTAATTTTAATGTTTATATTTAATATATATTTTATACATTTGTCAACAATTCAACTCAGGCTTTTACTGAGGATATCAACAGTAAATAATAGTCCTAAAATGCTTGTGTAATTAAATACCGGATGATTAGTCCTGTTTACTAGTGCATCTCAATAGTGAAAAATATATATTTGTGTTTAATATCGTTCAGTAAACGGTCACCTTATGTTTAAAGCGACACATTTAACTTTTTTTATTTTAAGTTTAAACTACATATTCTAGTAAACTGGGTTAAGGTCAGGACAGTAATTCTGGTTTAATGAACTTTTAGCCAGGGAAAAATGATTTGGAATATGTCACTTTACATGTAGTGTAATGTATAATTTCTGTTAAATTATGATATTCTCATGATCTTCAGATTTTCTGAGATGCATTAGTAATTGGTTTGTGAAAACCAATGCAATAATAATTGCAAAAAATGTTTTATATAAATATAAATGAAGTAAATACTGAATCCAAACAACACCAAGTTTAACACAGTCATATTTCTTGTCTTCATTTTCTTAAACAGGATATTTTCTCCCAGAAAAAGAAAGGATAATAAAAGGTAGGTAATGTTCTTTAAATGTTAATTATATCCATGTATCAAATGCAGTAATGTTTCAAGTTTCTTTTGTATTCCACATGTTTCTTTTCTCCAAACTTTTAAAGAACAAATAAAGAAATCCAATTCCATGCAGTCTGTGCAGTGTTTATTTGATTAATTTACATGTGCCATGTTCTGTTTTTCTTTAGTTGTTTACATGTGTTCTGTATGTTTTTGTGTGTTTTAGGCAGCCTCTCTATATTCTGGCACATCATATCATGTTCATCTTGTTTGTATAAATAATAAACGCTGTTGCAAATAGTGTGGTTCCTATTCATAATCCAAATAATTCTGCATAAAATCTTCAAGTGGTGACTTCAGAATATGGACAGATCTTTGTATTCTTTGACTTCGTTCTTTTCGTGGTGAACTCTCCACAGCTGCAAGCTGAAACTTCTCCATCTTCTTTTCAACCTTAAATAAAAACATCAGATTCACTTTTAGCGACAGCATTTACAAAATGTGATAATTATTATTAACATAAAACATTTAATAAATATTACTAATAATACTCTCTCATGGGTTGCAATATTTGATTCTCATTTATTAACATGACCTAAATATAAATAAAAATGTATAAAAGACATCACTAATCAATATTGCACTGATTACAAATTAGATAATGCCCACACATACATCTAGACCTAGTTACCAGCCTGAGAGGTATATAGTAACTGTAATAAATCTCCTTTATTTAATGAGAGGACCAGCCTGAGAGGCATATAGTAACTGTAATAAATGTCCTTTATTTAATGAGAGGACCAGCCTGAGAGGGGTACAGTAAGTGTAATATAGCTCAATATATTTATTTAGACAGTGGCCAGTACACTAAGCAACATACTTTGAAGCAAAGTGTAAATAAGGTATTGCTAAACAAACCGCTAACTAGGTAGTATCTTGTCTATAATCACACAGTCCCACAGCTAACTAGCAAGATAGGTAGCTATAATTTAGCTAACTAAGTTACTATCTCAGATTCTACAGTAGTAATTATCTTCCACACAGTCTGGCTGTATTTATAAATAATTGATCTAGTGTTCGTGTTTGAAGCTCTTTCTGAAATGAACAGAGGAGCTTTATTTATTTAGTTAGTTAGTTGAACAAGGTATATCTGGATATCTATCTTAATTTAATATGTTTACAAACCACAGAGCAGACCGTGGTTAAAGTGAGGATTTCTACACCGTTTAAGTGATATTACATGGCCACAGTGGTGAGGTAAATGCCCTGTTTTCAGCTGTTTTACACTCACCTACTCGAGAGGAGCAGCGGAGGGGGCTGTGACTCGCGTTGAGCGGCTCTGAGCCGTGAGGCGCTACCTGTCACGTGATCTTCGGAGCGTGATGTGATTGGCTGGTTGTTGGCTCTATTGAAGACTGAATCGATTGCTCATCCTGTGTGTCCCGGATGTTGATAGTGAATTTTGAGCGTTGTATTTTAGCAGTCGAATTTGACAGGTCGAATTTGAGCAACCTGAATTTATTTTAATTGAATTTTTAAAACTTGAATTTTCAGAGGCAAAAAAATCACATGCAATAATTCAATGTAAAATAATTCAGTGCTAAAAATTCAAGTGCTTTTAAATTTCAAAGTCTGGTGACACTGTTTTACTTCCATAGCTTCCCAAGTGGAGAGTTCTAGCGCTCAGATTTAAAAACAGTCGGCACTACGAGGGCGTGTCTGTATTTCCACTCACTGCTGTATGTGAGTATCAAACTAGTATATTATAGACGGTTTTGAGTTTGGTTTTCCAGTGTTGTTTTTCCACATGTACTTTATTTAAAGTAAGACCTGACCGGGTGAAGCTTTAGTTAGCTTTGGGGTTTAGCCGATATACCAGGTAAGCTACAAATGTTAGCCGAATATCCGAGTAGCAAACGCGGCTGCTGCGCTAAACTAGCGCCCGCTAACATGCTAAGCTAACCCCGCGCAAGTGTAAAAGGGTTAACTGTTACACAAAGTAATTTTAGATTAACCTGTGACTGAGTGATTTAATGTGTAAATAGTGGAATTATGATTGTGTTCTCCATTAAGCGCTGTTACTAATTCAGATTATTTGTCTCCAGGAATGAACGCGATTACTGGGCCAGGGATAAGGCTCTTATAACGGAGAGCTAAACTCCACTAAGACCAGCTGGAGGCCGTGTTAGCTCCTTATGTGGAGAGTTTTTACTTTTAATCTAATTAAATTGTCTTTACTAACGTTATTCACAGTGCTTGTTGTATTTTTATTGTCACTATGCATATTGTATCTGAACGAGTGAGTATGGGTACATTTTACACTTTTATTTGCAAATAAATAAGTTTATGAAGCATGTTATGTTTTTGCTTTATAAAACTAAAATGTAAAAATAGATTAGCTGACTGTGTATGAATGTACTACTATGTGAAATGAAGTTTACTTTGATGGCTTCTGCAAACTGTTAAATTTTGGTTACATTACTCATTCATTTCTACAAAGCATCCAATCAGAAATCAATTCATCAATACATATATATAATTCATATATACACACACACACACACACTCAATTTTCTACATACATTTATTTTCATTGTGCTCATATACTGTTGTTCTTAACACCGCTGTAAGCTCATACATTTATAAACCTATAAACATATAAAATATATGTATCTCAACATAGAATTCCAATAAGTATGTGACAAACGTTAAGACTTCAGCTTTATTTAATCTTATTTAGAACTTGTACAAAACCATCCTTACTGTCTGATTTAGCACTAATACTCTGTGAATATGAATTATTTTAACTTACCTTGATCACTATGGAGTACTTTAGCCTCGTTTATATAGCTTTTAGGATAGGTACTAAATAAACTGTACTTATATTTATATGCATTTGAAAGGAACATTTTTCTATTCTATGATTTTCTATGAGTTCGTAGATGTAAGTCAGTACATTTTATAAAACATTCACCATTCACAAAAACTAGTACCATCCACAACACATGGACAAAGAATAATTTTAAAAATTAAATAAAAGGGTACTTCTGTAGATGTTTTTACTACAGGCATAGTCACAAAGCTGCTCTACACAGACAAAAAAACACTGGCATACGAAAGACAAAATGCATATATTACTGCAATAAATGTTTAAAGTGTCTGTTGAGCAGAAATACATTATTACATTAACACTATTTGCCTTCACGCAACCATCTACTTAAGCAGCAAAAATATAAATCCTTCATATCATCTTAGACGTTTTGTATCAACACTCTTTAATCACCTTAATTTACATTAAATAACAAGTCTCTCTTTTACTTCTTTCAATAGTATGCAGTTAACTAGTCACACACTAATGCCTATTAAAATGATCATTAACAGGAAACAATGAAAGCAAACAATTCCCATTACCTACAAACCACTGGGTGTGAATAACTTGAAGCAAAGAAGCAAGTTTGACTTGAAGATTTATTTAAAAAAAATCTTTAGACACAACTTCACAAATTGTTTGTGCTTTATTACAACCCAATTTCAATTAAGATGTTGCGTATAACATAACTAAACAAAAAAGAATATGCTGAGCTTCAAATCCTTTAAAACCTATATTTAACTGAATACGCTACAAATACATTTAATAATCAAACAGAAACAGTTTTTGCAAATATTGACTCATTTTTATTTGGATCATGTTCTGAAAAAGTTGGGACTGCTGCAACAAAACACCTGTTTACAACATTCCACAGGTGAACAGGTTAATTGGAAACAGGTCAGCCTCTTGATTAGATATAAAGGCAGCATGCCTGAAACACTCCGTTCATAATGCCATTAAAAGATTTAGAGAATTTGAGTACAGGTAATCTTCGATCCCTCCTGTTGCAGTAAAAGCCATACATCAGTAACACCCATATACTCTCCTGCGACTGGTCCATTCCGTGACCTACAGCACGCAAACAAATCATTCATTAGTTAAACTAAGTGAATGATTCAACTGATTCAGCTTCCCGATGACAGCTAGGAAGTCTTCCCTAGCAGCATCCAACACAGTCATGGCCTCCTTCGGAAAAAGAACAATAAACTATTATAAACTATAATTAATTATTATTATTAAAACTGCACTGTGTGTCAAGTCTGTTATATTAATATTAAATAAAGATACTGACCTCTTCCTGGTCGTCTCCTTGCTGACCTGCTTAGAAGTCACAGTCTGGATGTTGCTCAGGAACAAGACGTAGTTCTGGCAGTCAGCGTGCAGGACTCTGTCTTCGAAGCACAGGTTAGTGCTGCCCACGTGGAACTTCAGGAACCTTAGGAAAGGAAAGAAGAAGGGAAAAGTCAGTCACACTTAAAAATAATTCAGAAAAGATTTCATATGAAATCAAATTTTAGCAGTGTGTAGCATAGTCTATATCAACAGTACACTGCTCACCTTTTAACGCTCTTGATGTAATTCTGCACCGTCTGCTTGCAGAGTCCGGCCTCTGAGAGCTTGAGGAAATACTCTCGGGTCTTCTCATGCTGACGGACAAACTGGAGACTGGCCTGCTGGGGGTCCATGTAGTACAGGAACCTGGCAACATTCTCCACCTGGAAAACAGCAGAACATAAGAGATTTACTTTAAAACCTGTTGATGTTTAGATGAAATAGATGGACTAATATGTCTTCTTATAATTATGTAATGACTAATATATTTGTAATCAATTTTCTTACCTCCTGTTTGAAGTTTTCGTTTGACAAGTCACTCTGTAGAAACTTGGCGAATTTGGCAAGGAGAGAATGGTCAAGCGAGTGCTTCTTGTAGAGGCCCAAACTTGACATCCTTTCCCTAACGGAAGTTCCCTGCGTGGTGGGATCAGGGCTGGGAAAAAACACAAACAAAAAAAACGAGTATTAGTGAAGTTTTGCACTTCACGAGAAACACAGTGACCTCCTAAAAATCTAAAAGGAATGAGAAAAATCAAGGAACGTAAACACTCACCACTGATAGAGTTCCCCAGAGCTTTCTGAGCCGGACTCAGACGGAGCCTCAACTGGCAGTTGGGCTACAGCCGGAACAGCTGGAACAGCAGGAGCAACAGGAGCCGGGTCTTCAGTTGGGATGCCAACCACAGCCATCCCTCTGCTCTGCAGCTCCTCGATCATCCTGCGAGGAATAAAAGACATATTTACATTTAGCTTTCTTATAACAGAATAAGAAACGTACTTTATGATATCTAAAAGTAACCATTGTCAGCATCTTACCTGCCAACAGGGTCAGGGCTCTGCATGATCCTGGTGATGAGAGAGTACTCCCAGACACGGCCAGTACGAAGCAAATTGTTGGCAGCTCTCTTGGCAGATTCCACCACAGACCGAATGTCAGCTTCTGAGGAGTTCTTCATGCAGGATCTTCTGAGGTGAACTGGAAGGCTCCAATGAGTCTTCTTGCACATAGGACACAGGAGGAAGGTCCTATTGCTAGCTTTCCTGTTAGATAAAAACAGAAAAAAAGAGAAATAGACATTAGATATCTTCACATATTTATTGTCCCTGTAAAGCTAAATTTACATAGAATTGTTCAGCATTACGTAATCCTAAAACAAGTAAGGTTCCCATAGCATTTTCCTTGTAGCCAAGTCAGAGATAGTTTACTACAGTAAATCAAAGACAAACTTGTACTTACTCAGCAGAAGCAGCAGAAGAAGAAGAAGCAGCAGAAGAAGAAGCCATCTCAGACAGTCAAGAGGATTCCTGGTCACTGGAGCAGAGAAGGTCAAGAAGGTCAAGGAGGTCGCTGATCTTGGTAAGACAAGGATCAGAGGTGGTTTGGGAGGCTCAAACCAGCTGCTTATATGCTACTGTAAACAAAAGGACACGCCCCCCACTTGACTGGGGTATCACCTGATTGGATGATGGCTGTGGTCCAGTGGGGGCCAATGAGGTGACAGGTTGAACTCTGAATTGAGGAACAAGTCATATGCTAATTAAGTCAATTCACAGGCTGGGAGTCAGCAGGCTGGGTGAGGTGGCAGTGAGAGGCTGGGAGACAGCAACCAGTTCTCAACCTGAGAGTATGGTACAGGAGTTATTCCTACATATTTGGAGAGTACTCATCACAAGCTTTCCATAGGTACCAAATATGTGCATATATCTGGGTGTTACAGGTTGAGAAGCTGGGAACTGCAACCCTGGAGTTCCGGTTCCCAGCTTCTCAACATGGGAACTGCAACCCTGGAGTTCCAGTTCCCAGCTTCTCAACCTGTAACAGCTTCTCAAGCTTGTGATGAGTACTTTCCAAATATGTAAGAATAACTCCTGTACCATACTCCATGAGGTTGAGAACTGGTTGCTGTCTCCCAGCCTCTCACTGCCACCTCACAGGCCTCATGGGGGCAGGCCTCATTAGCATGGCCTATCAACTGGCCTGATGTGCCCATTTACAAGCTGGGAGCACAAGTCAGATGCTAATTAAGTCAATTCACAGGCTAGGAGACATTGAGATTGAAAGGCTGGGAACTGCAACCCTGGAGTTCCAGTTCCCAGCTTCTCAACCTGGAACATCCAGATATATGCACATATTTGGTATCTGTGGAAAGCTTGTGATGAGTACATTCACAATATGTAAGAATCATTACCATACTCACAGGCTGAGAGATTTTAGGTCAAATTAGCCAATTTTTGCCAGGTTCAGAATTGATTCCGCCTAAATTGGTTAGAATGGCAACCCCTGTAAAATCTTTAATCCTAAAGACATATGTAACATGTAAGAATATGTAAGAAACATCCCTGAGAATTGCTCACAGGCTGAGGAATTTCCAGTCAAATGTACCCAAAGCGTTTTGTAGCATGAGAGCCGAGCAACAAAATTTGCATATTTACCCATAAAATGTCCATTTTTCACTCAAACTGAGTGAGGAGTGGTTGACTGTAAAGCTGAAGTGTTCTTCCTTCACCCCAAAGTGTTATTTCCCATGTAGATTCCCATGGTGAGTTTTTTGACCCTCATCATATACCCTCGCTTGTTCAAGCCAGGCGCGAGTGGCGAAACTTTTGCGATAAAACTGATTAAATTATGATTAGCTTTTCCTATCTAGCTAAAAAAATTATGGGTGATTAATCATATCACAGACTTGAGGCCTAGCCTAAATTGAACGGATTTGCAACTTGCCTTCCCTGCTAAAATTTACATATTCTTCCGAAAAATCCGGCCATACATGAGTTGAAACTATGACCAAGGTCAAGCCTCAGATAAAAAAAAAAAGATAAAAATGCCGTTGTTCTTCTTATGGCAGGACGGACGCACACATACCCGATTGAGTTAAATCGGAGAAGGCGTTCTATTTTTACTAATTTTTTTGTGGTACAGTGAGAACCAGTGAGTAACAGTGAGTGACACCCCAAAACAGTGAGGGGGTACCCCAGAACAGTGAGACACAGTGAGGGGGCACGTCACCGCTTAAGGCTCAACCCTGTGTGTTGTTTTTTAAATCAAAATTGGGGTTCGCACGTCATTTATGAATTATGAGTTATGCAACACGTGTTGCATAATTCGGATTGACTCTCGAAAAAAAATCCATACAAAACTTTTATGCTCCTTAGATTCGCATCGAAAAGTTAGGTATAGTCACCGAATTTCGTTTTTCAGAGTTCAGGTCGGGGTCAGGCCCTGCAACTCATTGGTTGCACATGATTTTTTCTTGCTTTTAACAGCAAATGCACAGCACAGATGCATAGGGCTTGCTATTTTAGAGTCTTTGTGCTATCAGGCTTTGATCTAAGTTGTTTTTTTTCACTTTTATACACTTTTTTCATTTTGCAACAGATGTGTTGCAGAGAGGAATGTCCATCACGGCCGGACGGCCGAGTACTTTTCGGCGATTATTTTTTCCCTTACTTATCTCTACTTTAAGCTGCTGTTTTCACAAAAAGCCCACATTTTACACAATCCTCAACACGTTTGCATCATCACTTCCAACCTATTGGTTGCAGGGAACACTACAGTAGTGTTACATTTTGTGAAAACTTTTATAAGGTATGAGGGTAGCATTGGATAGGTCTTGACGTCCTCTACAACATATCTTGGTATTAATACAATTTATTAAGATTTCACAGAGTTACAGCTGTTCAAATGTAACATGACAGGTGATATTTACAGCTCTGTATCTCTGATTCTACCAAACTGTTACAGGCAGTCA
The DNA here is from genome assembly GCF_023375975.1 of Astyanax mexicanus. NCBI lineage: Eukaryota > Metazoa > Chordata > Actinopteri > Characiformes > Acestrorhamphidae > Astyanax > Astyanax mexicanus. The sequence continues at coordinate 456,131 of NC_064429.1, read as the reverse complement.
GGATGATGTTGGAAAGCACTTGAATGCTTCTATAATCAGTCCAAGTTTCAGACACATTGGTTAACATTTTGGCACGTTAGCTCTGTTTATATGTGACGCAAAAGTCGCATACTGTGGCCGCCTGAAGTGCACTATTTTCGGCTACAGAAAAGCCATGTTTACCGGTCCATATCTCGGGCTCTGTACAAGATACAGACAAAACCCTCATGTCGTTCGATAGCCCTTGACATGCTCTAGTACCTGCTCTGTATTTTGCGATATTTGAGGGTGCAGTTCTCCGCGGGACTGCTATACACATGGATGTTTATGGGCTCTTTAGAAAGGGCATTTCTCACGCTACAAGTATCTTGAATTTCATGTGGATATGTTCAGTTTTCATTGAGTTACTGCTGTTCAAAATCGGTCACAGTGATACCTTTATTCTGGAAGTCTGCCACCCTCTCTAATTTTTTGGTCATTTTAAACAAAAATTACTCTCCCTCCACATAAGTGATACCCGGACGCTTAGCCTCATTGGACAGGGAATGCCCTCGACTGTACTCTGGTAAAATCCCATGTTGATAGATTTAGTTTTCTTTGAGTTATGGGTGTTCAAAATCGGCCCTAGGTATTAGCAGTCCAGCGGGTCACAGCAGTCATGCGGCCGCCTGAGGTGCACTATTTTCGGCTATAGAAAATATTTTTATTTTTACCGGTGTTTACCGGTCCATATCTCTGGCTGTGTACATGATACAGACACAACCCTTACGTCCTTGGATAGGTCTTGACATGCTCTACAAAACGGTCTATTGACGTTTTGCAATTTGATATTGTCCTATGAAGATACAGAGCTTTGAATATATTTGTTAGAGTGCAGTGTCCACAGTGAAGAACTTAAGCCTGCTGGGGATCTTAGAGTCAGAGGGCCTTCATTTGGAAGACAATAGCATTATTCTAACTAACCCTAATATTTACAGTTCTATCTACATATTTATTTAAATTTACAGTTCAGATTTTTGCTGCAGGGACTACAGCCATACTAAATCTAACCCCTCCCCAGCAAAAGACTTCCTGTTGACGCCGTAATCAAACAGGAGCTCCTCTTGAACTTTAATATTGCGTATGGCAATGAAGAGGATTACGTCTTTGCCATCTACACTATACAACCGTGGTCGTAAATTTGCCTTCTTGGAGGAGTGGTTAATTAGACGGTTAAATGTGCACATTCCTGGATGGCACGGACACTCTTCCTCGTGAGCATCAATACAACGGGCTACCTGTCCAGAATTAAAAAAGAACATGTACCCACTCTCTTGCTCTGCTGTTGCTGCATGGGTCGCTAAGCCCTCCTGTCTAGACACCACTTTACCGTGGTAGTCACACACGACTTCCCCCAAGGCAAAAGGCCTTGTAACTACCACTCCCCTACCCTTCCCCTCTATCTCTGCCACTGAGAGTCCCTTCCACCTCTGCGTCCTGCAAAACTTCTGCAACACAGCACTGTTCATCGCAACGTCAATGCCCCCAGATGGCTTCCACTGCTGGACGATGGATGCAGCATCTGAAATGTTTGAAGACCACCCTTGCTTCTCAATCCAGGCCTTGACTCTGGATTCAGAGGGCAGTCTACGGGCAAAGTGCTCTGTGAAGAAAGCAAAAAAAAAAAGAAATTAGTCAGTAGGTTCAGACATAACAAATATGATGTGCATTCCAGGTAGTATTTAGAGTTTAGACTAAGACTAGGCTAAGAGATTAATTCTTAAAGACTCACCTAGAACATGCTGCACCCGAAGCTCGAGCTGTTCACTACGCCAGCGGTCGTAGCAGTAGCGTTCGTACTGCCCAGCCAGGGATACCCGCTTAGACCGCTTGGGTGGCACCCCGTCCAACGTCACTGGATATGACCGGAGCAACTTGTCATATGCAGCTTGGTCGGTCAAGTATGCCGCGGAACCCGTGGGTGTGTGGTCGCTCTGGTCACTACTTGAAGTAGAGGAAATGAGAGAAATGATGAGTACAGAAAAAAATACAAATAGTTGAAATGTAACCATGCTAGACCATCCTAGTGACAACATGAACAAATACTTACTCTGAATCACCCCGCAGTCTCCTCAGGATCAGGCACGCATCTACCGCTGAGCTTATCTCCTTCATCCGGTAGTGCTTCTCTGCCGTGGCCGTCGAGTGGGTGAGGTAGCCCGCCACCTTGGACTTTTCGGCATCGGGCATGTCCTGGCTGTCTCATATGCCCGTCTGGCCATCTGGCTGGTCACCTTCAGCACCTGATACCTGAAAAAGACAATATATTCCTTAGTACTCATACATTAATTCCATTATATAATATAAAAACTGTAGTAAGGAAAGAAGAGTATTGCAGAGCTTGAGTTCATTTAGTTCAACTTACTTCTTGTGCAGCCGCTCCAGGTCATTGGAGGCGTTGTGGATGGTTCTGCCAGTGGAGGAGATGAAGAACCTCTCATCTGACTCATCGTCATCATCAACGCGCTCGTGCAGAACCCTGTCCGTGAAGCACAGGTCAGTGCTGCTGCTGTGCTGAATTTGGCAAGGAGAGAATGATCAAGCGAGTGCTTCTTGTATAAGCCCAAACTTGACATTCTTTCCCTAAGGGAAGTTCCGTGCGTGGTGGAAGAAAAAAAACAAGTATTAGTGAAGTTTTGCACTGCATAAGAAACACAGTGATCTCCCAAAAAATCTAAAAGCAATGAGAGAAATCAAGGAATGTAAAAACTCACCACTGATAGTGTCACGTCTGGTGTTGTAGGCACTCCCTGTCCTTCCACACTTAGCTCCACTGAGTTTCTCAGACAACTACAACACCCAGAATGCACCACACACTCTGCTGATCACGTGACACCTCACCTGCCCCGGCCAGGAAGTCCTGAATACTGATTACCTGTTGTATTTAAGGACTGCTCACACACACACACACACACACACACGCCGCGTATTGCCTGGTTTTGTCCACATTACAAAGCGTTATTCTCTGTTATAGTTTTCTCGTGTACGACCTTGCTTTTGTTTTCTCGACTCTCGATTTTTGCCTTGCCTACTCTGTGGATTTTCGTGTATGAACTCTGGACTGTGTTTTGATTCTGATTGTGGATCTTCTCTGATACTGCCTGCCTCGTGTATGACCATTGGACTGCTTCACTACCCGGTAATGGTCTCTCCCTCCTGGTTTCTGCTTAACAGTATCCATTACCTTCTGTTTCTGTTTTGTTTTGTACCCTGTGGGTTTTTAATAAAATCCTTAACTGGTTCCGCGAGTGTCTGTTTTCTGTACCCCATCATGACACAACACGCGGCCTCTCGTGAACAGACAGCGATCTCTGACCAGTTAAAAACAGGGTTGATTAACCAGGGACAACTTCTCGGTCAGCACTAATAAACCCTCGTTGGTGTGACCCACGCCGTCTCAGAGCTAGCTAGCCAGCAAGCTAACCAGCAGCAACAGCTAACTAGCATACTCGAGCACCTTCAGGGCTTAGCATTAGCCAACGCTAGCTCTACTGCTAACCCTAGCTCCATGGCTAACACTAGTCTGCCCAGCCCCAGCACTTCATCCTCCGTTTTTTTCGTGTGCAAACCGGAGTTATATGATGGTGATCCGGAGAAGTGTAGCGGCTTTATATTACAGTGCTCCGTGTTTTTTAGTAACTCTCCACTACTGATACAGCCAAGATAGGTTATGTTATCTCTCGTCTCTCAGGCAAAGCACTCGAGTGGGCTACTGCTGTTTGGGATAGCATTTCAGTGACGAGCTACACAGATTTTTGGGATGTTTTTCGCTCTGTTTTTGATCACTCACGCTATGGACAGTCTAATGGAGAGTTACTACTGGCTTTGAAGCAAGGTCGCAAGTCTGCTGCTTTGTATGCTTTGGAGTTTCGGACACTAGCTGCTGGTAGTGGATGGAATGACGCAGCGCTGCTTTCCGTATTCAAAAACGGACTTAACCCGGACATTTTGAGAGAGTTAACATCTAAAGACGATTCACTTACCCTTGATCAGCTCATCTCTCTCTCGATCCGGCTGGATCAGCTGCTGTCTCGCTGTCCCAAGACCAACTCGGACTCGACTCCGACGGATAATCCATACGCCTGTACCAGCGGTTCCGGTAAAGCTCCACCACCTACTCCTGTATCCGTCTCTGAACCCATGGATATCCAGAGGTCCAGATTATCGGCAGCAGAACGTCAACGCCGCCTTCACTCACAAGTCTAAGTCGCCTGTAGGTTCAGGGTTCTTTTTTGTTAAAAAGAAAGACGGGGGGTCTACGGCCCTGCATAGATTATCGTGGTCTTAACGAATTAACGAAAAATTTGCCTACCCTCTTCCGCTTATCCCTAGCGCATTCGAACAACTCAGGGAAGCCAAGTATTTCACTAAATTAGATTTACGCAGTGCCTATAATCTAATACGCATCCGTGAGGGAGATGAATGGAAGACTGCCTTCACCACCACTAATGGACACTATGAGTATCTTGTTATGAGTTTTGGTCTTGCTAACGCCCCGGCAGTCTTCCAGTCATTTATGAATTATGTTTTCCGAGACATGATCAATAAGTTCGTTGTCTTATTTATAGATGATATTTTGATCTACTCCCCAGACCTAGACTCTCACGTACAGCATGTCCGCTTTGTCCTCCAACGTCTCTTAGACCACAGTCTCTATGCTAAAGCCGAGAAGTGCGAATTCCACCTCCAACGGGTCACATTTCTCGACTATGTCGACGATACTAAAGTTTCTGCCGTGACAAATTGGCCTGTTTCCCCAGTCAGTGAAGGATTTACAGCGTTTTTTGGGTTTTGCTAACTTTTACAGGCGCTTTATTAGAAATTTTCACTGCATTGACCAAGGGTGCCACCAAGGTGTTCAGGTGGTCCCCTGCAGCTGATGCTGCTTTTGCTAGACTCAAATCTGCTTTCGTTTCTGCTCCCATTCTCGCTCACCCTAAGCCTGATCTTCCGTTTGTGGTCGAGGTCGACGCCTCTGACTCTGGGGTGGGGGCAGTCTTATCGTAGCGTAGTGGGACTCCTCCGAAACTTCATCCTATAGCCTTCTTTTCCAGAAAGATGACTCCTGCTGAACGCAACTATGGCATAGGTGATAGGGAGCTTCTGGCTGTAAAACTTGCTCTCGAGGAATGATGTCACTGGTTGGAGGGGTCTGCACATCCGTTCACTGTCTATACTGACCATAAAAACCTCGAGTATTTGCGTAGTGCCAAACGTCTCAACCCACGTCATGCACGTTGGATTTTCGTGTATGAACTCTGGACTGTGTTTTGATTCTGATTGTGGATCTTCTCTGATACTGCCTGCCTCGTGTATGACCATTGGACTGCTTCACTACCCGGTAATGGTCTCTCCCTCCTGGTTTCTGCTTAACAGTATCCATTACCTTCTGTTACTGTTTGTGTGGGTTTTTAATAAAATCCTTAACTGGTTCCGCAAGTGTCTGTATTCTGTACCCCACCATGACATTCTTACTGTTTTTAGAAATGAACAATTTCTTAATATTTTATTTTTAGGATTAGAATATTACAGGGCAGGGCAACCTGTATATATACACATACTAAAAATGGAGGTACAGGGTTCTTCTTCCCTGATAGGTAGCAGACGCTAGCTACACCTGTGTGAGGGATGCATGTGATTGTGTGTAAGACTTAAATGACTTCAGTCAGTCTTTTCCTCTGTTGAAAGGCTGTTTATTTATTTATTTTTCTCCTTTTGAGTGCATTTGTAAATATTCTGCATTGTTGTGTTAAATTAAAGGTGAATGGATTTAAATACAAACATCTGCCATTCATCTGCTGTTTTTCTTCTGGTGCTTTAGACCATTGGCCCAACTCTACCCATAAAGCTTGACCTTTACTACCTTTTCTACCTGTACCGAGACTTAACAGGATCTGATGGAGCTTTAGGTTCATGTCTCTAGTTAAGGATATTTTATTAGTAAACAGTGAAGTTGGATATTGTTCTGAGTAAGAGAGTATGTTAAATAACGTAATTGTAAATCTACGTTAAAATCATGTAATTCCCTTAGGAAGAGTCGTTGCTGTGCTTGTGTGCATCTTGCCATAGCTTAAACAGTGCAGGTGAGTTTAGAATCCCACGCATTAGGACTTTTTTGAGGAGAGAAAAATTCAGAAAGCTAAAATATTTGATAAAACTCAGATAAACAAACAAAATCCCCCAATAACAAAACCCACATTAACACACATTTCATCAGAAACAGGAGAAAAAAGGTCTATATGTAGACTAAACACAGACAAAACTCACCTGGAAACAGTAACGAGTGGGCGGAGTTACAGATTACCAACAGGTGTAGAGGATAATGAGGGGGCGTGGTTAATATAAGACAGGACTGGGGCAGATAGACAGAGGGATGTTCACTCTGGAGAGTGAAGCTGTGCTAATGACTGTGTTCACACATCAACAGAAACCCTATAAAATCTGATTTACTGCCCAAACTATTCTTACTGTGATCAGAATCAGACTTTATTTCTCTCAGTATAAACTGAGTAACTCTGTGCTCTTTAACAGCAGAGTCTCTAATGGAGTTTATGCAGTCTATAATCCAGTTGAGAATAAAAAATGAGATTTATTTATCTTTATATCACTGTATCATCAGACGGTCATTGGGAGTTCCATGGTGAACAGTGTCCTGGTCACCACATACAGTAGATTACTACCTATTAAATCACATGCAGCCTCCTCCCTCTCTTCAGTTTAAGCTAAGCTGAGTGTAATCTCGGGTTTAGAGACAGTCGAGCACAGTCCTGAGTCAGAATCATGATCTATGGAGAAGAAACTTTATCAAGTCCGGGTATGAATGAGGGAGAAACACATAGCATATATAAATAAGACTGCACACACTTCACTTTTTTATACTTGGCTTTGTGTTTAACTTATTCTCTGTAGTTAATCAAATTTAACTTGATTTTTCTGATCAGTTTTTTTTAACAAAACCCCTCCATGATCATCAATACATCTGGCTACCTGACCAGATTTATATCCTTTACTTCTCTGCACAAACCGCAAATTAATATATGAGTGTTTTATTTTTTCCATTTAAATGTTAGTATTTGGAAGACTCCAGTACTGCTTTTCTTGCTGTGGCACTGTTTTTGAAAGTGTATGTTTTTATGCGCTATGGGCTAAAGGTTGATTTGTAGTCCATTTTTAAAAATCTTAATTCTGTAAATTATTAAAATTGCACAGATTCGAAATTGGTGCAACAGGCCAGCTCACTTCAGCCGCCTGATGTGCTTTTTTTAGGTGCAGTGATGCTTTATTTACAGGTCTTGCCTTTTATTGGTTAGAACAGACTAGATTAGACTAGACCTTACTGCATGCATGTTACAGAACAAACAAAACCAGGCAAATATCAGCAAACAGTTGCTTTATTAAATTCTTTTTTGAAGAAGTTTTGCAGAAGTTGCAGATAAAGTGTACACACACAACTTTGTGAACATATATTTCACATTGCAGCATATGTATTACTAATCATAATCTTATCCATAACCTAACCCTAATATTTACAGTATCTACAGTTACATATATATTTACATTTATAATGCAATTTAGATTTTTGCTGCAGGGACCACAGCCAAGTTAAATCTAAAGTCAAGTAGTTTTATTGTCAGTACTGCATATGTACAGGACATACAGAGAATCGAAATGACGTTACTCTCCTTCCCAATTTTACAGCAAGTACAGATAATAGATATAATAAAAGAGAATGGGAGACACTATGTGTACTATACAGCAGAGACACAAATAGACATACATGAGACAGAAACAAGGTGCAGTAGTGGTGGGGGAGAAAAAAGATACATAAATATGAATAAAAAGAAATAAGATATATAATATAAAAGAGTGGGAGACACTATGTACAAAACAACAAGAACACAAAGGCATACGTAAGACTGAAGACAATAGTGCAATATTGATGGTGATTGAGATGGAATGAAGGATAAATAGTATATAACAGTAGTGCAAATATGGTATATAGCTTAAGGCTGGTAAAATGAATGAGTGCGTAAAGTTCTTAAAGTTCACAGTTTTCGGGGAATTAAAGTGTGTATGACCGTGCGAGTATAGCAGTAGTGCAGGTATTGGGTGTGTAGTGTGGGGCCTAATTTAGGATATTGAAGAGCAAATGTATACATTTCATATACTAAAGCACACTTGGTCTCATATGAGCAAGTTCATTAAGTTCGCTCATCCTCTGTTTGCTCTCTCCCGTAACAGGTTTAGGCCTGTACCTAATATATCTCAAAGAGAGACAGCTCTAATAAGATAACAGGACATAATTGGCTAGCTCCCCGGAAAATGCTATATGATGACTGGGGAGCTTATCTCTAAACTCATTAGGTAGAGGCCAGCATATCTCTAAATTCATTAGATAGACCAGATGGCCACATAGACTCCCACTCCATGGGAACAGCAAACAAAGTGAAGGTCAACATTTTAAAAAAAAACTATACCATGTTGATTTGGTCACAATTAAATTCAATTATGGGACTAATGGCATAATGCCCATAACCTTGACCGGAAAAAACCTCCCCAAAGATGATCATGTTTGGGAACAATTATGTTCAACCGATATATGGTTATATAACGGTAAAAGGTGGAGCCTAAAGCCCCCACCTTTGGTTTACCCAAATACTGTATAAAAGAGCATGTAATTCTTTGTCTCATCAGAAGATTGGATCCTTCTGGCTGAACTTGGCTGATTTTTCAAGACAATAAAAGAGCATCTTAGAACTTTGAAGAACTCCGTCTTCTCCTTTTTTTAACTCAAGGCACTCGTCTGTTTTTACCTTCTTTCTTTTGAACTTAGAACCTTTGTAGTGATGCATGACTAGATAATCTTTAAGAGTCTATTGTAAGCTAGCCCAAGGCTTCCCTTTAAGGGAGGCCAAGAGTCGTCAGATTACGAACGGCAGTAGTGCAGGTCCATTAGAAAAGTTCAAGTACTGTGTGTGTTCTAGTACAGAGTTTCAGTACTGTATTGGTGGGGGGGTCAGGGGGCTGAGTGAGTGTGTGCTGGGGGCAGGATTGGGATGGGGGTACAGCAGGAAGAGAGTTCAGCATCTTCACAGCCTGATGGATAGGGCTGTCTCATAGTCTGCTGGTCCTAAACCCTCCCTAGCTGTAATCTAACAGGAGCTCCTCATTTACTTTAATGTTGCTTATGGCGATGAAGAGGATTACATCCTTGCCATCTTCACTGTTTAATCTAGGCCTTAGTTTGGCCTTCTTTGAGGAATGATAAATTAGCTGGCCAAATATGCGTATTCCTGGATGGCACGGACACTCCTCCATGAGTATCAATACACCGAGCTTCCTGTCCAGAATTCTAATAAAACATGTAGCAACTCTCCCTCTCTACTGTCGAACTGTGGGTCGCTAAGCCCTCCTGTCTAGACACCACTTTACTTTAGTCCCAAACAACTTTCCCAAAGGCAAAAGGCCTTGTAACCAACATCCCTCTACCCTTCCCCTCTATCTCTGCCACTACGAGTCCCTTCCATTTCTTCTGCGTTCTGCAAAACCTCTGCAACACAGCACTGTCCATCGCTGTGTCGATGCCCCAGATGGCTTCCACTGCTGGACAGTGGTTGCAGCATCAGGAATGTTTGCAGACCACCCCTTTCTTCTCAATCCAGGTCTTCATTCTGGATTCAGAGGGCAGTCTACAGGCAAAGTTCTCTGTGAATAAAAAAAAAATAGTCAGTAAATTCAGACATAATTAAATATATTGTGTATTCAAGCTATTAGAGTTGATAAGACTAGGGTAAGAGATAAATCCCTAAAGACTCACCTGGAACTTGCTGCATCTGATTCTGGAGCTGTAGCAATAGCGCTCATGCACCCCTGCCAGGGAGGCCTGCTCTGACCGCTTTGGTGGAACCCCGTCCAACAACACTGGCATGACTGGTGCAACCTGTTGTATGCAGCTTGATCGCTCAAGAAGGACGAGGAACCAATAGCAGTGTGGTTACTCCACTCACCACTAGAAGTAGAGGAAATGAGAGAAAATGAGTACAAAAAAACGAAAAAATATAAAACTTTGAAATATAACCATGCAAGAAAATCCTAGTGAAAACACAAAGAAATACTTACTCTGAATCCCCACAGAGGCTCTTGAGTATCAAGCAAGCATCCACCGTTGAGCTAATCTCCTTCATTCGGTAGTGCTTCTCTGCAGTGGCCGAGGTGCGCGTGAGGTAGCCTGCCACCTTGGACTTTTCCCTTGGGTTCTTTGTAGCTGTTTCGTATGCCCGTCTGGGCTGTCACCTTCGGGACCTAATGCCTGATAAATATATTTAATACTCATATATTATTTCCAAAAACTTTAGTGAGGAAAGAAGAGTATTGCAGAACTGCATTGAAGTACAGTAATTGAAGTAAATCCAAGAAGTACAGTAGGGTCCGTCTACTGATCAGTCTGGAAAATGTCTTCCTCCTCGTAGAGGGAAGACCCAGAATCTTGAGCAGCACTTCCTTAGAGAGCGGCCAGAGCCCTCTAGCTCCCACAGGGAACCCAAAGTACTCTACCAAAGCCACCCCGAGTGAGTCAACGATCATCCTCCAGTCCTCTTACATACAGCTTTGAACTTTGTGTATACTTTCTCTGTGCTCATGAGCTTTCTGGTAGAAACAGCCGCCTGGCCTGGATGGACGGAATGAAGAGCTACTTTCTGCACCCCCAGGCCACCAACCTAGTTACGTCACAGGTCGACATAGGAAGATGTAGCCATCTCAGTTCAGTTTTAGTTCAGTTCAGTTTCAGTTTTATTGGCCAAGTATATTTAACATACAAAAGGAATTTAACTTTGGTACACTTTACAGCCTTCCTGATTATCCTGTTCGAGGTGTGCGGTGAGTAGCTAAACCAAGGCCGCAGTAATTGGCGGAGTAAATGACCCTTGGTATACCAGGCCTAGTCAGAATGGAGACCTTCTGTGTCGGCTTAAGCTTGGCCTAACCAATCCTGCTCACCCAATCAGAAATCTTACCGACAATGTCTGGCCTTATCAGTCCCAGCCAGGGCGACATCGAAATGCCCAGCTACCTATATGGAGAGCCATTGAGGCACCTTGCCTTGGACTTAAAGGACATCATAAAGCCAGAACACTTAGAAGGCTGAAGCCTCAGCCCCCCTGCACTGGCAGAAATGCTAGGATTTTTGTGAGGATTGGCAAGTCGTAGGCCATGCCCTGCCATGAGTCAGACACAACCACCAGATTGTCTGCAATCGCCCACACTGAAAGCGTTTAGTCCACACTGAACCCCTGTCTGTGGGTCTCAAGGTAGGCAATGAGGGGGTTCATTGGCAGATTGAAGAGCAATGGTGACAAGGAGTCTCCCTGCTTGACACCAACTCTTAGAGAAATCTTGGAGGTGGACTGGTCTCCGATTATAATGGTGGTCACACTTTGTTAATAGGAGCTGCGAATAACTCCTATTGTATGGATATCCACTCCTCTCTCCTGTAGAACATACCAGATATGTTAATGAGAGAGTCGAATGCTTTAGCTATGTCGATGAATACTGCTGCAAGTGGGCTGTACTCTTCTTTGCTCCATCTTATGAGGCCTTGCAGAACCTCAATGTTCTCAGAACAACCAGGGGTGTTGATAAACCGCCTCTGACTGCAGTGAACCGAGCACCCTCTAACGAGTCTACTGTGGATCACCTTAGTGAAGAGTCTCAAGACTGTGGAAAGAATGGTGATCGGCCGCCAACTGCCGATCTCCATCGCCGCCCCGTCCCCAGTCTTGGGTATCAGCACCGTTCGGCATCGCTTGAAGCACACCGGTGCGACTCCGGTGAACATCCACACGTTGACCATCCGTGTGACCGTCTCGCACTCTGCATCCCAGTCGAGCAAAAACTGCTTTTTTAATACCGTCTGGGCCTGGTGCGGAATCGCTCGACATGGCTCGATGGTTTTCCAATACCTCAGTCGCCGTGAGAGCCAATTCAAAGGGGCTGTTATCAGCGTCTCTCTCCGTCAGGAACCTTCCCAGCCCGCCAAAGAATCCTGGGGCCTCCCATTTCTCCCTTTAAGCTTCCTCAACATCTGAGAGGGGAATGGGTCAGATGGCAGATGTACCTCCATCTAGGATTTCTTTAGCTAGGCGGGCCGGGTCGCTCCTGAACAGCCTCTGGCACCTGATGAAGGCGGCTGTTCACGCCTTCGCCCTGCTGTACCTACTGGTGCCGTTAGCTTGCCGTTTAAGCAACCTACGGGAGGAGATGCGTCACACAGACCTTCTCAACTCCCCCAAGCAATTGAAGTATGGATCGGGCTGCAGTTTCCAATCGTGCGGGCCACTCGGCTGCACCCTCAAGACATAGTTTGGAGGATCTGGCCACAAGGATCATCTCCGCTGCCAATCCCCTGTATATCTCCAGGAGACCAGTCACCGGGACTCTCAATACAGGCTCAGATTCCTGACCCTCAATTCTTGTGTCCAAACTACATTTGTTGCCCTTTTGTCCCTTGTATGCACAGAGACAGAGAGACAGAGCCAGGTTCCCGATCAGTCCTGTGCTCTTTGACAGTCCTCAATATCTTTGCCGGCTCCTTCCTCATCAGCCCTCCATCGCATGACTGCTTCCCCTTCCGCTGGGGCATGCGGTCCCAGCCATCCTTTGTGCAGCAAAAATTAACGTTTGTTCTGTTATCATTATTAAAATATAAAAAATTATATTTATTACCTGTTATGTAACCCAGCCCCTCATTTGTGGCCAAATCGCACCAAAGTGGTCTCATTGGTTAGTGCTGTGTTTGTGCTGGTTTGTGCAGCAAAAATTAACGTTTGTGCTGTTATCGTCATTGAAATATTAAACATTATATTTACTGATAACCTTATTGAGATATTAAACATTTAATTTCTGACCTGTTATGTAACCCAGCCCCTCATCTGTGGCCAAATCGCACCAAAGTGGTCTCATTGGTTAGTGCTACGTTTGTGCTGGTTTGTGCAGCAAAAATTAGTGTTTGTGCTGGTATCATTATTGAGATATTAAACATTATATTTACTGTTATTGACATATTAAGCATTTAATTTCTGACCTGTTATGTAACACAGCCCCTTATTTGTGGCTAAATTGCACCAAAGTGGTCTCATTGGTTAGTGCTACGTTTGTGCAGGTTTGTGCAGCAAAATTTAGTGTTTGTGCTGTTTTCGTTTTTAATTTATTAGGAAAAAAAATATTGAATAGGTGTGAAGCCGGCCCCTCATATAATCAGAAATGAAATAAAAATATTTCCATTGGTTAGTGCTACGTTTGTGCTGGTTTGTGCAGCAAAAATTAACGTTTGTGCTGGTATCATTATTGAGATATTAAACATTATATTTACTGTTATCATTACTGAGATATTAAACTATTTAATTTATTACCTTTTATGGTAAGGCCAGATTTCATCAAAGGTATGTTGTTTTTCTAGTGCTGTGTTTGTACTGGTTTGTGCTATTAGAATAAATATTTAATGGGTGGCATTATCCAGCCCCCCAATACAGCCCAAATCACAGTGGTCTCATTCAGCAGTGCTGTAAAAATAAATGTTTCAGGTATTTTGATTATTCAGCTACAGGAAAAACAATATTTATTTACACATCTAATAAAGCACAGATGAATGTCTTCAGGTGACATGACTGTTCATGGTAAAAACTTATTTACCATGGTAAAAATTGCTCCTGCACTTATGAAAGCATATACACTGCTCAAAAAAATAAAGGGAACACTCAAATAACACAATATAACTCCAAGTAACTCAAACTTCTGTGAAATTAAACTGTCCACTTAGGAAGCAACACTGATTGACAATCAATTTCACCTGCTGTTGTGCAAATGGAATAGACAACAGGTGGAAATTATTGGCAATTAGCAAGACACACTCAATAAAGGAGTGGTTCTGCAGGTGGGGACCACAGACCACTTCTCAGAACCTATGCTGTCTGGCTGATGTTTTGGTCAGTTTTGAATGTTGGTGGTGCTTTCACACTCGTGGTAGCATGAGACGGACTCTACAACCCACACAAGTGGCTCAGGTAGTGCAGCTCATCCAGGATGGCACATCAATGCGAGCTGTGGCAAGAAGGTTTGCTGTGTCTGTCAGCGTAGTGTCCAGAGGCTGGAGGCGCTACCAGGGGACAGGCCAGTACACCAGGAGACGTGGAGGAGGCCGTAGGAGGGCAACAACCCAGCAGCAGGACCGCTACCTCCGCCTTTGTGCAAGAAGGAACAGGAGGAGCACTGCCAGAGCCCTGCAAAATGACCTCCAGCAGGCCACAAATGTGCATGTGTCTGCACAAACGGTTAGAAACCGACTCCATGAGGATGGTATGAGGGCCCGACGTCCACAGATGGGGGTTGTGCTCACAGCCCAACACCGTGCAGGACGCTTGGCATTTGCCAGAGAACACCAGGATTAGCAAATTTGCCACTGGCGCCTTGTGCTCTTCACAGATGAAAGCAGGTTCATACTGAGCACATGACAGACGTGACAGAGTCTGGAGACGCCGTGGAGAGCGGTCTGCTGCCTGCAACATCCTTCAGCATGACCGGTTTGGCAGTGGGTCAGTAATGGTGTGGGGTGGCATTTCTTTGGAGGGCCGCACAGCCCTCCATGTGCTCACCAGAGGTAGCCTGACTGCCATTAGGTACCGAGATGAGATCCTCAGACCCCCTGTGAGACCGTATGCTGGTGCGGTTGGCCCTGGGTTCCTCCTAATGCAGGACAATGCTAGACCTCATGTGGCTGGAGTGTGTCAGCAGTTCCTGCAAGATGAAGGCATTGAAGCTATGGACTGGCCCGCCCGTTCCCCAGACCTGAATCCGATTGAGCACATCTGGGACATCATGTCTCGCTCCATTCACCAACGTCACGTTGCACCACAGACTGTCCAGGAGTTGGTGGATGCTTTAGTCCAGGTCTGGGAGGAGATCCCTCAGGAGACCATCCGCCACCTCATCAGGAGCATGCCCAGGCGTTGTAGGGAGGTCATACAGGCACGTGGAGGCCACACACAATACTGAGCCTCATTTTGACTTGTTTTAAGGACATTACATTAAAGTTGGATCAGCCTGTAGTGTGTTTTTTCACTTTAATTTTGTGTGTGGCTCCAAATCCAGGCCTCCATTGGTTAATAAATTTGATTTCCATTGATGATTTTTGTGTGATTTTGTTGTCAGCACATTCAACTTTGTACAGAACAAAGTATTCAATGAGAATATTTCATTCATTCAGATCTAGGATGTGTTATTTGAGTGTTCCCTTTATTTTTTTGAGCAGTGTATATGTCTGTTATTTTCAGTACAGTTATTGCAGCGCTCAGAGCTGAAAGCTAGCCTTATGGGTTGTTTTTAATAAACATTTTGTGCACTTTTTAAGTTATTAATGCCTCTTTTTAAATGTCAGGGCCCTCCGGATTCTATCAAGGAGGTGTGGAGCTACTTTGAGTCTGGATAGCGGTGGATTATTGGGGTAAATTATGCCCCGTATCACCCACCTGTCCATTTTACACAGGAATTCTCCTTTAAATGAGTAGCAAACTGATCCAAGCAGAGATGAACATGGACAAAATAAAAGCACTGCAGCTGTGTGTTGCAAATCACAAAAAAACTAACAAAAAAAAAAACACACACATACTTGTTTTCATGCATCGTAAGACCCATCTGGAGGAATTGTTACATTGTGGGAGCCACCATTTCCAAAGGTACTACAGACTTGAAAAAAATCATGTAATGCAAAAAATTCACTTGTGAATCATAATATCACTTCAAATTTCAAATATCTCACCAAAATGAATTTTTACCTGAACGGAAGGTCACTTGTGGGGACACTTCGGGAATTTCAGGTATTCAGTGTATCTGAGGACCATCATTACACACACACACCTGTTTTCATACTTTTTGAGGACCAGTCCCATATTGTGAAGGACCAATTACAAAATAACTAACACAGACAAATACAATACATACTTGTTTATTGTCTTGGAAATCTTCAGAACATTTAGCATATATATAGCAATCGAAAATATATGCTAGTATGCATTTTGCAATACACATAAGCAAAGGTGAATAAGATACACCAAAAGTGCATTTCTTGAAGAGAACAAGAGCTATGGGAGACTTTAGGAATGAGTGGAGCAGTGTGGGTCAGTATTGAGTATGAGTGGTTTGGGTGTGGCCGGAAATAAATGGGGCTCTACAGGACAAAAAAGAAGGAATATGGGATAACTGCTGGGGGCCTGCCACGAATAACTGAACACAAAATGGCAACTTTGCCAACAGAAGATGAAATTTTTCTAACCGTTCAAGAACAATCTGGTTCTACACAGTTACTGTGCATCCAATCAAAAACATTATATAAACAAATAATTAACAAAGAAGCCAACAAAACAAAAAAGACCCTTAAGACCTGGCCTTTGCCAACTAAGCCTTAAACCTTCTTTTGTAATGCTGTGATGCGATTTTTTATATAGAATTTAACAGCCAACCAGTCTCTGTTTTGAAGTGCAGTGCTATGCAGTGATCACATTCAGCTTTTCCTGGTACCTTCCACCTTTGGATAAAGGTCATCATATGTTTCTCCACAGCACAGATTTCATTATTGGTCCAGGGTGTTCTCTTGAAGGGACCTAAGAAAAAAAGGTCAAATTAAATTTTGCTAATGCATATCAGCATAAACAACTGGTATTTGACATGCATTACATGACTCATTAAAAAAAACAAACAGTGCCTTTGACTCAATGCTGTCCATAAAGCTTTTCACATTAATAATAAATATGAGTTTCAAACTAAGACATGTGCCAGTAAAAGAACCCTTTTGTTCAGTTACCTAGAGCCCTTTAAAAATGGCACAGCGTATTATTTTATGCTTTACACTGAAGATAATTTGGGTATGAGATTAAAAGATGTATGAGATTGTTGAACAAAATTTTAGATTTAACTTTTACTTGATTGATTGATTAATTTTCCGTCTTATCTGCTTTTACCCCCCACAGACAGCTTTCTGTTCTTCCTGTTGATGTATGTCTATAAGCAGACCTATTCAGACATATTTGTTGTTTAATACGATAAAACTAAAAGGGCTCAATTGGGCAGCAATAACAAAACAAGCTTTTACATTGCACTTCATTTAGAGGACACTGTATGTGAAAAACAAAATATCACAGTACACTGTTGAACTACATCAAACTGGGTCAGGTTACATATACTGGTGCATCTGAAAACTGAAGTTATTTCAGTTCAAAATCAGAAACTCATGTTATATAGATGCATTACACAAAGAGTGATAGATTTTAAGTGTTTTTCTTTTATTGTTGATTATAGATTACAGCTAATGAAAACCCAAATATCAGTATCTCAGAAAATTATATTATTATATAAGACTAGTTGGTACTTTTGGTAGTGTGGGCAGGTGTGCCAAGTCCTGCAGGAAAATGAAATACGCTTCATCTCCATAAAAGTTGTCAGCAGAGGGAAACATGAAGTGCTGTAAGATTTTCCAGGAAAACACTGCACTGACATTAGATATAACACAGTGGATCAACACCAGCAGATGACATGTTTCTCCAAACCATCACTGACTGTGGAAACTTCACACTAGACCTCAAGAAGGTTGGATTGTGTGCATCTCCACTCCTCTTTCCAGACTCTGCTCCCTTTATTGACAAATGAAATGCAGAGTTTACTAATGGTCAGTGATGGTTTGAAGAGAGAGGTCATCTGCTGGTGTTGGTCCACCGCGTTATATCAATGGTACTTGGTACTTTGAGTGTTTTGTGGAGTGCGTGCGGTGGGGGGGGTGGAGTGCGTGGGTTTTGGAGTGTGTGGAGTATGTGGGATGTGGAGTGCGTGGGGTGTGGAGTGCATGGGGTGGGGTGTAGCCTGTGCAGGTGGTGTAGTGGGGTGTAGAGTGTGTGTGGTGTGGAGTGCGTGTTGGGTGGGGTGTGGAGTTTGTGTGTGCTGTAGGGTGTAGTGTGTGGGGTGTAGAGTGCGTGTGGTGTAGAGTGTGTGGTGTGGAGTGGGTGGGGTGTGGAATGTGTGCGGGATGTGCAGTGGGGTGTGGAGTGTGTGGTCTGTATGGGGTGTGGAGTGCATGTTGAGTTGGGTGTGGTGTGGAGTGTGTGGTGTGGAATGCGTGTAGTGTAGGCTATTTGTGGTGTGGACTGTGTGGGGTGTGAAGTGTGGGGTGTGAAGTGTGGTGTGGGGTGTGGAGTATGTGGCGTTGAGGGTGTGGTGTGTGGAGTGGAGTGGGTGGGGTGTGGAGTGTGTGGGGCGTGTGTGGAGTGAAGTGTGTGGGGTGGGGAGTGTGTGGGGTGTGTGTGGTGTGTGGAGTTCATGGGGTGTGGAGTCTGTGGGGTGTGGAGTCCGTGGGGTGGGCTGTGGAATGTGTGGGGTGGGGTATAGAATTCGTGGGGTGTGTATAGAGTGTGGGGTGGGGAAAGTGTGGGGTGGGGTGTGGAAAGTGTGTGGGGTGTGGTGTGGAGTGCGTGTGGGGTGGGCGGTGTGGAGTGTGTGGTTTGGTGTGTGGAGTGTGTGTGAGGTGGCATGTAGAGTGTTTGGTGTGGAGTGCGTGGGGTGTGGAGTGGTTTGTGTGTGGGGTGTGGAGTGTGTGTTGTGGGGTGTGTGTGGTCTGTATGGGGTGTGGAGTGTGTGTGGAGTACGTGTTGAGTGGGGTGTGGTGTGGAGTGTGTGGTGTGGAATGTGTGAAGTGTGGGGTGTGTGGGGTGTGGGGTGTGTGGGCTATTTGTGGTGTAGACTGTGGAGTGTGTGGCGTGGAGTGTGTGGTGTGTGGAGTGTGTGTGGCGTGGAGGGTGTGGTGTGTGGGGTGGAGTGGAGTGTGTGTGTGGAGTGGAGGGTGTGGTGTGTGGAGGGGTGGGGTGGGTTGTGGAGTGTGTGGGGTGGGGTGTGGGGTGTGGAGTGTGTGGGCTATTTGTGGTGTAGACTGTGGAGTGTGTGGCGTGGAGTGTGTGGTGTGTGGAGTGTGTGTGGCGTGGAGGGTGTGGTGTGTGGGGTGGAGTGGAGTGTGTGGTGTGTGGAGGGGGTGGGGTGGGTTGTGGAGTGTGTGGGGTGGGGTGTGGAGTTCATGGGGTGTGGAGTCCGTGGGTGTGGAGTGCGTGGGGTGTGGAGTGGAGTGGGCTGTGGAATGTGTGGAGTGTGTGTTGTGTGTGGAGAGTGTGTTGTGTGGGGTGGGGTATAGAATTTGTGGGGTGTGTATAGAGTGTGTGGGGTGGGGTGTGGAAAGTGTGGGGTGGGGTGTGTGTGGGGTGGGGTGTGGAAAGTGTGTGGGGTGGAGTGCGTGTGGGGTGGGGTGTGGAAAGTGTGTGGGGTGGAGTGCGTGTGGGGTGGGCGGTGTGGAGTGTGTGGTTTGGTGTGTGTGTGTGAGGTGGCATGTGGAGTGTATTGTGTGTGGGGTGTGGAGTGAATGTTGTGGGGCTGTGTGGTCTTGTATGGGGTGTGGAGTGTGTGTGGAGTGCGTGTTGAGTGGGGTGTGGTGTGGTGTGGGGTGTGGAGTGCGTGTGGTGTGGTGTGGACTGTGTGGGTTGGGGTGTGGAGTGTGTGGGGTGTGGAGTGCGTGTGGGGTGTGGTGTGCATGGGGTGTGGTGTGTGTGTAGGGTGTGGAGTGTGTGGGGGTGGGGGGTGAGGAGTGTGTGTGGGGGGTGCCGTGTAGAGTGTGTGGTGTGTGTGTGGGGGAGTGTGTGGGGTGTGGAGTGTATGGTGTATGGACTGTGTGGGGTGGGGTGTTAAGTGGTTGCTAGGCAGTTGCTATCATTTCTAAAGTGGTTGCTAAGCAGTTGCTATCGTATTCCACATGGTTGCTACGTGTGGAGTGGGGTGTGGAGTGTGCGGGGTGTGTGTGGAGTGAAGGGTGTGGTGTGTGGAGTGTGTGGGGTGGGGTGTGTGTGTGGTGTGTGGAGTTCATGGGGTGTGGAGGTCGTGGGGTGTGGAGTGCGTGGGGTGGGCTGTGGAATGTGTGGGGTGGGGTATAGAATTTGTGGGGTGTGTATAGAGTGTGGGTTGGGGAAAGTGTGGGGTGGAGTGTGGAAAGTGTGTGGGGTGTGGTGTGGAGTGCATGTGAGGTGGACGGTGTGGAGTGTGTGGTTTGGTGTGTGGAGTGTGTGTGAGGTGGCATGTAGAGTGTTTGGTGTGGAGTGCGTGGGGTGTGGAGTGTGTGTTGTGGGGTGTGTGTGGTCTGTATGGGGTGTGGAGTGTGTGTGGAGTGCGTGTTGAGTGGGGTGTGGTGTGGAATGTGTGAAGTGTGTTGTGTGGGGTGTGTGTAGTGTGGGGTGTGTGGGCTATTTGTGGTGTGGACTGTGGGGTGTGGAGTGTGTGTGGCATGGAGGGTGTGGTGTGTGGAGTGTGTGGGGTGGAGTGGAGTGTGTGTGGTGTGGGGTGTGTATAGAGTGTGTGGGGTGGGGTGTGGAAAGTGTGGGGTGGGGTGTGGAAAGTGTGTGGGGTGGAGTGCGTGTGGGCGGTGTGGAGTGTGTGGTTTGGTGTGTGTGAGGTGGCATGTAGAGTGTTTGGTGTGGAGTGTATTGTGTATGGAGTGTATGTTGTGGGGGGGTGTGGTCTGTATGGGGTGTGGTGTGGAGCGCGTGTGGTGTGGACTGTGGGTTGGGGTGTGGAGTGTGTGTGGTGTAGAGTGTGCGGGGTGTGGTATGGAGTGTTTGGGGTGTGGAATGCGTGGGGTGTGGAGTGTGTATGGTGTGGGGTGTGAAGTGTGGGGTGTGTGTGGGGTGTGGAGTATGTGGCGTTGAGGGTGTGGTGTGTGGAGTGGGTGGGGTGTGGAGTGTGTATGGTGTGGGGTGTGAAGTGTGGGGTGTGTGTGTGGTGTGGAGTATGTGGCGTTGAGGGTGTGGTGTGTGGAGTGGAGTGGGTGGGGTGTGGAGTGTGTGTGGAGTGAAGGGTGTGGTGTGTGTGGGGTGTGTGTGTGGTGTGTGGAGTTCGTGGGGTGTGGAGTCCGTGTGGTGGGCTGTGGAATGTGTGGGGTGGGGTATAGAATTCGTGGGGTGTGGAGTGTGGGGTGTGGTGTGGAGTGCATGTTGTGTGGACTGTGGGTTGGGGTGTGGAGTCTGTGTGTGTGTGTGTGTGTGGAGTTCATGGGGTGTGGAGTGTGTGTGGTGTAGAGTGTGCGGGGTGTGGTATGGAGTGTTTGGGGTGTGGAATGCGTGGGGTGTGGAGTGTGTATGGTGTGGGGTGTGAAGTGTGGGGTGTGTGTGTGGTGTGGAGTATGTGGCGTTGAGGGTGTGGTGTGGAGTGTGTGTGGAGTGAAGGGTGTGGTGTGTGGTGTGTGTGGGGTGTGTGTGTGTGGTGTGTGGAGTTCGTGGGGTGTGGAGTCCGTGGGGTGGGCTGTGGAATGTGTGGGGTGGGGTATAGAATTCGTGGGGTGTGTATAGAGTGTGGGGTGGGGAAAGTGTGGGGTGGGGTGTGGAAAGTGTGCATACCTGTCAAGTCTCCCGTTTTGGCCGGGAAACTACCGTATTTTACTCCTCTTTCCCGCCGTCCTCCCGTATTAGTATTTTCCCGTAAATGTCCCGTATTATATTAACATTAAAAAATATATATATATTATTGAGGAGACAGGGAGCTGACTGCTCTGTGTCTCTTAACCAATCGTGCAGCCGGTTCAAGGAGAAAGTCCCGCCTTTCAGTAGAAACAGCCAATCAGCTTGCAAAGGAGGGTCAGTGTGGGGAAGCCACAGGCAGCTAGTCGGAGCAGCTGATGTTAAAACATATCTGGATATACAGCGATTTTTCTAAAAGAAAGGGAATGGTAGGCTAATCATGGAAACTGTGATGAGATTTTTCTGATAGCTGCTTAAAAATACTCGTCTCTGAAATAAAACACAGATTAAACCTTTTAAAATAAAAAAAATACAGCTTGAACTAGAAATGTTAAAAATTAACTAAACTGATCAGGGGTGGAGTGATCAAAAGATTCAGTTTGCAGAATTTGTGCACCCTTTGTTCAATTTTAAATCCATTAAATAAATAAAAAATATATTATAAAAAAGAGTGCATTTATGCCAAAAAGACATGAAATCTTAACTTTTAAAAAAATATTTGGAAAATTGTTTTTAATTTGGCTGTATTAAAAGAATGACATATGTAGGAATGTCCGCAACATTTCAGATTCTGATAATGTAATTGTGTGTAAGTGGTTCACATGTGGTTATTTTAGATTTTTCTTTGTAAACCTGTCTTAAAATGTAAGGGATACTGAACCTACGTTGGGCTGGTGGGACAACTTTAAGCGGACAGAGGAAAATATCCCTTATTTTTTAATCTAAAATTTGACAGGTATGAGTGTGTGGGGTGTGGTGTGGAGTGCGTGTGGGGTGGACGGTGTGGAGTGTGTGGTTTGGTGTGTGGAGTGTGTGTGAGGTGGCATGTAGAGTGTTTGGTGTGGAGTGCGTGGGGTGTGGAGTGTGGGGTGTGGTGTGGAGTGCATGTTGTGTGGACTGTGGGTTGGGGTGTGGAGTCTGTGTGTGTGTGTGTGTGTGTGGAGTGTGTGTGGTGTAGAGTGTGCGGGGTGTGGTATGGAGTGTTTGGGGTGTGGAATGCGTGGGGTGTGGAGTGTGTATGGTGTGGGGTGTGAAGTGCATGGGGTGTGGGGTGTGTATGGTGTGGAATAAGTGTAGGGTGTGGAGTGCGTGGGGTGTGGTATGGAATTAGTGAGGTGTGGAGTGTGTGTAGGGTGTGGAGTGTGTAGTGTGTGGGTTTGGGGGGTGAGGAGTGTGTGTGGGGGGTGGCGTGTAGTGTGTGGTGTGTGTGTGGGGGAGTGTGTGGGGTGTGGAGTGTATGGTGTATGGACTGTGTGGGGTGGGGTGTTGCTAAGTGGTTGCTAGGCAGTTGCTATCATTTCTAAAGTGGTTGCTAAGCAGTTGCTATCGTATTCCACATGGTTGCTATGTGGTTGCTAAGCAGTTGCTAACGTTTTCCAGGTGGTTGCTGCGCTGTTGCTATCTGGTTGCTAGGCAGTTGCTAACGTATTCCACATGGTTGCTAGGCAGTTGCTAACGTATTCCACATGGTTGCTAGGCAGTTGCTAATGTTTTCCAGGTGGTTGCTAAGCTGTTGCAATCTGGTTGCTAGGTAGTTGCTGTCATTTTTAAAGTGGTTGCTAAGTGGTGGCTAGACAGTTGCTGACGTATTCCACATGGTTGCTAGGCAGTTGCTAACATATTCCACATGGTTGCTTAGTGGTTGCTAAACAGTTGCTAATGTATTCCACAAGGTTGCTAAGTGGTTGCTAAGTAGGAAGTTGGTAGGAAGTTGAAATAATTTCTAAAGAGGTTGCGAAGCTGTTGCTTCCAGGTATTCCAGGTGGTTACTAAGGTATTGCTAAGTGGTTGCTAGGCAGTTGCTAATGTTTTCCATGTGGTTGCTAAGTGGTTACTAGGCAGTTGCTAATGTTTTCCAGGTGGTTGCTAACTGGTTGCTAAGCAGTTGCTATAATTTCTAAAGAGGTTGCTAAGCTGTTGCTAGGGATTTGTCTTACACACTCTCACGTGTAACCTGTT
The DNA here is from genome assembly GCF_023375975.1 of Astyanax mexicanus. Classification (NCBI taxonomy): domain Eukaryota; kingdom Metazoa; phylum Chordata; class Actinopteri; order Characiformes; family Acestrorhamphidae; genus Astyanax; species Astyanax mexicanus. The sequence goes on along the minus strand of NC_064429.1, from coordinate 432,570 downwards.
ACCCCAAAGCATTAGGGATATATACTACTTCTTCCGACCCTCTTTCTCCATCACCCCTGCCCTTTCCACTTTAATCTATCAATCTATCCATCACGTGTGCTCCGTGTCTGTTGAACCACAGGGAGACTTCTACCCGGTTGAACAGCTGGCTGGTTGTACGTGGGATTGGTGTGTTTTTTTCGCATGATTGAAAAATTTGGTCGCACTCTAGAGCCCTGCAACATCTCCTTGACAGAAAAAAACATATCCAAAATGTACAGGTTACTATCGTTATTGGATCAAACAGTCTCTGTACCAACAAAGAAATGGGAAGGTGACCTTTCAATTACTCACACTGCCAATTTCTGGACAAACACTCTCAAAAACACATTTAATATCATATACAGAATAAAGTAATATACAGAGTTCACTACACTAGATAAACTTCATAAAATGAGAAATCTGTACACACTGTTCACTAAACACCCCAGACAGCTACATAAACACTTTATGGTACTGTCCACCTGTCAAAGACTTCTGGCAACTGATCATAAAACACCCAACACCACTACTGAAACAGCCTATCCCCCCCATCCCCATCACTCTGTCTGCTAGGAGAAGCTTCAAACTCAAACCTACACTAGGAGGGCAACATTTTGGAGGCGCCAACCTTCACCAAAAAAAAAAAAAAACATCCTCACAAATTGTAAATCAAGGGAAAACACTCACAGAACACATAGAAATGGAGAGAATATCAGCATCTATTAAAAACAGATCTCAAGAACACACAAAAATAAAGTTGATACCTAGCCCTAGTCCTGACCATTGAATAACATGACGTGCTTTCAGGCTTGCTATACATTTTGAATGCATTTTATCTCTTTGGTTATGTGATCACATCAATAAACTTGGCTAAAGCTTAAAAATAGCATTAACCATTGCTGTGTTTTTTATGAAATGAAGCATATCTGTTAAGCATTATTATATGCATGCCCAATTACAACCAACAGATGCTATACTCCTTACTAAAAGATCACCTTTACCTTTCTTTCTTTTACTGGACCTCGGCAATTGATCTGTCTCACCGTCATTTTGCCCTGCATTTTCTTGTGGTAAGGAAGAAGGTGCATCACCGCCTGAAAGTAAAAAAATAAATAAATAAACTAAATAAATAAATAAATATATATATATATATTAGTCTTTATATTCTGTGTCCTCCCTGTTTTATTATGTCTGACACAAATCATATCATACGTAATGAGCTCTTACTGAACTGACAGACTACTAAGCTCTTAAGGTAAATTATGAAATTGGCCCAAAATCAGCACATCTACGAAAAAATATGAAAGTTTAAAACCTTACTCCTCACATTTTTTTTGACCTCTGCACTTCGTCTCTCTCCTCGGCAGCTTGCTCTGCATGGTCTTGTGGTAATGGCATAAGGTCATCACACTCTGAGAAAGCAAAATGAAACTGAATAAACACCATCATTATGTTTATCATCCAGTAGTAGTGAGAAACCTACCATTGCAGAAACATCCAATTTATCCTTGAGTAGAAGGGGGTATAATTCAGCAAGGAAAATACTAAAATTAGCAGGCCAAGTGAACTCCATGGCCAGTCTATTTATGGAGACAACAGAACACCATACATACTTCAGCTACTTGATTTTCCCCTGCCAGGTAAGAAGTTACATATACAGGTACTGGTCATAAAATTAGAATATCATTGAAAAGTTACCTTATTCCAGTAATTTAGTTGAAAATGTGAAACTCATATATTATATAGATGTATTAAACACAGAGTGATCTATTTTAAGCGTTTATTTCTTTTATTGTTGATGATTTTTAGCTAATGAAAACCCAAAATCAGTGTCTCGGAATATTAGAATATTATATAAGAGCAATTGGTACTTTCTGCAGTGTGGGCAGTGTGCTAAGTCCTGCTGGAAAATGAAATCCACATCTCCATAAAAATTGTGAGCACAGGGAAGCATGAATTACTGTAAGATGTTCTGGTAGACACTGCACTGACTTTGGACTTGATAATAAAACACAGTGGATCAACACCAGCAGACGACATGACTCTCATAATATATGAGTTTCACATTTTGAACTGAATTACTGGAATAAGGTAACTTTTCAATGATATTCTAATTTTATGACCAGCACCTGTAATCTAGTCAAGAAATAACCTGAATGAGGTTTCCAAACTTTCCCAAATATCTATCTTTGTCATAGTCACTACCAAGTTAATACGGCTCTACTACAGCATTTACATACAACGAACCTGTAATGCATGGTTATATAGCCCGTCCTAAAATACATGAAAATAGCCCGTCCTAAAATATTTCTTACAAAATTAGTTCAATATTACTGTTGCACTACACCATATGCTTGGTGCTTGATTTGATACTCACAAAGCAATGGGAACGAAACACGTAATTTACTAATTAATTCAATAAAATATAAGTCCCTATAGTGCAGACAATTTTACAACTGTAAATATAAAGCTGTCAAAAAACAGTCAACACTACCTCAGCTTTTAAATTTGTCCACACAATTTTTTTTACAAAACTAAAAGCACAGAAAAATGTATATTTAGTTTAATTTATTTGTTTACTTGTCTATTTATTACATACTGTGATGTCACATGTCAGGCTGTTATTAGTTTTAGAATAACGTTGTTCATGCACTTGCTTTGACTTTGATGCTTCTCTGGTGCTGCAAGTATGAGCTGCATGTATTGGAGAATAAGGTCTTCAGTCATCTGTGGAAAATACATTAATGTCTTTTACAGACACATTTTCCCGGATGCAACAGTCCCGAATGTCCCGAAACCATCCCAAACAAACTTTGATCTCGTTCCGTGAGCTATTTTTATCGTCCCCAAGACAACGGTGCATTTTTAGTCTGGAGCCATAATAATTACTTTTTGTGCACTCCATTCAAGGTAAATCAGAAGAATTCAATAATGCATGTTAAAATACATTTTTTGTTTAAGATGACATTGTTACTAAAATCAGGGTCAGACCTATGAAGAAAAAGTACTGAAGGCCTTGGAACATAAAACTATCCACAGCTGTAAAAAAGTTTTAAATATCTAATAAATTCTCTAATGAAACGAAGGGGGAAAAACTGAGATGTAAGCAGATACCTGTCATACAGCTTTCAGGTTCTTCCGAGTCGCTGTCCACTGTAACTTGCTCTGAGGTAGAAAGGAAAGGGAAAAGAGCATATAAATAAATTAGTTGCTAACCATACTCCAAGACACGTTTTAACCATGTTTTTCAAATTACATCAAAAGATGTCCTGAATTACATCAATGCTCTGGCCAAAAAAATAAATAAATAAATAAAATAAATGGAAAATCATGACCAAGAAAGACTAATTGTGTAGTGGACAGTACCATCAGGATCAATTCTGATTTCATCGAGATTCATCCCCTTGAATTCTGCCAAGCAGCCTTTCTCAAATGCTAGCAAAACTTTGCTCAGTTTAGCCAGTTGGAGGGTGCCTTCAGGTAAGCGGTAAAACTGCCGATGCACACGAATGTCATGGCCTAGAAAATCAGCCAACTGATCCATCTCCGCATTGCTGAGGTTTAACACTTCAGAGAGGGTTCCAATTTGTTTTCGTAACTTTGTAGATGTGAGTGTACTGGGATTTTTCACACCAGAATCCTTTGCAAATTCCCGGATGCAGTCTGAGCCTCGAAAGCAGGTCATTGCAAAAGCACTCCACATTTTCTTCGATTCTGAATGAGCAGGTCAAGTGATTCTTGCATTGTCGGCGTTACAAGAACAGCAACTTTTCGGCCTCTTTTGCCTCTGATCTCTATTCGTTGGAAGTGCTGACAGAGCTTCTTTTCAAGTTCTGAGAGGGCCAGGCAAACATCTGGATGAGGATCTGATGCATCTCTGGAAGTGTATGCAGACAAGGGCATGCGAGAAACTTCTCCTTCACGTCTCCGATTAAACAACATGATCTGTGTCAGTGTGACCTTTGCCAACTGTGACCAGTGCTGAGATGAAGGATCTGTTGAGAGCATTTTCCGGTAATACTGTTCTTGCTTATCAAGATACAAATGAAGACGTTTAACATCATCTGTGAAGGGAAGCAGCTGAGGGGAGTTCCATTTCGCTTCTTCCAATGTTCGACGAGCTGTACCTGAAATATACTCATGCCACCTGGAGCTATAGACTTTTTGGAAGCTGATGGCCGCTTCTGCAGTTGCTTTTTCTCCTTTTATTGTGGCAGTGCTTTCAACAAGCATAGCAATTCTGTTTAGGCTATGTCCAAGTTTCACTGCTAAACTTGGTGACTTTGTTGTCTTTGTTGTAACCAGCTGTGTGCTTCACTGCAGTGACTGTATGCATAAAGTTTTTAGGACAAATTAGATCTTTGATGCACTTAAGGGGTGTGACCTCTTGTGCACTCTTCAGGAGTCTTCCAAGCTCTCGCATCTTTTGACGGATGAATTCATGCATTTTAATCTGCGATCCGTACTTGTTGTACAGATGATTTCCAAACTCAATAATACATGGGTCATTCCTGACTGCAAGTGCTATGCCGTCTTGATTCATGGTACTCAGCAGCTTTCGAAGACCATCAGTTACACCTGGGGCAGGTGTTGCAGCAAAAGAGCACAAAGCCTGGACCCGGGTTTTTCCAGGTTTAGGTTTGGATTCAGAAGGCTTGAATTTGCAGACTTTAACATGTCGCCACAATGTTTTCCTTAGAAACAATCCCTGACAGTAAATACAGGGAAGAAAATCTTCACCATCTGAGAGTTGTTTTGGCAACTTGCGAGGGACCAGCTTTCCTTTGCCCGTTTTCAACACAACAGAATTGTGCTCAAAATTCCCTTTGTTACGCAGATACTCAAGTTGCATCCGTGTTTCTTTTGATCCCTTCGGGTGACTTAGTGCCTTTGCTACCTCCACCTCATTGGAATGCTTACGCTCCAGGTGTCTTGCGAGTTTGGAAGAAGCTAAGCCACAAAACAGGCAGTGCTGTTTTTTGTCATACATTCTTCCCCCATCACTCTTTTTGCGTACAGCAGGAATAAACACTGAGGAACTTTCTTGGTCAACAAAAGATGTGGAATCAGAATTAGCTGTTGTATCACAGCTGTGACAGTTCAGGGTATCATTACTAGTCTGAGGTTTGCTAGTTATGCTGTTTCTCCCAGTCTGAGTATTTGAGCTTCTGATACTGCTCAGATAAAGTGAGTTTGGTCTTCTACTACTGATCTGAACCGGAGAAGCAAGGGGTCTTCCTTTGCACTTCCTCAATGATACAACTGTGCTATCATCTGAACTATCTTCTGTGGAATCTGGAATATATTCTTCCTCACTCCCTTCACTGTAATCAGAGTGCTCTTCACTGCTGTCAACTCCCTCATCAGGACTCTTCCCTTTCAACTTAAAAAAACAAAATGACAATTTAATTAAATCCTGAACTATGTTGAGCTGCTTGTTGAAATGTGAAAACATAACATAACTGAGACTTACATGGCAACTTGGTCGTTTTCTTAGTGTTTTCCAAGTGTGCTCCAATTTTCTGACCTTAGTAGAATGTGTACCGTTGTCTTCCACACTGCTCTCACTGTCAAAAAGGTCATCTGAATACTCAGGAATGTTCTCGTTCATCTTAGAAAAACCAAAACAGTTCAGTCAAGGCACTCAAAATACTAACTGTTTCACCAAAAATAGGCTTGGACGACAATGTAAATTCAGACACACGATTAACATTAAAATTATCGCAATAAAGAATTTTAACAGTTGAGATTCTTCAAGTGGACTACAAAGGGCTTAAAAAAACAGGAAAAAAATGCACAAGGGTGACATTTAAATTAAGAATAAAAGTAAAATAATGGGAAGTATTCGGATATTCGTTCCTTGAGTAGGTATTCGTTTTTTAATTTTGGTATTCAGATATTCGTTTTTTTTCTCCTTTCCAGAGCTCCGCCTCACTCTAACCACTTCTGTTCTCGCGGATCCCGTCAGAATATCTTGCGACGCAGACAGAACTGAATTGTTTTTTGCGGGACCAGACGATGCGGAAGCAAATTAGCGCGGGGCAGGTGTGGCAGAAATGTGTATGTGGCGGGCTGACGCGGGATTAAATAAGCGATTTTTTTGCAGAGCGGTAACAGGACAAAAAAGAATGATGTCTGAACGCATTTCCTCTAATCTAATATAATTTAACATGGTTTAAGTATATAAAATGATTTCTAAACAAACAAAATATTTAATATTGAGTTTATAGCCCAAGTGCAAAAATACAAAATCAGTAAATCAGTAAACCCAAATAGCATTAACGCAGCTGCGCTTCTGCTCTGCTAACGCAGCGGTGAAGCCTGGTGTGAAAACTACTTAACTACACAACATAATGAGACATAATGCACTCCAGATATTCAGAACTTAAGTGAAATAAATGATACTGTACAGATATAATCTGTATCTAGTAGATATTTAATGAGAAATAGGAACAGTGTGAATTAAAAAAAAAAAGACGCCCATCACAGACTTCTGGAGCCTTGAGCCCGAACAGACAAGGAAAGGGGTGGGAAATGTTTTTTTTTTTTTTTCGGGGGCGGGGGACCATGGACAATTTTGCTGTGGATTAACGAAACGAATATTCACTCCCAATTACTGCAGAATATCCAGAGCTCAAAAAACGCTATTCGGGCCAGCCCTACTTTGCAGACCAGGTCCTATTATTTAAACATTTCCCCAAATGAGCTCTTTTAAATACATAAAGATAATTCATCCACAAGACTTCTAATTGTGTGAAAAAAAAATGGTCAGGCCTACCATAATGCTCTTTGTTCTTCTGAGAGTTGGTATTGACCCCTAAAGAAACGGTAAAGGCAAACGAAAAAATAAAAACATATGGACAGAAATTAGTTTTACTACAGCATGTTGGTTTAAACCTTTACTTAATGATCACTGACAAACCTTTTGTGGGTATTACTTCTTAAGCAGACAACAAAATAACTATTTTAATGTAAAGTTCTACCTAGACGTGGCCCCCACTATGTCAGACCTGACTGTATGTGTAACCAATACTAAACTTACTGACTTGTTTAAAAAGAGGAAAATATTACAAATTCATTTAAGCTCCTGAATTACATTAGTCATAAGGTGGCTTACACTGTAATTCAGAAATGAAGTCTGTGTGTTGTTCTGTGAGTGTACTATTTTAATCTAAATTTCTATTACTATATGGATATTAAAAATACCTTCAAGTGAGAAACAGCAGATCCAGCGCAGGTGACTGGCGCTGAATCTGAGTGGCTTAGTGTGTCTTTCCCCATCACAGTAGAAGTGTCCTCCTCATTGGCAGACTACAGGGATTTAAAACATCACACTAACATTTCAATAAACATCACAATACAGTCTTTAAAACACATACTTTCCTAAAGACTACATAATTATTCATTTCTAATAGCTCTACATTCACGAGTGATTAGTATTCTTGACCTGTAAACACACGTTTGTACTAACATTCTATCATCAGAAGAAATGTAATCTGCCTAAGCAAAATGAATATATTTACCCAAATTTAGGGACATCACACATTGCAACCACTTTTAGTGTTTCCATTTATTTCAAGCATGACAAAGCTTCATTAAAGTGTATTAATTTCCAAAAGGCAAAAGTTAGCATTCTAAGAACCAATGCTTAATTATAAAAATTAATATCAAATACTCTACAGACCTTCCTTCTCCAAGGCCAGTCACTTCCTCCGTAATCATAGGCTATTTCCTCTCCAGGCATTATGTCCCTCGTTGCAAAAAGGCAGAGATGTGGTCTTTCCTCAACAATTATCTTTTTCATTTTACAGTTGGGCTTCTTCATTCTCATCATTCACTAATCGGCCTAGGCTGTTATCTTCTCTTGTTACATCAATACTTCAGGGCGAAAAAAAAAGACAAAAACAAATTTTCTATATTCTATGCTTGTAATAAGAGCAACGCATTTACTTAGCAGGGGCACAACAATCAGCAAGCAGTAACAACACTTAAAATGCAGGGGTGGGTGACAAACATTGTTGATAAAAATATGATTCTGCTCACGTTAACTAACAATGACCAATGATGCATTAGTTAATATTGATATTGCAAAAACATCCAACATTGTGCCTTAGGCCTTATTACTCATCCCTACCGAAATCTAAGCTTTACTCAACATCATTTCATTTTAAATTATTAATGACAATTTAAGTCCTCCAGTTAAAGTGTAGACCAAATAAAAGACAAAATATCCTCTATAATAATGTCAAACTGAAATACTTACCACCACCATTTGTTCTGCCATAAGAAGTCAAACATATATACAGTACTTTTGGAGGAATTCCTTCTTCTCTCTGATTCAAGGGAGTCTATCAATTCTCCTCTGTATTCAACAATAAAATCACCTTTATTCAAATAAGTCAGGGCAAACACACCACGACCTGTCAAAGAAGTAAAAAAGAAAATCACATATGTTATTGCATCTGTCATACAGTGAGAAAATGTTAAGACAATGCAGAATATACGGTTTCATTTAAAATGCATCTTAGTGTGGAAAACCATATTTGTTTCTAACCGATACATCATTAAAATTTGTCCACATATTACATCATAATCTAGCTTCAGCACCTCACTTTGGGAGTGCCAGTTGAGCAAAATCAACCAAGATAATTATTCAGTTTCAAAGATTTGGATTCCAGGTGGTTCTCCTTATTTTCCAGCTTACTTTTTTCCTGTTCAACCTTAAATGGCAGTAAATTCAGCTACTTTTATGATGGAATAGGTGAGCCTGCACAAGAACCTAATTGAAATCCTTTTCTTAGGTTTTGGGCAGTCTGTATTAAGAGAGTTATGATTTATTGCTAAATTTGTTTGTTTGCACAACAGCCTTTTCCCCATTTTTGTTACTGCAACAATAAAATAAATTTTAAATTCATAATAAAATAACCGCCAAACCACATTTATCAGGAGATAACCACATAAAAAAATAAATCTGCTTTTAAACAGCTTTAGTTTTAGCTGCATACCCCCAAAACGGCTAACAAACTCCACCACAAGGTTAGACCAATCTTACCTTTATATGGGTTTATAAATTTATGCTCCAATACGCTCGTCTTGTCAGTGGCAGTGATGACATGTTGTCTTGCTTCCTCAAAGGGGTTCACCCTCCTGCGCCTCATTTTAACTTCTCCTCCTGAAACGGAGTATTTATAGCACAAATTTGATATATCAGACAGGGCACAATGAATAGTGAAAATATTCAATAAACAGGATGTTAAGACCACCTTCTACCAGGTTCTAATCAACATGTTTGTAAGCAGCAAAAGCATGTCTTCAATGCCTTACACTCCCTCCTCTCCATACTTTATCTCCTGTGCTGTGACTGCCTCACCTAAGCTACTCTAAAACTGAACATAAAAAAACTAACCAGAAACACAAACAAACACAAAAGACCTCAGTAGGGTTGTGACGATGGACGATATCATTGTCCATCGTCATTTATGACCCACCATCATGATGGATGGTAACCATCGCGATGCATCGCCCACTTTTTGTTTTTTCCAGAAACATGCACTGACCTTTAGAGCTCCTTCACCTAAAACTTTAGCAGGGATTGTACAGAAAATGATCAAATCAGGTATATAACTTATATGAATTAGAGTCAGGGATGAAAATTAAAATACCCTACTGCTTCTGCTACAAATTATATTATTACTATATTATTTATTATTATTCTATTATTATTAGGATATTATTATTTATACCTAGGTTATAGCTTGTCTTCGTTTTTTTCTGTATTAATTTTAAAAAATTCAGGTTATTCACGCAAATAGAATAAGCCTGCTCTTGTGCATCAGGAAACGTGTACAAAAGAAAATAAATTGTAATTTCTATTATTATTATTACAACAAACGAAAATAAACCCAAAATGTTGACAAAAACATAATCTAACGAATCTCAAAACATAGAAACAGAAAAAGTTAAAATGGTATTAATATAACAGTTTAACAGCTGGATCAAACAGTCAACGGATTTAGCGTCAATGGCGCGGCACCAACACAGCGCATCCTATTCATTTAAATAGAGAGAGCCGCTGCATGAGCACAGCCCTGCCCTCAGTTCAGCTGTGTGTGATAGGCAGAGAACAGCTGCCTTTCAACCACGGAGGAGAAGCTGAAAACGGATTTATAGAACTATAGATCACAGTGCTTAAAAATCTTAAACTTTTGATTGACTACACCTGTTGCTTTCCTTTGAATTAAAAAAATCTTTCTCTCAGATAAAGTTAATATATATTTCTTAAAGAAAAAAACTTGTCATTCTCAGGGACAGTCTTATTTTTCATGTTTAACTGTTATAGTAGGATAGAGTTCAGTTTGTTAAGGCTTTAATTGTTCTTATTTTGTACATGACTGTTCCTATTTTTTTTTATGTTGCACGTTGCAGTTTTAATAGTGCACACTGTTGCTACCAAAAAAAGCCACTAGATGACATTACATATATATCTTAATAAATAATAATAATAATAATAATAATAATAATACATAATACATTTAAGTTTTATGAGGCATTAAATAATAAAATGTAAAAATATAATAAAAAAAGAAAATCGAGAATCTAATCGCATCGTGACCCTCAAATCGAAAATAAAATCGAATTGAGGATTTAATTCGATTTGAGAATCGTGACACCCCTAGTGGCTGCAGAGCCAGTGACAATTAAATACCTTCCACACACCTGTAGCTGCCTTCCAAACACCTTCAGTAACATAGCTGCAGAGCCAGTGACAATTAACCCCTTACTGCAGATCCATTTTTTTGGTCATTTTCATGCGATTTGCACTACTATGCTATCACACTGGATATCTTAAGTTTTACATATAGACACTTGGGACAAAACAGTAATTCACTTTCAAGAGGGAATTTTCATTATTTAGGATCTATTTGAGAACATTAAATGCAGAGGAAAATGTAAAAAAAACAAAAAGCGCCTATTATATTTTGAGTTTATAGTGTGTGTATGGATGTTGGTGATGAATAGCCAATCATTCTCTACATTTCCTGGTTTATTAGGGTCTTGACAAACAAATTACAAAATTTGAAAACATTATTTTGACAGCCTGGGATTTTACACTGCATTATATATAAGGTGTCCACCAGGCGTCACCAAAGGCTTCAAAATCTCTCCAGAGCGCCCCAGTCTAATGCAGAGATTAATCTGTCTCTATAAAACAACATTTTAATATTTTTTTTGTTTCTTTGTGATAAAATAAATTAATGTAAGTCCATCTCAGGGTAATATTAATATTTTTTTGATGAAATGACACATAAAATCACATGTTTGCGCGCTGTGTGCGCTATGGAGTTTTAGCGTTTGGAGAGGGGTGTTTTTTTTGTGACAGCGCAACACGTGGTGACGGTTTGGCATGCCCCTCCCCCAGCCATTCGGAGACCAATCAGGGCAAATTACGTATCAGTGTTTTCGTCTAAGGGTGGACTATTGGTTGAAATAGGTGTCAATCACTTTTGTGACGCTGGAGAAAGGCTATGACCTGATTTGATTGGACAGCCCTGAACACCAGCGCGATCCAGCGCTCACGCCATTGGTTCAAAAGACGATCACTCAAGAAAAGTAGTGGATTGTAGACCAATAAAAACCACTGAATCTAGAAGAGGACACCCTTAGCTTTGTATTCACGTACAACTTTACGTGAAAACATTCCATTGTGTAGGCGCTGGGAGCTTGAGAATACGACGTTACAGCTGCGCTGAAACTAAACGCATGTTTTTGAGGAGCAGTGAGCAGGCAAATAAAGGACTTTATGGATATTTTTTCTGCGGTTCAGTGCTGTATTGTGGATGCTGTGATAGTAAGTGAATTTTCAATAATATAATATGATGTTATTTTATACACTAATATTATTTTATAAGGCTATTTTGTTGGGGAGGCGTGTTTCTCATGTAAACAATGTGAAAAAACAGGCTGTTTTCAGTTGGAGATTTCTGGCGACTGGATTCATGTAGATGGCTGTAAATTTGCATGCAGGTAGTTAAAGTAGTACTAATGAATATGAGAAGGTTAGTTGGTCGGTATGTTTAGAATATTTGACGCTTTTAAGCGTTCTAATTTACATAGTCAGAACGGGCCCGCCGGCGGGCCCGCTAGAGGGCGCTTCCACAAACCTGTAGCTGCCTTCCACACACCTTCAGTAACATAGCTGCAGAGCCAGTGACAATTAAATACCTTCCACACTCCTGTAGCTGCCTTCCACAACTTCAGTAACATAGCTGCAGAGGCAGTGATAATTAAATACCTTCCACGAACCTGTAGCTGCCTTCCACACACCTTCAGTAACATAGCTGCAGAGCTAGCGTTCAAAATTAAGCACTATATTACTAGACTGTGGACCTTACACCGCGTTAGCATCAAGCTAAAATGCTAACGGGGAAGTAAGATATAAAATCTGGGTTTCTGTGAGACAAACACGAACAGCGCGGCACTATAAAACCAATAACAGCACATATAACCTGATATTTGCGAACAAATGCACTTATTTAAGCTATAAAGAGCTTTAGAGTTAAGCTAAACTCACCTTAGTCTTCCGAAGTGTGGACAGCTCGCCCGTAGATCCTCTTTCGCGCCACAGGAGGGAATTATGGGAGGTGTAGTTTCCAATTCCTATTCGTACCATTCAAAATATAAAGAAGAAAACTACAGTCGCCATTTTAGCTCCAGGTTTTACTTAAGGGGTTAAGCTAGAAGTATGACTATAACTATAATTAATACAATATAAATGCACCAGATAAACACAAATTGAGTCTATTCTACCGAACAAATAAACATTAAACACTTTATAGTGCTGTTGGTTAAAACAGTATGCTTATCTCAGCAGTGTTATTAGCTTACTAACTACCATAGCATAGCTTAGCATTGCATATCAACAGCTACAACTATCAAAGATAATTACGTTAATTAAAGCTAGCGATATTTAAATACCTTCCACACACCTTCTGCAGAGCCAGTATTAATAACAAAATATACCTCCACACACCTTCAGTAGCTAACCCACAGAGCTAAAAGGTCAAAATTAAATTAAGCACTATATTACTAGACTGTGGGCCTTACACTGCGTTAGCATCAAGCTAAAAATGCTAACGGGGTAGTTTCCAACTCTAACCTGATATTTGCGAACAAATGCACTTATTTAAGCTATAAAGAGCTTTAGAGTTAAGCTAAACTCACCTTAGTCTTCCGAAGTGTGGACAGCTCGCCCGTAGATCCTCTTTCGCCCGTAGATCCTCTTTCGCCCGTAGATCCTCTTTCGCGCCACAGGAGGGAATTATGGGAGGTGTAGTTTCTAATTCCTATTCGTTCCATTCAAAATATAACGAAGAAAACTACAGCCGCCATTTTAGCTCCAGGTTTAGCTTACGGGGCTAATCTAAAGCTATACGTACGATAGTATGATATAATACAATATAAATGCACCAGATAAACACAATTTGAGTCTATTCTACCGAATATATCAACATTAAACACTTTGTAGTGCTGTTGGTTAAAACAGTATGCTTATCTCAGCAGTGTTATTAGCTTACTAACTAGTTACCACAGCATAGCTTAGCAATAGCTACAACTATCAAAGATAATTAATTTAAAAACACATTATAGTTAAACATTTACACATAAGTTCACCCTATTATTACATATTACAATTTATTTGTTGTACATTTTTTTCTGTTTTAACTTGTTAGAATACAGTGCATATTTCAGTAAAATACATAAAAAATACATACAATAATATGATTTTTATATTATTGTAAACTGAAAAATATGCCCGTTTGCTTTCTTACTTTAAATTTTTATGTTGAAAGTAACTTAATTCATTAAATTACTTCATTAATATATTATTATATATATTTTTACCTTGAAGCAGCTTTGATTAAAGCAGCAGTCCTAGTGCCCTGTTTCAGAGCTGCGCAGGCGCAGTAATGAAAGTGTGCTTAGAGTCCGCCCCGCCCCCCAAGTGTGTGTAGGGTGCAGTACCGCCTTGAAACTCCATGAGCGCTAGTGAGCATGGTCCATAAGCACACTTTCACACACATCTCATATTATTGCGAGTGGAGGGGTCCAAAAAAAAAAACTGCACTACACATATCAGCATGGTCTCCCGAGTCAACTGGCAGATTTTGATGGAAAACATTGTGGGGACCAGCAAAATGGACCCCACAAAGTTTTTGGTCCCCACGCTGTGAGTGTGCTAACGGGTTGCGGCCCCCACCATGTAATAGAAACAAACACACACAGACACACACACACACACACACACACACACACACACACACGCACGCACACACACACACACACACACACACGCATGCACACCGACACGCATGCACACCGACACGCACACACACACACAGACACACACACACACACGCACACACACACACACGCATGTGTGTGTTGGTATTCATCACGTTATGGGGACAGCAGACTGTTTACACAGTCACGTCATGGGGACCTGTTGCGGTATGGGGACCAAAAACCTGGTCCCCATAAAGAAAATGGTTTAAATCAAGTGCAGGAGCTGTTCTGAATATGTCTATGTGATTTTTAGCTCAGGCCCATACCACACGTTTTTTGGTCAGTGTGTGTGTGTAAGGGCAGGAGCTCAGTTGCGCCCCCGCAGGTCATGCACTCACAGTGCCACACACACTTATTCCAAATATGGACATTTCCTGGTCCTCATAAGGAAGGATTTCAACGGAACATACATTTATGGTGTGTTTACATGGAAATCAGTTCAATGGACAAGAACGAAGATTATTTTCAGCAGATACCAGCTAAGGAGCTTAAAACTTGGATGAAGGAGCAAAAGTCAAACCCAAGGTAAGCCCATTTTTGTATTAAATATAAGATATATGCATCCTAAGCAGCCAACAGTGGAACAACTGGAGCTAACAGCAAGCAACCAGGGTTGCCAGATTGTTACACTAGTTTTCTGCCAAAACAAATGCAGCAAAATGCTAATCAAAAATATAATACAATTTATTGCAACCATGTTGATATTTTAAATATGTACTTATCAGTTATTAAAAAATACACATATAATGTATGCTTTAATAGGACATATTACCATGTGCTTTTAGAAAAGTAACTAAACAAAAATAAAAATTTAAGCAATGAAAGAAGTTACCACTAACTAACACATCATTGTTCATTCTAGTTTCCAACAGCAGAACTAGCTTGGTACTTTGTGACAGATTAGCAAGTTAGAACAAGGAGTAAAATTTATCCAACAACTTTGGGCAAAGAATCTTGGCATTTTAGCAATTTTGTCCTCTTGTCCAATTATGTTTTTCCTTGCTTATTTTAAACAATAATTGTTCAAACATAATGGGCAAAGATTTATCCATAAACTGAAGTGGTTTTACTTTCTTTAATTCAGAATTCACATTGTTTGGGCATACAGCTCAGTCAAGTTTTTTATGTAAGTGGTGCAAATATCTGTTACTGATGAGGTAGGGTTTAAATTCACAATTGCCATGAATAGACCACATCTGTTTCTGAATCAGTTTCTCTGATTTTGCTATTAATAGGTATATGTTTAAATAAAATTAACATTGTTGTTCTATTCTATAAAATACAGACATTTCTCCAAAATTCCAAATAAAAATATTGTCATTTAGAGCATTTATTTACAGAAAATTCAGACCTCAAATAATACAACAAGTTCATATTCTTCAGTTTTTTCCTATATGGTGGAATAATAATGTGGGAGTGGGCAGCCATTTTATTCAGCTTAGGATAAGCCAAAAGCTGGTTGGACACTTTAGCTAATGACCTGTACATCATGTTTTTTATTTGAGTTTGATGGGCTAACTTGTTTGTCAGCATAACTGACTTGACCAAGTTGGTTTTACTGGTTGAATGCTTTGGTTGAGCTAGTGTAGTCATGCTGGTCAGTCAGCTTTACAATATTGATAAACTAGCATGGCCATGCTGGTTATAAAGAAAGACCAGTCATACTTGATGCTGGTCAACTTGTGTAATCATGATTGTCTACCCCTATGGTCATACTGATGTACCACTTTGAACATTCTGGTCATGTGGATCAACTAGAGTGGTCATACTGATCAGGCAGGTCAACTAACATTCACATCATTGTCAGACAGGTTAGCTAGTGTAGTCCAGTGTTTTTTCATTCTAGTCAATCAAATTGGTCATGCTGGTTGACTAAAATGATTATACTGGCAGTCATTTAATGGCCATCAGCAATCCAAATAATGTGGTGTCAGTGTAGAATTTACAATATTTTGTTATATTTAAGCAATACAACATGAGAGGGTCATGTGTTACTTTACTGCTTAAATATAACAAAATATTGTAAATTCTACTCTGCCAACACATTATATGGATTGCTATTAGCATTAACATTTTTTTGTCAAACGGAGCCAACTTTTACATTACATTACATTACATTACATTTGGCAGACGCTTTTGTCCAAAGCGACTTACAATAGTCAAGTACAAAAGTAATAGAAGTAAAGATAAACCATTTTTTAGACAGGGCTTAAAGGAGGTCGAAGTGAAATAAAGGGATAGAGAAGTGAAGGAGGGGAAGAAGGAAATGAGGTTGGAAGTAGTTAGTGTGTTAGAGGTGTTAGGAGAGTAAGTGCTCTTTGAAGAGCTCTGTCTTCAGGAGTTTATTAAAGATAGTGAGAGATTCTTCTGATCTGGTAGTGGAAGGTAGTTTGTTCCACCATTGGGGAACTCTGTATGAGAACAGTCTGGATTGTTTTGTGTGAATGTTTGTTTGGTAAAGCGAGGCGACGTTCATTGGAGGAGCGCAGCGGCCGGGAGGTAGCGTAAGCCTTCAGGAGTGAGTGCAGGTAGGAAGGAGCTGTTCTGTCATCACCTTGTAGGCGATTGTAAGAGCTTTGAATTTGATGCGAGCATCAACTGGTAGCCAGTGGAGCTCAATGAGCAGTGGGGTGACGTGCCCGTTTTGGCTGGTTGAAGACCAGACGTGCTGCTGCATTCTGGATGATTTGGAGTGGTTTTACTACGCAGGCCGGGAGGTCAGTTAGTACAGCATTGCAGTAGTCGAGGCGTGAGATGACAACTGCTTGCACCAGGAGTTGGGTGGCCTGTTGCGTCAGAAACGCTCTAATTTTTCTGATGTTATAAAGCACGAAGCGGCAGGATCAAGCAACTGAGGCCACATGGTGCGTGAAGGAGAGCTGGTCATCAACCAGAACACCCAGGTTCCTAGCAACCTTTGACGGTGAGAGAGAGAGAGAGTCGATGCTTATAGAGAAGTTGGGTTGAATAGATGCTTTTGCTGGTATGACCAGAAGTTCAGTCTTTGAGAGATTTAATCGAAGGTGATGCTCCTTCATCCATGAGGATATGTCACTGCAATATCCGTGCAGAGATTGAGTGATCTTCAAGTGAGAATGACAGGTATAGCTGGGTGTCATCAGCAAAGCAATGGTAGGAGAAGCCATGAGAGTGGATAACCTGACCAAGAGAGGCGGTATTTATTGAGAAGAGAAGGGGACCCAGAACCGAACCCTGGGGACGTATGATCTGAACCATGACAGCACATTGTGTGAGATCCCCATGTTTGAGAGTATAGTTAGGAGGAAGTCGTGGTTGACCGTGTCGAAGGCGGCCGAGAGGTCCAGCAGAATGAGCACTGAGGACGGACCTGCAGCTCTAGCAGTTTTCAACGCTTCAGTCACAGACAACAGAGCCGTCTCGGTAGAGTGTCCTTTTTTAAATTCAGATTGGTTCTGGTCCAGGAGGTCATTCTGGGAGAGGAAGCCAGAGACCTGATTTAAAACTTTTTTTTTTTTTTTTTTTTAGAGAGAAAGGGTAGTAGTGAGACCGGTCTGTAGTTATCAACCTGGGCGGGGTTGAGAGAAGGCTTTTTAAGCCTTTTTTTTGGTGTCACATGTGCTTGTTTGAAAGCAGTTGGGAAAACACCAGAAGTTAAAGAGGCATTGATGGTGTGAGTGATAGCCGGAGTGATTGTAGGTGCAATGGTTTGTAGTAGGTTTGAGGAAATTGGGTCAAGCGGACACATAGTAGGACGGCTACGTGTTAGGAGAGCCAGTGTCTTGTTCTCAGTGAGAGAAGTGAACGAGGAGAAAGCAACGCCTTCGGTGGAGGGACACCGGGCTGCAGAGCATGTAGTAGGACTGCTACATGTTACATCAGTAAATTGGTTGCTGATAGCTGCCACTTTACCAGTAAAGAATGAGGCAAGTGTTTCAGCAGTATGTAGCCAGAGGAGGAGGAGGAGGAGGAGGAGGGTTGATTAGTGATTTAAATGTAGCAAATATTTTCCGGCAGTCTGTGAGGGAGCTGAATTTATTGTGATAAAATTCAGCTTTAGCAGTTGTGATGCTGGCTGTAAAGGAATCCAGGAGCAGTTGGTAGTTTTTTAGGTCTGCTTGTTTTTTGTTTTTTTTGCCATTTTCTTTCGGCAGCTCGGAGTTTGGAACGTAGTTCCCTGAGTGAGTTATTTTTTAGCCATGGCTGCGGTTTGCTTGAGCTAACAGCTCGAGATGTAAGAGGACAGAGGTTGTCCAAACAGGAGCTTAGTGTGGAGAAACTTCAGCCTGATTTGCTAGAGGCGGTGTGACTTTCCTGCTGTCAGAAGTATGAAGTATGGGGGAGTGTCCACTTCAGCTCTTCCAGTGTGTTCCCTCTCTCACTCTCTCATTTAATTCTGTCCAGAGCTGCAGTCATTTTTACCCAAGATCTTGTGGTGCTAATTTCCTATATCGCCCGCAGCTGTGCGCAATTTAGAATCCTATTTCGTCACTCGCCGAGGTGTCAGCTGAAGGCGTCAGCTGTTGTGTGAAGACCAACTTGGGTAAAGACCTGCGAGTCTACCTGCGCGAGTCCACCGAGCAAGTCCACTGACAAGGCAGCTGTCTTCAGCCCACTCCTTATCCACTGGGGTTCCCCAGGGTTCGGTGCACTTTACAACATCAAAAATATTCAACCATTTCTGACGCAACAGGCCACCCAACTCCTGGTACAAGCGGTGGTAATCTCATGCCTCCACTACAGATGATCCAGAATGCAGCAGCATGTCTGGTCTTCAACCAGCCAAAACGGGCACGTCACCCCGCTGCTCATTGAGCTCCATTGGCTACCAGTTGCTGCTTGCATCAAATTCAAAGTCCTTACGATCGCCTAAAAGGTGATGACAGAACAGCTCCTTCCTACCTGCACTCGCTCCTGAAGGCTTACGCTACCTCCCGGCTGCTGCGCTCCTCCAATGAACGTCGCCTCGCTTTACCAAACAAACATTCACACAAAGCAATCCAGACTGTTCTCATACAGAGTTCCCCAATGGTGGAACAAACTACCTTCCACTACCAGATCAGGAGAATCTCTCACTATCTTTAAGAAACTCCTGAAGACAGAGCTCTTCAAAGAACTCTTACTCTCCTAACCCCTCTAACTCTAACCTCTAACAACTTCTAACCTAATTTCCTATCTAAAGATGTTTTTACTTTTACTTCTATTATTTTTGTACTTCACTATTGTAAGTCACTTTGGACAAAAGCGTCTGCCAAATGTAATGTTATGTACTGTAATGTAATCTTGTGCTGATGATGGGATATTTGGAGTCTCCTACAGCACATCCCAAACATTCTCAACAAGGTCTTGACTCTGTGGTGGCCAATCAGATGAACGTCTTTTCCCAACCACAGAACATGTCTTTAACATGGTTGTTTAAGAAATGAGAAGCTATTACTGCATTGGTAAATAACTTTTAACTTATTGCCAGCTGAAACATAATCATCCATGGAGTAATTATTCAATGGCAGGCTCTTACCTGTTTGTTAAGTTACATCCAAATCCCTTCTTTTTATTTTGGTGAAAAAAAATCTTGGTCTTGTCTCAGTCTTGTCTTAGTCCTTGAAACTCCTGCTCTTGGTCTTGACTCATGAACAAGTCTCAAGTATAATACATCATTCTCCAAATTAAATAACAATTAAAACAAAATTATTGAGAAAATAGTTTGTAATATCAAACTCAAGACCATTAAAAAAAATATCCAATTAGAAGATGTTAACACTTGATTGGTTTATATAATAATGCTGGATGGTGTACAGTAAGCATACTGAAAAGTCCCTGTAGGTTAAAATGTTTGTTTTTTATCGGCAAGACTTAAATATATATATACTGGATATTATATGAGTGCTGTCAAATTTTTACTCCTTTTTATTAGGTTAGTTGTTTTATTAGGTTAATGACTAGCATGATCACAGTGGTCAACTAGCTAGCTAGCTATTTCTCCTGTTGTCCTTTTAGCATATAACATGTACAGATCTGCTGAACACCCCCTATACCTCTCTTTTTTCTACCGCCCCTCCCCCAACTAGCAGACAGTTCTAGTTCTAAAAAGTGCTTCACACAGTAATTTAACTAAATAAAAAGACAATAAAAATGCCAAAATGCATGTCATTTTAATTATAAATGATACAATTATATTTGTTATATAAAAATGGTGGTCTCCATTATAAGACTTTTAATTTGATACCATGTAAGCTGAGTATATCTTCTACATTACTCAAAAAAACCTTATGCACAACCTCTGCAAAAGTACATGTGATGTTCATGATTTAACCAGTTTAGCAGCAGTTAGGAGCTGAAAGTTTAGCTTTAAAAGTTTTAAAGTTTATTAGAGTCAGGCTGTTTCAGCAGCAGCAGTAGTTACAGTGTGGGGGAGGGGTGGTGGCTGTTTTCACTGTTAGAGGGGTTGGCTATTCCAACAACAGCAGCAGCAGCAGCAGAGGGAGGGGCCTTGATTGCTTGCTGGAACAGCACAGGGCGGCTGCTGAAACGGCAAGTAGAGGGGGGAGGGCGGCTGCTGAAACGGCAAGTAGAGGGGGGAGAGCGGCTGGTGAAACGGCAAGTAGAGGGGGGAGGGCGGCTGCTGAAACGGCAAGTAGAGGGGGGAGGGCGGCTGCTGGAACGGCAAGTAGAGGGGGGAGAGCGGCTGGTGAAACGGCAAGTAGAGGGGGGAGGGCGGCTGCTGAAACGGCAAGTAGAGGGGGGAGAGCGGCTGGTGAAACGGCAAGTAGAGGGGGGAGGGCGGCTGCTGGAACGGCAAGTAGAGGGGGGAGAGCGGCTGCTGAAACGGCAAGTAGAGGGGGGAGGGCGGCTGCTGAAACGGCAAGTAGAGGGGGGAGAGCGGCTGGTGAAACGGCAAGTAGAGGGGGGAGGGCGGCTGCTGAAACGGCAAGTAGAGGGGGGAGGGCGGCTGCTGAAACGGCAAGTAGAGGGGGGAGAGCGGCTGGTGAAACGGCAAGTAGAGGGGGGAGGGCGGCTGCTGGAACGGCAAGTAGAGGGGGGAGAGCGGCTGCTGAAACGGCAAGTAGAGGGGGGAGAGCGGCTGCTGAAACGGCAAGTAGAGGGGGGAGGGCGGCTGCTGAAACGGCAAGTAGAGGGGGGAGGGCGGCTGCTGGAACGGCAAGTAGAGGGGGGAGAGCGGCTGGTGAAACGGCAAGTAGAGGGGGGAGGGCGGCTGCTGGAACGGCAAGTAGAGGGAGGAGAGCGGCTGCTGAAACGGCAAGTAGAGGGGGGAGAGCGGCTGCTGAAACGGCAAGTAGAGGGGGGAGGGCGGCTGCTGGAACGGCAAGTAGAGGGGGGAGGGCGGCTGCTGGAACGGCAAGTAGAGGGGGGAGAGCGGCTGCTGAAACGGCAAGTAGAGGGGGGAGGGCGGCTGCTGAAACGGCAAGTAGAGGGGGGAGAGCGGCTGGTGAAACGGCAAGTAGAGGGGGGAGGGCGGCTGCTGGAACGGCAAGTAGAGGGGGGAGGGCGGCTGCTGAAACGGCAAGTAGAGGGGGGAGGGCGGCTGCTGAAACGGCAAGTAGAGGGGGGAGAGCGGCTGGTGAAACGGCAAGTAGAGGGGGGAGGGCGGCTGCTGGAACGGCAAGTAGAGGGGGGAGAGCGGCTGCTGAAACGGCAAGTAGAGGGGGGAGGGCGGCTGCTGGAACGGCAGTCGAGTGTTGGGGGAAGGGAGCTTGTTAATCGCTGTAAGCCATTTTGCCGTTCAGAGGAGAGTTGGAGAGTGTGGTGAGCAGATGAGAGCTAGTTTCTGAAGTTAGTGTTTTTTTTTTGTAATATTTAAGTTTAAGAATAAAAACAAGCTTTTAAATGTCTAGTGACAAATGCTAGACTGGCTGCAGACTGCTCACATAAGCTAGCTAGTGTTAGCTAACCTTCCTACCTAAATTTAGCTAGCTGACAGGTTAAGTTAGTCTCAGCAGGGTAAAAAAGGTAGATATTTGCTGACTGTATTTCACAGTGCTGCTCAGGCACCCTTAATTTCTTTGTTTTGTTAGTGTGACAGAATGAGTAGATAATTTTGGTTAATGGTGTTATAATTCCTATATTATTGTAAACGTGGATGTATATCTGATTAATGGTGTAGACTCATGCATAAGGGTGTTAAAATAGGTTAAGAATTATATATTATGGTGTATAGTAGTGTATAGCTGGTTAAGGGTTCTATGTAATGGTGTATAGTAGTGTATAGCTGGTTAAGGGTTCTATGTAATGGTGTATAGTAGTGTATAGCTGGTTAAGGGTTCTATGTAATGGTGTATAGTAGCGTATAGCTGGTTAAGGGTTCTATGTAATGGTGTATAGTAGTGTATAGCTGGTTAAGAATTATATATTATGGTGTATAGTAGCGTATAGCTGGTTAAGGGTTCTATGTAATGGTGTATAGTAGCGTATAGCTGGTTAAGGGTTCTATGTAATGGTGTATAGTAGTGTATAGCTGGTTAAGGGTTCTATGTAATGGTGTATAGTAGTGTATAGCTGGTTAAGGGTTCTATGTAATGGTGTATAGTAGCGTATAGCTGGTTAAGGGTTCTATGTAATGGTGTATAGTAGTGTATAGCTGGTTAAGAATTATATATTATGGTGTATAGTAGCGTATAGCTGGTTAAGGGTTCTATGTAATGGTGTATAGTAGCGTATAGCTGGTTAAGGGTTCTATGTAATGGTGTATAGTAGTGTATAGCTGGTTAAGGGTTCTATGTAATGGTGTATAGTAGTGTATAGCTGGTTAAGGGTTCTATGTAATGGTGTATAGTAGCGTATAGCTGGTTAAGGGTTCTATGTAATGGTGTATAGTAGCGTATAGCTGGTTAAGAATTATATATTATGGTGTATAGTAGCGTATAGCTGGTTAAGGGTTCTATGTAATGGTGTATAGTAGCGTATAGCTGGTTAAGGGTTCTATGTAATGGTGTATAGTAGTGTATAGCTGGTTAAGGGTTCTATGTAATGGTGTATAGTAGTGTATAGCTGGTTAAGGGTTCTATGTAATGGTGTATAGTAGCGTATAGCTGGTTAAGGGTTCTATGTAATGGTGTATAGTAGTGTATAGCTGGTTAAGGGTTCTATGTAAAGGTGTATAGTAGTGTATAGCTGGTTAAGGGTTCTATGTAATGGTGTATAGTAGTGTATAGCTGGTTAAGGGTTCTATGTAATGGTGTATAGTAGTGTATAGCTGGTTAAGGGTTCTATGTAAAGGTGTATAGTAGTGTATAGCTGGTTAAGGGTTCTATGTAATGGTGTATAGTAGTGTATAGCTGGTTAAGGGTTCTATGTAATGGTGTATAGTAGTGTATAGCTGGTTAAGGGTTCTATGTAATGGTGTATAGTAGTGTATAGCTGGTTAAGGGTTCTATGTAAAGGTGTATAGTAGTGTATAGCTGGTTAAGGGTTCTATGTAATGGTGTATAGTAGTGTATAGCTGGTTAAAGGTTCTATGTAAAGGTGTATAGTAGCGTATAGCTGGTTAAGGGTTCTATGTAATGGTGTATAGTAGCGTATAGCTGGTTAAAGGTTCTGTGTAAATGTGTATAGTAGTGTATAGCTGGTTAAGGGTTCTATGTAATGGTGTATAGTAGCGTATAGCTGGTTAAGGGTTCTATGTAATGGTGTATAGTAGCGTATAGCTGGTTAAAGGTTCTGTGTAAATGTGTATAGTAGTGTATAGCTGGTTAAGGGTTCTATGTAATGGTGTATAGTAGTGTATAGCTGGTTAAGGGTTCTATGTAAAGGTGTATAGTAGCGTATAGCTGGTTAAGGGTTCTATGTAAAGGCGTATAGTAGCGTATAGCTGGTTAAGGGTTCTATGTAATGGTGTATAGTAGTGTATAGCTGGTTAAGGGTTCTATGTAATGGTGTATAGTAGTGTATAGCTGGTTAAGGGTTCTATGTAATGGTGTATAGTAGCGTATAGCTGGTTAAGTATAGCTGGTTAAGGGTTCTATGTAATGGTGTATAGTAGTGTATAGCTGGTTAAGGGTTCTATGTAATGGTGTATAGTAGCGTATAGCTGGTTAAGTATAGCTGGTTTAAGGTTCTGTGTAAATGTGTATAGTAGTGTATAGCTGGTTTAAGGTTCTGTGTAAATGTGTATAGTAGTGTATAGCTGGTTTAAGGTTCTGTGTAAATGTGTATAGTAGGGTATAGCTGGTTAAGGGTTCTATGTAACAGTGTGTAAGGATGTATAGCTGATTAGGGGGTTCTGTGTAATTCTGTATAGTAGTGTATAGCTGGTTTAAGGTTCTGTGTAAATGTGTATAGTAGGGTATAGCTGGTTAAGGGTTCTATGTAACAGTGTGTAAGGATGTATAGCTGATTAGGGGGTTCTGTGTAATTCTGTATAGTAGTGTATAGCTGGTTAAAGGTTCTGTGTAAATGTGTATAGTAGGGTATAGCTGGTTAAGGGTTCTATGTAACAGTGTGTAAGGATGTATAGCTGATTAGGGGGTTCTGTGTAATTCTGTATAGTAGTGTATAGCTGGTTAAGGGTTCTATGTAATGGTGTATAGTAGTGTATAGCTGGTTAAGGGTTCTATGTAAAGGTGTATAGTAGTGTATAGCTGGTTAAGGGTTCTATGTAAAGGTGTATAGTAGTGTATAGCTGGTTAAGGGTTCTATGTAATGGTGTATAGTAGCGTATAGCTGGTTAAAGGTTCTATGTAAAGGTGTATAGTAGCGTATAGCTGGTTAAGGGTTCTATGTAATGGTGTATAGTAGCGTATAGCTGGTTAAAGGTTCTGTGTAAATGTGTATAGTAGTGTATAGCTGGTTAAGGGTTCTATGTAATGGTGTATAGTAGCGTATAGCTGGTTAAGGGTTCTATGTAAAGGCGTATAGTAGCGTATAGCTGGTTAAGGGTTCTATGTAATGGTGTATAGTAGTGTATAGCTGGTTAAGGGTTCTATGTAATGGTGTATAGTAGTGTATAGCTGGTTAAGGGTTCTATGTAATGGTGTATAGTAGCGTATAGCTGGTTAAGTATAGCTGGTTAAGGGTTCTATGTAATGGTGTATAGTAGTGTATAGCTGGTTAAGGGTTCTATGTAATGGTGTATAGTAGCGTATAGCTGGTTAAGTATAGCTGGTTTAAGGTTCTGTGTAAATGTGTATAGTAGTGTATAGCTGGTTTAAGGTTCTGTGTAAATGTGTATAGTAGTGTATAGCTGGTTTAAGGTTCTGTGTAAATGTGTATAGTAGGGTATAGCTGGTTAAGGGTTCTATGTAACAGTGTGTAAGGATGTATAGCTGATTAGGGGGTTCTGTGTAATTCTGTATAGTAGTGTATAGCTGGTTAAAGGTTCTGTGTAAATGTGTATAGTAGTGTATAGCTGGTTTAAGGTTCTGTGTAAATGTGTATAGTAGGGTATAGCTGGTTAAGGGTTCTATGTAACAGTGTGTAAGGATGTATAGCTGATTAGGGGGTTCTGTGTAATTCTGTATAGTAGTGTATAGCTGGTTAAGGGTTCTATGTAAAGGTGTATAGTAGTGTATAGCTGGTTAAGGGTTCTATGTAATGGTGTATAGTAGCGTATAGCTGGTTAAGGGTTCTATGTAATGGTGTATAGTAGTGTATAGCTGGTTAAGGGTTCTATGTAATGGTGTATAGTAGTGTATAGCTGGTTAAGGGTTCTATGTAAAGGTGTATAGTAGCGTATAGCTGGTTAAGGGTTCTATGTAATGGTGTATAGTAGCGTATAGCTGGTTAAGGGTTCTATGTAATGGTGTATAGTAGTGTATAGCTGGTTAAGGGTTCTATGTAATGGTGTATAGTAGTGTATAGCTGGTTAAGGGTTCTATGTAAAGGTGTATAGTAGCGTATAGCTGGTTAAGGGTTCTATGTAAAGGCGTATAGTAGCGTATAGCTGGTTAAGGGTTCTATGTAATGGTGTATAGTAGCGTATAGCTGGTTAAGGGTTCTATGTAATGGTGTATAGTAGCGTATAGCTGGTTAAGGGTTCTATGTAATGGTGTATAGTAGTGTATAGCTGGTTAAGGGTTCTATGTAATGGTGTATAGTAGTGTATAGCTGGTTAAGGGTTCTATGTAATGGTGTATAGTAGTGTATAGCTGGTTAAGGGTTCTATGTAATGGTGTATAGTAGCGTATAGCTGGTTAAGGGTTCTATGTAATGGTGTATAGTAGCGTATAGCTGGTTAAGGGTTCTATGTAAAGGTGTATAGTAGTGTATAGCTGGTTAAGGGTTCTATGTAAAGTGTATAGTAGTGTATAGCTGGTTAAGGGTTCTATGTAATGGTGTATAGTAGCGTATAGCTGGTTAAGTATAGCTGGTTAAGGGTTCTATGTAATGGTGTATAGTAGTGTATAGCTGGTTAAGGGTTCTATGTAATGGTGTATAGTAGCGTATAGCTGGTTAAGTATAGCTGGTTTAAGGTTCTGTGTAAATGTGTATAGTAGTGTATAGCTGGTTTAAGGTTCTGTGTAAATGTGTATAGTAGGGTATAGCTGGTTAAGGGTTCTATGTAACAGTGTGTAAGGATGTATAGCTGATTAGGGGGTTCTGTGTAATTCTGTATAGTAGTGTATAGCTGGTTAAAGGTTCTGTGTAAATGTGTATAGTAGTGTATAGCTGGTTAAGGGTTCTATGTAATGGTGTATAGTAGTGTATAGCTGGTTAAGGGTTCTATGTAAAGGTGTATAGTAGTGTATAGCTGGTTAAGGGTTCTATGTAATGGTGTATAGTAGCGTATAGCTGGTTAAGGGTTCTATGTAATGGTGTATAGTAGTGTATAGCTGGTTAAAGGTTCTATGTAAAGGTGTATAGTAGCGTATAGCTGGTTAAGGGTTCTATGTAATGGTGTATAGTAGCGTATAGCTGGTTTAAGGTTCTGTGTAAATGTGTATAGTAGTGTATAGCTGGTTTAAGGTTCTGTGTAAATGTGTATAGTAGGGTATAGCTGGTTAAGGGTTCTATGTAACAGTGTGTAAGGATGTATAGCTGATTAGGGGGTTCTGTGTAATTCTGTATAGTAGTGTATAGCTGGTTAAAGGTTGTATGAAATAGTGTAAAGCAGTGAATAGCTGGTTAAGGGTTCTATGTAGTGGTGTGTATGGATGCATAGCTAATTATGGTTTCTATGTAATTGTGTATAGTAGTGTATAGCTAGTTAAGTATTGTGTATAATGGTGTGTAGGGGTGTATAGTTGGTTTAGGATTTTGTGTAATGCTGTAAAGGGATGTATATCTGATTAAAGGTTGTATAAATATGTATAGTAGTGTATAGCAGGAGTTAAGGATGTTTAACTGGTAAAGGATTGTATAACATTGTGCATGAAGATGTACAGCATGGTGCATAGTGATGCATATGTGGTTAAAGATTGAATATGACTGTATATGGATGTATAACTGCTTAAGAATTGTATATAACTGCATACAGGGATTTATAGCTGTTTGAAATGCAGCATATGAGCAAATCATTCATTATGTTTGTGTATGTATGTATTTTTATGTTTATTAATGTAAGAGTCAGGTTGTATCAGCAGTAGTAGATGGTGGGGGAGGGGTGGCTGTTCAGCCGCAGTTCCCCCACACTCTACTACTGCTGAAACAGCCACCTCTCCTGAACCTAAGAAATTAATTTTATTTTAAAATATCTAACCATAAGAGTTAGTTAAAAATCATACAACTGACAACTTTAATATATCAGACAGTAATTAATCACAGGGCAAGTAATTTTTTGTTTAATATTCTTGCAGTTTAAAATGCCACCACGGATCAGTCCCCTTAGGGATGCCATAGAACATGTGGTTTCAAAAACAGACAAAACAAGCAAGTTGGAGGTGAAGTACATTAATGCAGTAAAAGGTAAGAAGGCGTCTGAAGTTTTTTAGTCATTAATGTCATACATTTACACGCAGCCTGATGATCCATGAGAAGACTCAGTTAAAATAGAGCTTATCTTAATATGGTTCCCTCTTTCTTTCTTTGTTGGTCTAATTGCCATCTATCATGAGCTGAATGTCTGTTCAAGTAAATGTAGTTTATCCTGGTTAAAATGTTTTTGCTGTCTTTTACAGGACGTGGAGTATTTGCAAAGAGTTCTATTTGCAAAGGAGATTTTCTTGTTGAATATCGAGGAGATATGATAAATGAAGCAGAATCCCAGAGAAGAAGAAACATTTACCACCCATCATGTACTGTATTTATGTTTGACTTCAAGTGGAAAGGGAAACTATGGTGGTAAGGCTTCTGTTTGCTCCAAAACTATAATATACCATGTGGCTTAAATCGGGCTAGTTATGGTTAGTTTAAACTGGTCCTGTCAATGTTGTCAAGATGGTCAAGCTGAATACCCACTTGATAATGATGATTATGCAACCCGTT
This sequence comes from Astyanax mexicanus, assembly GCF_023375975.1. NCBI lineage: Eukaryota > Metazoa > Chordata > Actinopteri > Characiformes > Acestrorhamphidae > Astyanax > Astyanax mexicanus. The sequence goes on along the minus strand of NC_064429.1, from coordinate 403,851 downwards.
TGGTCACAGGGGTTGAGTTGTATGGTCTTGATGGCTGACCACAGTGGTCATGCTACTAATAGTGGTGGATGAACTTGGTTATGCTGATAATGCTGGTTTAATTGATTGCTTATGCCCGGTCAGCCAGCTTGGCCATAATAATTGATAAGCCAAATCAAATTGGTCTAGATGGTAAAGTCATGCAGCATGAGTTTTTGACTTTTTAGCAGAATTTATTTATTGTATTTAATCAAATGAAGTTATTATTTTTGTTATTGTGAAATTTGTATTTCTCTTTTTGTGTTTAAGTATTGATGCCTCAAGAGAAGATGGATCATTTGGGCGGCTCGTTAACGATGACCACAGACACCCAAACTGTAAAATGAAAAAAATTGATGTGGATGGAAAACCACACCTTTGTTTGTTTGCCCTGAATGACATTAAAGAAGGAGAAGAAATTGTCTATGACTATGGGGGTGATGACTACCCATGGAGAACACAAGTATGTTGCAAAGTATGCAGTATACGTAATGCTGTGATTCAGAATGTATTAAGTATTGTTCATGATGTCTTTATGGTTTTATATGTTTGCATTGTCTTTATAAAATGTGATTGCAGACGACCAGTGCTACTTCCCATGCTGTGGTGGGTGATTCTGATCTTCCTCAACCATCTCAGGCTCAGACTAGTGTCTCTCCTGGTCCAGACTATTCTCCTGAACAGGTACCGTATTTTTCGGACTATAAGGCGCACTTAAAAACTTTTAATTTTCACAAAAATTGACAGTGCGTCTTATAATACGGTGCGCCTTTTGTATGGATTTTACTCGTCAGGTTGTAAGGAGCAGTAAACACACACTCGGTGCAGCGTTATAGAGAGTTTCAGTGCTATACAGAGTCCAGAGCCGTGCAGCTCCGAGGCTGGAGCAGCAATAGCATTAGCTAGATGCTAACCGCTAAGCTAGCTAGCTTATTCACTGTTCAGAGATCAGTATTATCTAAATTTTACCCGTCAGGTGTAAGGAGCAGTAAACACACACTCCGTGCAGAGCAGCAATAGCATTAGCTAGCTTATTCACTGTTCAGAGATCAGTATTATCTCAATTTTACCCGTCAGGTGTAAGGAGCAGTAAACACACACTCCGTGCAGAGCAGCAATAGCATTAGCTAGCTTATTCACTGTTCAGAGATCAGTATTATCTCAATTTTACCCGTCAGGTTGTAAGGAGCAGTAAACACACACTCCGTGCAGCGTTATAGAGAGTTTCAGTGCTATACAGAGTCCAGAGCCGTGCAGCTCCGAGGCTGAGCAGCAATAGCATTAGCTAGATGCTAACCGCTAAGCTAGCTAGCTTATTCACTGAGATCAGTATTATCTAAATTTTACTCGTCAGGTTGTAAGGAGCAGTAAACACACACTCCGTGCAGCGTTATACAGAGTTTCAGTGCTATACAGAGTCCAGAGCCGTGCAGCTCCGAGGCTGGAGCAGCAAATAGCATTAGCTAGCTTATTCACTGTTCAGAGATCAGTATTATCTCAATTTTACCCGTCAGGTGTAAGGAGCAGTAAACACACACTCCGTGCAGAGCCGTGCCGCTCCGAGGCTGGAGCAGCAATAGCATTAGCTAGATGCTAACCGCTTAGCTAGCTAGCTTTTTCACTGTTCAGAGATCAGTATTTTCTAAATTTAGTACTTTTAATACTGCTGGAGCAGTATTATTAGAGTTAGATGCTAATCGCTAAGCGTTCACCGTTCAGAGGTGAGTTATCGGCCTGTAAGTCTGTGCTGCTTTGCCTGGCTAGCATTAGCTAGATGCTAAGCGCTAACTCTCTCAGAGGTGAGTTTTATCAGCCTGTAATCTGCTTGTTTACAGTGTTAAAACAAGCTACGGGGGACGAATCGCTAGCTAATATCTCACTGTCTTACCAGAACACGCAGGATTACTCAGTGTAACGCTGTCGTTTAAGTTTGGGTTAACTTTACTAGTTTAGGTGACTAGCTAGCGTGCTAGCGGATAGCTATGCTAACGCTGGTGCAGCAAGCCTTAGTGGACATCTGGAAATCTAAGCTTACTGTAAATAAACTGAAGCACGTTACTCACCCAAATAAACAGTTTTCAGGAGAGGAATCTGTGTAGATTAATATCCAGCACTCGTTTGACTTTGAAAGAGCTAGATTTGTATACTGAGACGCTCCACCGGCAAGAGACCACCCCCGGTGGGAAGGGAAACATGGCGCCACCCCTGTTCACTTTGATATAGGCACCCTTTCTAGTGTCACTTAACGCGCCTTATAATGCGATGCGCCCTATGTATGGAAAAATAGCAGAAAATAGGCGTTCTTTGATAGTGCGTCTTATAATACGGTGCGCCTTATAGTCCGAAAAATACGGTAAGTTCATTTTCTTCACTTTAGATTTAGTTCTACTCTCTCTCTCTTTATAGTTTTTCTGGGTAATCACGGCGTCCCCACAACACACCTTTAGTCGGTTTTAGAGTGAAATATAAGTGTAAAATTAGTCATAACAGTCCGTGCAAGGAACCGTCCCCACAAGGAACGGTTAGAGTGTGTGTAACGTTTCCACAGAGCATGTTTTATATACTCTGTGTAATTAGTAATTGAAATGGGATGGGCAGTATGAAATATCAATTAAATAGTATTATATTTGTATTTTAGTTGTTTCATATTGTAAATTTAGTCTTTTTTAAAATGTGATTACAGACGACCAGTGCTACTTCCCATGCTGTGGTGGGTGATTCTGATCTTCCTCAACCATCTCAGGCTCAGACTAGTGTCTCTCCTGGTCCAGACTATTCTCCTGAACAGGTAAGTTCATTTTCATTAAGTCAAGTCAAGAGGCTTTTATTGTCATTACAACTGAGTACAGGTACACAGTGTAGTGAAATTACATTCCTCTGGAACCATGGTGCAACATGGAACAAGAAGCAATAGACAACAAAGTGCAGGAGTGACGCCAGTGCAACATAAAACTATTACACTATTAACAATAAATAAAAAAAACGAGACAATATAATAGACAGGACAGTGCAGTACCGATATGGTATAATAAAGTGTAAAGTGAGGATAAGGTGCAGAGATGTGTAACATACTGTAACATATAGAACATATATAATCACAGCAGTTACTGAGGTAGAGAGTTTATAGTTTTTGAGAGTGGCTGATAGGGATAAAGACATTTCAGTCTCTGTGTGCTGAGTGTGTGTGTGGGTGAAGTTCAGTCTTTGTGTGTGGTAGGTGGGGTGGGGTTCAGTTCTGTCTCTGTGTGTTGAGGAGTCTGACTGCCTGGTGGATGAAGCTGTTGCAGAGTCTAGAAATGGAAGCTCGGATGCTCCTGTATCTTCTGCCGGACGGCATCAGAGCGAAGTGTTCATGTGAGGGATGGGTGGGGTCATCCACAATGCTGGTGGCTTTGCGGATGCAGCTTGTGGTGTAGATCTCCTCTCTGTATGCTGACTCATCGTTCTTGCTGATGAGGCCAACCACAGTTGTGTCATCAGCGAACTTGATGTGGTTTGAGCTGTATTTTGCAGTACAGTCATGAGTCAGCAGAGTGAACAGTAGTGGACTGAGCACACAGCCCTGGGGGGCACCGGTGCTCAGTATGGTGGTGCTGGAGGTGTTGTTTCCAATCCTGACTGATTGTGGTCTCTCAGTCAGGAAGTCCAAAACCCAGTTACAGAGGGAGGAGTTCAGGCCCAGCAAGCTCAGTTTTCCGATCAGATGCTGAGGGATGAGGGTGTGAATGCTGAACTGAAGTCAATGAACAGCATTCGAACATAGCAGTCTTTGTTGTCCAGGTGGGTGAGAGCCAGGTGGAGCGCAGTAGAGATGGCATCGGCTGTTGATCTGTTTGGACGATACGCAAACTGCAGAGGGTCCAGTGAGGACGGGAGCTGGTGTTTGATGTGCCTCATGACCAGCTTCTCTAAGCACTTCATGATGATGGGAGTAAGTGCAATGGGACGGTAGTAATTGAGACACTCGAGACTTCTTTGGCACAGGGGCGATGGTGGACGTCTTGAAGCATGTTGGCACACACGCGGTGCTCAGAGAGATGTTGAAAATGTCCTGGAGAACACCGTAAGTTGTTCTGCACATCCTCTGAGCACTCTGCCAGGTATGCTGTCTGGTCCTGGGGCTTTCCGAGGGTTGACTCTGAGTAGAGTTCTCCGCACATCAGCTGAGGACAGGCACAGTACCTGGTCGTTTGGAGGAGGTGTGATCTTCCTTGCTGTCGTGTAGTTCTGTGTTCGAACTTTGCATCGAAGTAGTTCCGTGCATCTGGAAGGGAGGCATCACTGTTACAAGCAGGGGAGGGTGACTTGTAGTTGGTGATGGTCTGGATGCCCTGCCACATGCGCCGAGTGTCAGTAGTGTCCTGGAAGTGGGCGTGGATTTTCTTTGCGTAGGTGCGCTTTGCCTCTCTGATCCCCCGGGAGAGCTTGGCTCTAGCTGTTCGGAGGCCAGCCCTGTCCCCTGACTTAAAGGCCTTGTCTCGGGATCTCAGCAGCGCACGCACCTCTGCAGTCATCCACGGCTTCTGGTTGGGGCGGGTTGTGATGGTTTTGGAGACAGTAACATCCTCAATGCATCTGCTGATGTAGCCAGTCACTGAGTCTGTGTACTCCTCCAGGTTGATGGAGTCATCAGAAGTAGCAGCTTCTCTGAACATGTCCCAGTCAGTGTGCTCAAAACAGTCCTGAAGAGCACAGATGGCTCCTGGAGGCCAGGTTGTTACTTGCTTCTTCTCCGATTTGGCATGTCTGATGAGCTGTTTGTATGCTGGGATGAGCATCACAGAGATATGATTGAAATCACCAGCAACAATAAACAGTCCGTCGAGTTCTGGAGTTACAGTGATACAGGAGTTACAGTGATAAGTCGAGTTCTGGAGTTACAGGAGATAACAGTGTACAGTTCTTGCAGAGCATTAGCATTAGCACTGGGTGCTACATACACTGCTATTATGTACACGTTGCTAAGCTCTCTGGGCAGGTAGAATGGCCTGGCTCTGACTACAGCAAACTCCACCAGCGGCGAGTAGGGGCTGGAGATCAGCGCAGCGTTGTTACATCATACTGTGTTGATGTAAACACACACCCCACCTCTGCGGACCTTGCTGGAGAGGCCGGCGTCGCGATCCGCGTGGAAGCATAGCATGCCGCTCACCTCTATGGTGGAGTCCGGGAAGGCAGCTGTTAACCACGTCTCTGTGAAAACAAACACACAGCAGTTCCTGAACTCACGCTGGGTTTTCCGCTGGAGCCGGAGATAGTCTAGTTTATTCCCCAAAGAGCAGATGTTGGAGAGGAGGATGGATGGCAGGCCAGTTGGAGTTTGCCATTAGCTTTGTGTGGACTCCGGCTCTCTTACCGCAGTTCCGGCTCCTCGCGCACCGCTTTCGGGGAGCCCTCTTCCGGCTAGCAGGCTCAGGAAACGCCACGGATCTTAGCAGGCCTCTCGCGCGTAGCTCTGCTCGTAGACCATCTGTTAGTCCAGTTTTTGGTTGATTTTGCAGGTTTAGGTGGATCTGTCGGTCGTAAATGTGGGTGCCAGTTGTTCTTATGGCGAACTCTTGCGTGGTTGCGAGTTCAGATCGGATTAGTTACAACAAAAAAAAACAAAAAAGCACAGTGTTCTCGGAGTGGCCGCTGCGACTACTCGCGCCGCCGACAGGAAGTCACTTTAGATTTAGTTCTACTCTTTCTCTTTATAGTTTTCTGGGTAATCACGGTGTCCCCTCAACACACCTTTAGTCAGTTTTAGAGTGAAATATAAGTGTAAAATTAGTCATAACAGTCCGTGCAAGGAACCGTCCCCACAAGGAACGGTTAGAGTGTGTGTAACGTTCCCACAGAGCATGTTTTATATACTCTGTGTAATTAGTAATTGAAATGGGATGGGCAGTATGAAATATCAATTAAATAATATTATTTTTGTATTTTAGTTGTTTCATATTGTAAATTTAGTCTTTTTTAAAATGTGATTACAGACGACCAGTGCTACTTCCCATGCTGTGGTGGGTGATTCTGATCTTCCTCAACCATCTCAGGCTCAGACTAGTGTCTCTCCTGGTCCAGACTATTCTCCTGAACAGGTAAGTTCATTTTCTTCACTTTAGATTTAATTCAGCTCACTGGGTTAAATTAAGTTTTTTTATATAATGCTTTTTAGAAAAAATGTCAAAAAGTAGCTTTCAGTGTTTATTTTATAAGTCTTTGATTTGGATTATTGTTTCTCACCTTTGGTTCTGGAGGCACACTGCCTATACATTTAGTGTTTTTTATTTCATGTTGCATCTGGTCAACTTGACAAATTTTGTTTTTTAATACAGTCAAGTTACTTTTTACAAATGCCTGTTTAAACTTACTGTGCAAAACAGAAGCCTTATGTTAAGCTTGTCCAGTAGTGGTGTCTACTTCTTTGGGGTCTGAGGCAAGATGGTGCAAAACTATTTGGTGCACACATTAGAAAGGCATGGCAATTGCATTCTGTATACTTTCCCAACTTTTTGTGTTTGGGTTGTACTATTATGTTATTATTATTGTTTATTTGCAAAAGTATAATGATAAAAAAAATTGTTGGTTTTATTTACAGATTGTGACTGAGTCTGAAAATGAAAATGAGACGTTACCAAGACTAAGACGCACTAAAAGCATCATAGTAAGCTCTCAATTGATTGTCAATTTCTGAATTTCATTGTTTGTAGGTTTTAAAATTCATTAATTATTTATAAATATTATTATAAAATACCAGCAAAAAATCATAAACTATAAAACTTTAAATGTATAAAAAAAACCCTGAGTAGTAAAATGATTAAAATGAAGTCACTTTGTTACTTATTTAACTATGAATTATTAATTTAGTCCTAATTAGTTTTGTGTTTTGTTTTCTTAGATGGAAAATGCTGATCTGGACAATTCTGATGAACTGTATGATTCTACTCCAGAGAGTTCAGATGATTACATTCCAGATACAACTAGCGACAGCGATAGTGACAGTAGTAGTAGCCTTAAACAAAACTCAAGGAAACGTCAGTCTCTTGATTTGCCAAGTGACTCTGGATCAGATAGATCACCTGTCTGTGACACCACAACTTCAGACAAATTGGTTTTTGAAAGGCACCACCTTACATCTGAAAACACTGAAACAGAAGAAGAACCCTGTTCAAGTCAAAGCATAAGTAACAGCATGGTTGTTAGTGCATGCAAAAAACGAGGTGGGAAGAGAGTGTACGACAAGAGACATTACTGCGTATATTGCCTTAAACCTTTTGCTAAGATGGCAAGGCATCTTCAAGGTGCACATAAAAATGAATCTGATGTTGCTAAAGCGCTAAGCTTTTCAAAAGGTTCCAGTGAGAGAAAGAAACAGCTGGATTATATTCGTAACAAAGGAAATTACATTCACAATGCTACTGTCATGGAATCAGGAAAGGGGAAGTTAGTACCCTTTAAGCGACCACCTAAAGATGAGCAGGGAAATGACTTCATGCACTGTGCATACTGTCAAGGACTATTTACAAGAAAGGTTCTGTGGCGACATATGCGTAGCTGTCAATTCAAACCTGGATCAGTCGTCCCCAAACCAGGAAAGAACCGTGTTCAGTCCATGTGTACATACACAGGACCTGTGCCTTCACACATTAGCAAACAGCTGTGGAAAGTAATCAGCGCCATGAATCCTGACCCAGTCACTGATATAATAAAGAATGACCAGGCCATTATTGACACTTGCTAAATAAAGGTGGGCTGTCAGCCAAAAACCAACAGTATGTGCGAGAGAAGATGCGAGAAATGGGACGGCTCATGTGCAGTGCCAGGAGAGTCACCAGCTTGAAAAAAATGGAAGATCTGATAAATCCACAAACCTACATGGAGACTGTTGAAGCTGTTAGAATCACATGTGGGTTCAACAATGAAACAAACAAGTTCTCTGTTCCATCACTAGCAAACAAGCTTGGAAATGTCCTAGTTAAAGTAAGCAAACTCTTAAAAGCTCAGGGTTTGATCACAGATAACAAGGAGCTTGTGAAGAATGCCAGTGAGTTTCAAGAAGTTCATCGGGAGAAGTGGAATGAGATGATTTCATCTGCAGCCTTAAGGAACATCAGGGAAGCAAAGTGGAATGTGCCCACCCTAATGCCCTTTACCGAAGATGTCCAAAAACTGCATGCATATCTTAGTCAAGTGCAAGATGAGTGGTACAATTCACTCACAGAAAGTCCATGTACAAAGGCCTGGATGGAACTGGCAAAAGTGTGTCTGACCCAGATCATTCTTTTTAACCGACGCAGGGAAGGAGAGGTGGCAAGCATGCCGTTATCAGCATATTTATCTAGAGACACTACCGATCCACACGAGGATGTGGACTGGGCGCTCTCTGAAGTGGAAAAAAAACTCTGCAGACACTTCTCTAGGATCATCATCAGAGGAAAACGTGGTCGCCCAGTTCCAATTCTGTTGACTCCAAAAATGATGTCTGCTTTAGAACTCCTTGTTAAACAAAGAGAGGCTTGTGGAGTTCTAAAAGATAACAGTTACATGTTTGCAAGACCGGAAGCGGCAACACATTTCAGAGGTTCAGACTGCATTCGTGGCTTCGCGAAGGCATGTGGTGCGAAGTGTCCAGAGTCACTGACCTCAACCAGGCTGAGAAAGCATGCTGCAACCCTTTCAACGGTGCTAAACATGACAGACACAGAGATGGACCAACTAGCCAACTTCCTGGGACATGACATAAGAATCCATCGTGAGTTCTATCGACTCCCAGAAAAGACCCTGCAACTTGCCAAGATCAGCAAAGTTCTTGTGGCTCTCGAGAAAGGACGATTAGCTGAGTTTCAGGGCAAGAATTTGGATGAAATTGGCATAGATCCTGATGGTATGTATGTATGTATGTGTATATATATATATATATATATATATATAATTTTTTTTATGTATTTTTTTGTTATTCTGCCCTGGTTCTGTATATTCCTTTTTGTTTAATCATGTACTTTTTGTATGACTTTTACAGAAAAGGTTCAGGCCAGTGATGAGGAAGATGGAAGCATACAGGAGGAAATCTGCTCATCCACTCCTGATGGTGTGTATTGTTAGTAAGTTACTGTACAAATGCTGGGTTTCCCACAGTATGTTATAATTTGAAGAAAAAAGAAATTTAACTTTAATTCAGACATTTACCTTACCAGCATCTTTGAGGAAAAAATTACAACCTGAATGGAACAAAATGCCCTAGCAGTTAGTTCTGGTCGATAAAACAATAACGATAGTTATCGAGGAAAATGTATATCGCGATAACTATAATAAGCCGGGGCGATAGGATAAACTTTCTCTATTTCTCCTTTAAGTAGCGCTGCGAACAGGCGCAGCACGTGATCAGGCAGCGCTCTGAACTGCATGCTCAGGACTCCCCCTCCCCCCACCCGCGAGCCTCTCACTCTGAACCTCACACAGCTGATCCAAACAGCGGCTGCTCTCTCATTTACTGGATAAACACCATTTATAAGTTTAGCTGCTCTACAGTGGAAAACTCAGTTCTAAATATGTAGTATGGAGTCTCCTCACCAAGATATTTAGAGAGCTGAGCTTGTTCAGATTTCTGAAAGCAGGTAACGCTGTTTGCTGCTAGGTTAAGTTAGCTTGTCTGATAAATAAACTAATGGGTAACACACGTTAGCCGTGTTAATCCACTTTCCGTGTAAATTAACGTTAACTTCAGCGCGAGTGAGGGGTTAGTATATAAACACACAGAAAAGAAGCACTTTCCATTTTTTCCTAACCCCTTACTGTTTCTGTTAGAAAACCCTGAGAGCAGAATTCTCCTCTGTCTCTGTGTTTTTAGTTTTTAACAGATAGAGAGTCTGTTGTTCTGGATATTTTACTAAATAAAGAAGATTATATAATCTGTGTAGCTGTATTTGAAAAGAGATAAATATTGCTGTTACTGAACTGGAGTTTTAAATACACTTGTTAAGTAATGTAAGTCTAGTCTACTGAAAGCCAGTAATGTTAGTATAAATCTGTACTGCAGTAGAAGTGTTTCATTTTAGAAACTTGACTTTATTCCTCCCACCTCCATTACAGCTCAATTACTTTAAAATATTTAAATGTAGCATAATTTAAATGCAACAAAACTTAAAGGCTATTGTTTTAATAAACATTAGCAGTAAATTATCTCAAAATAACAACAAATATAAAATAGAAAAACAGTAAAACATATGTAATACATACTTTTTATATGACCAAAATGTATTAGACTAGACTAAACTAGACTAAAATGTGAGTAAAACTAATAATATCCGATAGACTAAAATGTAACTAAAACTATTATACATTTTAGTCAAAAGGCTAAGACTAAACTCTGGACCTGTGTGGATGTATAATGACTTTTAAAATTAATTTAAAAGCTGTCTGAGCACCTTGTGCCCACCTGGTAAGATGTGGACATCCCTGTGTCTGTCCACAAGACTCTGAGCTGCTAGTGAGCTTAGCCATAACTTCCTTATTCTCTCACTTATGAGTAAAAAGAAACCGTTAAGTGTAAAAGAAAGTGATTTGATTTATATCGTGATACAAATCGATATCGGCTGGTATGGAAAAGCCATATCGTGATAAGATTTTTTTCCATATTGCCCATCCCTACTAACAGTCCTGTAATGAGGGGTTCCAATAATTATATCAAACTTGTTGTGGGAGTGGTGACCGCTGTGAGGCATCAGTCAAAATGCTCTCTGTCAAATTCTTGGATATTTATTCGCCATAAAAGAAGGTTTTACATATACTTGCACACTGGTGCAGTTGGATCATTAGGAGTGTGGTATGTGTGTGTGTGTGTGAGGTTCTACAAACAGAAAGAGCAGAAAATATACCTAATTAGCATTGCCATGTGGTTGGCTAGTCATCATAATTACAATTACCAACCATCATCAAACTGCACCAAAATACATCTAACTAGAAATAATGACATTAGTCATTTACTTACATGTCCTTGGACGCACACAGAACACAAAAATCAGTGGATGGCGAACTAAACATAAGATATTAATCAGATTGTGTCTTCACACATCTTTCCACTAAACTGCCATCTTGGGAATGAAGGAAAAGAACATGACTGGGCAAATCTAACCTGCAATACCTACCACTAACCTAAGGGGGCGACATTTACATACTACAAATGAGAATAGACCTAAATAAATTACTCAAAATCCACCAAACCCAAAGTTCTTCAATACAAGTCCTTTCCACTTCCTAACCACTTATCTAATTTCACCTCCTGTGGTTTACATCATCACAAACTGATATTGCCAGGCTATAGTATTCTATAGTTTTCTGCTGTTTTCAGCTCTGCTTTAATGCAGTGAACTGATGGTAGTGTGCTGTGATGAGTATCAGTTAGTAACTGCCGTAAATACTGGTTCTCTCTTACAGCACTAGACCATTTTAATACATTTGTCTCAGTTAAAATAAGCCAACCATAAAAATTAGACTGTTCTTTGAAAGGGGGTAAACTTAGACAATAAACAGAGGATTTTATTTTTCTTATATTCAGCTTTGTGTATGTGAAGATTAAATGTTTCTGAAAATGTTATATTTTGTAATATATGTTTTTTTTTATAGAACTATTGGCAGAAGAGACACTTCCTCCTGCAGAGAGGGAAGAAATGCCTCCACCACCACCACCCTCCAAGAGGTACAAACCATCATCAGAAGTCAGTACTAAAAATCCTTCATCCAAAGGTGAGTTCTTTACCACAGTTAGCGGGCATCATCATCCAGAGCGACTTGCATTAGTGCTTCGCTGTTAACTTTGAAAATAGAAAATAAGGCATGATGGATGAATCACTTCAGCTGTCTCTCTTTTTACACTAATGAACCCTCACTTTGGAACAGGGTAAATCTTTACTTATCAGACCTTCACATGACCTTTTTCCATTGCTCCATAGTTGACTCTTTATGCTCTGTACAAAAATTTATGTTTTTGCTGGTTAGCCTCACTGGTGTTCTTAAGTCCTTCACATTTTTTAATGGAAATGCTCCTACTAAGACGTCTTGTCTATCTCTGTTTCTACCTCTCAAAGGTTTTTTTTACAGTTTTTTTTTACAGTTTTAAATACTTTCTTAGCAAAAAGTTATGAATGAGATTAATTTTGAATCAACCTGACTGCACAAAAAAAGTTAAACTAGGGATTAAGGATGCATGAAATAAAGCTGTTTCTGTACCCAGTGCAAATAGCATGTACTATACTGTAGATGCTTGCACATATTGATATAAGATGCAGAACTGGATTTTTTTTTTTTTTTTTTATTATAACACAAATGTGTTTTTCTGACTACTTTAAGGTAAACCTTTGCAAAAGAAGACTCCATGGCAGCAGACAGAGGTGCAGGCAGTGGAAAAGCACATGAAGCGCTTCATTACATCTTGCATTGTTCCTGGAAAAGCTGACTGCGAAAAGTGCATAAGAGCTGAACCAGAAGCCCTTAAAAACAGGGAATGGCAGAATGTAAAATTTTATGTCCATAATCGCATTATGTCACACAAGAGGAAATTCCAGAAAAAAATGTAAAGACTTTCAGGTAGGACCATTTTTGTTCCTGTTCATGCTTCAGCAAAATATACCACATTGGTGGTTGTTCTATTGTATGTATATGTTTTATATATATACAGTGTTAATTGATGTTAATTTGAGTTCAGCTTTACATAACTCATAACAACTACATTGAGTTGTGATAGTGAAAGTGCTTAAACCTGTTGCTGGGTGATTGACTGTGGATAAAAATATAAAAACAAATGCTTGTATCTGGAAAAAAAAAAGAAAATAAAAGCTCTAACAGTGGGAACTTAGTGTTTGAAGGTTGGATTGACTATATGAGTTTGCAAATATATGGAAAATTCCACTATTCTTTGAACTTTTATGCAAATGGAAACAAATGTTTTTTGATTTACCCAATTATGTGTTTTACCTAACTGTATCATAGTGATGGTACAAACACTGTAACAAGAAATATAAAGTTGTCTCATATTCATGTAAAATCCTGTAATATTACTCTACTCCCTCAGTCCAGGGCACTTATCAGCTGTAGATGGAGGCTAGGAGTAAAAAAATACCAATTCCCACTTTTAATAACCAATTAGAATTTTATTTAATCATATTTATTTCTCTATCTTTGAATCTGGTTGTGTTGTATTATTGCTGGACACATGCTAAATCTCTATACATCATTTATGAACATTTAAGCTAAGCTAAAATTCAACATGTTTTTGTTTATTTCAGGATCTTATAATTTGCTGTAGATTAAACCTGATTTAGATTTATTTGTAATGCATTTATTGTTTTTGCAAGGTCCCCACTAAACACACTGGAATTTGTGTGAATTATTTAAATAATATGCAGATAATATTAAAATTATGTCCCCATTATTAATGTTAACTTGATTTTCTAAGGTCCCCATTTAGCATGGTCATGACATCTTACTTGCTCAAATTGGATATTTGAAGTCGTGTATAAGCTTACAAAAAATCGGTAAGTATGGATTATTATTTTTGTACCTCTAGTACCTTTAGAAAGGGTCGTCCCCACAGGTGACGTTCATAACATTGGTCCCCATCCAGCATGGAAACCAACATGCACACACACACGCATGCACACACACACACACTCACACACGCACACACACAGACACGCACACACACACACACCCACACACACACACACACCCACACACATACACACACCCACCCACACACCCACGCACACACGCACACGCACACACACGCGCACGCACACACACGCATGCACACACACACACGCATGCACACACACACGCATGCACACACACACGCAT